>NC_085137.1:70892348-71209491 GCF_035046485.1 Aedes albopictus
AGATGATCCGGTGACCCGGCGGTCAGCCGGTTGCATAGCGCCAAAGATCTTTCACGTCCTATAAATCGATCGATCGCGAAAAAGTTATAGCTATGTAAAGCTTGTAGAAATTGGTGCGCACCGCCTCTGGAACCCCGCTGCGCGTCCAAACTTTGCGCGGCCCTCGCTCGAACTGATGGGTGCTCATAAATTAGTGTCACGTGGGGGTAATTGATACCGCGTCTTGTTGTTTTGTCTTGATCGCTTGGCTTGGCTTGGATGCCCATGTGCAAGTGAACGCTTAACCTCGATCGCAATTGCGAGCGATGATCGCGTCGTGGATAAGTGAGCATGAGCATTGGTCCACTCATTGCAATGGTACGTAAACGCTTAAGTTACGTGAAATGAAAGGCTTTCGCATCCTCGCTCTATCGCAGCGAGTGATTGATGGCTTTATTCTGGAGGAGGGCGATTAACCTCCTGGTTGGCAGGTGGATAAGTTCGGTGCGAAAAATACCGTTTGCTGCTGTCGGGATAAAATTGAGTTATTTTGCTGTCCATGTGAAATTAATGGTTAGCGCGGAAAATGTATCGATTGTGAGTGTGATAAATTTGAACGATTCAGGGGGAAATGCGTGCAAAACGCGTAACATTTGGATGCCCTTCGTTTTCTTTTTATTTAGTATTACATTCCCAAAGAGTCAGTGCCTGCTTCTTTATACAAATTCTACAAAAGGTATCAGAAGGCCGGCTCCAGAGGCACGTTATCCTCCATTTGGGACATTTGTGCCATCGCCAAAATAACAGCCTATTTCATCATCTACCTGAGGGAAAAGGAAGGAAAAAGGATTTGGATGAGGATAGGGACAGGTAGGGAAATAGGAAAAATACCCTGGAAGAGGGTACTAACGCACAAGCGTACCACAATGGGTTCAAACAGCGCCCTGAAAAGGGCACTGTAATAACGCATAAAGCGAAAGAGAGCCTATAGCTCTTTCCACAGCAGCGGGCTAAGAACAACAGAATATCCTGAATATTCAGGTTTCTGAAGTCAGTTTCACTTAATAAGTGTTTACCGAATACTCGGAAACGCAGTTGCGCGAAAACTGGACAGTTACATATCAAATGATACGAAGTTCCATAATCGTATTCACAGCTATCACATACAAATGAATCAGCTTGCTGAATATTCGCCATGTGATAGCTGAGTCGGCAGTGGCCAGTCAATGCTTTGACCAGCATGCTGCAATTCTGCTTAGACAGATTAGTTAGATACTTCGCCACCCGTACGACATGACTCCAAACTATTCCAATATTGTCTGTGTTGAGTGACAGCCCAGGTGTGAATCTGAAGCTTTATCCAACACTTCGATACCGGAATAGCTGGCTCAAGGCCAATGAAGTCATGTGATGCTCCAGAGCGAGCTAACTCATCAGCCAATTCATTTCCAGCGATGGAAGAATGGCCAGGCACCCATACAAGGTGAACATCGTTTGCTGAATTCAGCTCCTCGAGTTGAGTTCGACAAGCGATAACTATCTTCGACCTGGAGTTGATCGACGCAAGTGCCTGGCTATCTGAATAGAAGTATATTACTTTACCCATTACGTGCTGCTGAAGTACTGATTGCACTCCGTACATAAGAGCAAAGATTTTGGCCTAAAAAACGGTGCAGTATCTACCAAGTGAGTAAGATTGATACAGCCTTAGCTCACGAGAATAAACACCAGCACCTACTCGATCTTGACGTTGCAAGCACCGAAAGTGGCGCGGTAACAGATCTAGGAGTACGTGCGCAGGACGAAAGATTTCCAGCCCCTAACCTCCAAGAGATTGAAGAGGAAATTAGCCGGTTGAAAAACAACAAAGCCGCTGGAGCAGATCAACTACCATGCGAGTTACTAAAACACGGTGGAGAAGTGCTGGTGAGAGCACTACACTGGGTCATTACCAAGATCTGGGAGGAAGAAATATTACCAGAGGAGTGGATGGAAGGTATCGTGTGTCCCATCTACAAAAAGAGCGATAAGTTAGATTGCGGGAACTATCGCGCGATCACACTACTGAGCGCTGCCTACAAGGTACTCTCTCAAAGTTTATGCCGCCGTCTATCACCGATTGCAAGAGAGTTCGTGGGGCAATATCAGGCTGTATTCATGGGTGAACGCGCTACAACGGACCAGATGTTCGCCATCCGCCAGGTGTTGCAGAAATGCCCCGAATACAACGTGCCCACACATCACTTGTTCATCGATTTCAAATCGACATATGATACAATCGATCAAGAACAGCTATGGCAGATTATGCACGAATACGGATTCCCGGATAAACTGATACGATTAATCAAGGCGACGATGGATCGAGTGATGTGCGTAGTTCGAGTTCGAGTTCGAGTATCAGGGACACTCTCGAGTCCCTTCGAATCTCGCAGAGGGTTACGGCAAGGTGATGATTGCTGTTCAACATTGCGTCAGAAGGTGTAATAAGGAGAGCGGGGATAAATACGAGTGGAACGATTTTTACGAAGTCCGTTCAGCTGCTTGGTTTTGCTGATGATATTGAGACTCGTAAATTTGAGACGATGACGGAAACGTACATCCGACTGAAGAGTGAAGTCAGGTGAATCGGATAAGTCATTAATGTGTCGAAGACAAAGTACATGATGGCAAAGGGCTCCAGAGAGGAATCACTGCGCCACCCCGAATTTATATCGACGGTGATGAAATCGAGGCGGTTGAAGAATTTGTGTACTTGGGCTCACTGGCGACCGCCGACAACGACACCAGCAGAGAAATTCAGAGGCGCATTGTGGCAGGAAATCGTGCTTACTTTGGACTCCGCAGAACTCAACGATTGAATAAAGTTCGCCGTAACCCGAAGTTAAATATCTACAAAACGCTAAGTAGAACGGTAGTCCTTTATGGGCACGAAACATGGACCCTACGTGCAGAAGACCAACACGCCCTTGAAGTTTCCGAACGGAAGGTGCTGCGTACCATCTACGGCGGGGTGCAGATGGAAGACGGGACTTGGAGAAAGCGAATGAACCACGAGCTGCATCAACTGCTGAGAGAACCAACCATCGTCCATACCGCGGAAATCGGGAGGCTACGGTGGGCGGGATGCAAATGCGCAGATCGGCAGAGAAAGTTTCTTTCGGCCTGTCATTGTAACAAAAAGCCTTCATTCTGTTACCAACGATAATGGTCTTCGCCTTGTGACATTCGCTGTTGCTAGAGGGATGGCAATCAGCAGTATGTACCTACTTCGCACGTGAGAATATCCGAAAACACACCTGGCGACACCCGAGTGGTGACACTTGCTCCCAGATAGACCATGTGGTGGTCGAGGGGATACATTTTCGGACGTCATAGATGTGAGGTCCTACAGAGGCCCGAACATCGACTCGGATCGTTATCTTGTAGCCGCTAAAATTCGTGCGCGATTATCCAGCGTGACGAGTTCAAAAAACAACAGGACGATGCGTTTCAATATCCAGCGCTTGTCAGCCGAAGGGGTTGCTGCACAGTACCATCAGAAGCAAGACGAGAGGATAGGAGAGACCAACGGATCTGGAGATGTCAACAGCTTACGGGGAATTATTCACGAAGCAGTGACAACAACAGCGCAAGAGGTGATTTGTACCGCTCAGCGACGCCAACGCACACTGGGCCAGGAACAGAGATCAGCAAGACAAAACCTCTAGCACATTGGGGTTACGTCCTATCAAGTTAGTGTCTTCGGCAAAGTTGTTGGGTTTTATCTGCGCCTCAAATTGCGCTTGGAATTTAGTTCGCAAAATCGCCGCATAGATGGCACTGCGGTGCTAACTTTTTTATTTCACATCCTAGAGCTTTGGCGTCTTCGTCAAAGTTGTTGAACAGGCAAAAATATGAAAAGTTGTCGAAGACACCAAAACTGTAGCTCTCGAAATAACAAAGTTACATTGAATTTTATAAACGAACAACTTAAATTTTCTGGTTTTATGTCATTCCCTTGTTTTTCAGCCTACATGTTGCCATGGTAACAGAAAACAATAATCGCAGTAGTCGGACAAGATCGTACATTTGAAATTGTATTTCACTCTTCCAACAATCATGCATTTTGAGGAATAATACATACATTTGTCTAGGTATTAGTAGAAGAAATTCCTGTTTTAGTGTATATGAGAGATATAGTATTTGATAAGTCTAAAGAGGAGCCTAATTTGAGCCCAAACAAATTTAAAAAATAAAATGAATCGGATATAAGGTAGCTCCCAAGCAACACACATGTTATAATAGAGTTACGACAGCGCAAGTTTTGGTTGTATAGAAGTTTATTTTACGTCATTCTAGCATTGTGTTGAAATAACGTAAAATAAACTTCTATACAACCAAAACTTGCGCTGTCGTTACTTTTATATAACATGTGTGTTACTTGGGCTGAGATATTGTGGTTGGCGTAAAGTGGTTGACAGCGTCTTATAGGAGTCCCAACTTTACCTTTGTTTTATCCGTTTTCACGTCAAATCTGAAACAATATCAACTGCAACAGAAAATCTAAAAGATTTGTCAGAGAAAAGTTTCCGTATTGTAAAAGTTTAATTTTACAGTTTTTGTGTGATTTCAAAATAGCAGAATGGCTAAAGGTAGATTTTGTTATTTCACTAATAAAGTATTCGTACCCTTTTTAAGCATATGGCACCCTTTTTATCTTACAAAGATCACGGGTTTGAAGCGTTGTTTGTTCCTTATTTTTGTATTTTAGTTAGAAGTGAGCACACAAAAAAAAAGAACGGAATCAAACAGTGCCGTAATCGCTTGTTTTCAAATAGGATGAATTTGGATGCGTGAGATTACTTATGACACTCACACCCTAATTATTATATCAAGCGTAATGCGTTTGCTGAGAAATTTCATGAGTATCTTTTAAAACATTTCACCATCGAGGCAATTGATTTTAATTTTCATTTAAGATTCCACCTACTTCATCGATAGTTTTATGTTCAACAAAATCGCGCACTATTCCGCATGCTAATGTTGCTTATTTCAATCATACTTAAGTCGAAACTGGAAGCATTTCCTCATTTTTTCAGTTTTCGATTTTTTTGAAAATAACGAAGCAATCTTTTCAAAAACGGGTTTCGTACACATGTAGAGTATGGATCAGTGTATCTTCTGATTTTTTTTTCGTGTTGAAAAAGTTTTTCATTTTTTCAAAAACCATTTTTTTGTGAAATTTTGTTCAAAAATGGTTTCTGCAAAAACGAAAAACATTTTCCACTATGAAAAAAATCAGAAGATGCCTTGAAAATATTGCTTCGCTACTTAATAAAAAATCAAAAACCAAAAAGTGAGGAAATGCTTCCAGTTTCGCCTTAATATAATAAATATTTTAGTGAATTAAAATTATATACCTTTTGTGCGCTATCTTGACAACCCACAAAGGCTGATAAATTCTTCAGTTTTGCTGTTGATATTGCTGACGATTTGATGTTAAAATGCATGAAACAAAAGTATAAAAGTATACTAGAAGTGAATTCACCTACGAAAAATGCGTTTGATTCGGGCAAAATCAGGAAAGTGCACATCGACAGCTAGCGATATAACATTCATAGGGTGGGGCAAGATGGGTCACCTAAGGATGGATCACCATAACTTTGTAAATACAAATCGTATTGGTTTGTATTCGCCCGCTACTCTTTAATACACTAGTTAGCTATGCTAAAAGTCGATAAAAAGTTTATTAAATACAACATATGATGTTAAACAAGCAGTTTTAAAAAGTGATCGATTTTGCGCCGTGAAAAAAGTGCGGGGCAAGATGGGTCACCTTTTAAGAAATTCACATTTTCTCAACGAAAAACGTCAAAATATAAGATTTGTTCCGTATTCATATATGCTTCATATCCATACTGAGTAAACAAGAGCTACTAGTAAACATTTTATAAATTTATTTGGAATATAAAAGACTTAACAATTTGAGTGGTCCTAAGGCGACTTGAAAATCGATGTTTTTACTAAAAAATTATCATAATTTTATGTTTTGATTTTGAGCATTCATTCCGTTTGATTGAAGTCATTTATGAGATAGTCTTGTAATAAAAAATAATTATCATTTGAATGCTCTAAAAATACGCTCAAAATTGAAGGTGACCCATCTTGCCCCGCGGCCGTTTATATGGAGATTATATGGAATGTATCGCTTAAGGAAAATGGCTAAAAACCATTTTATTTTTTATTTCCAATGAGAGTGAATAATTTTTCAATCAATGCCCCAAGCTTTTGTATATTCATGCTGGTCATCTAACAAAATTATTAACATAATCAAAACAAGTGTAATGCGCCCGAAAATGGCACTGACCCATCTTGCCCCGCGACCCATCTTGCCCCGCCCCACCCTATACATTAAACAGGAATTTCTACTAGTAATACGAATGTAAAGATTATTCCTAAAAACGCATGATTGTTGCAAGAGTGAAATACAATTTGAAATGTACGATTTTGTTCGACTACTGCGATTGTTGTTTTCTGTTGCCATGGCAACATGTAGGCTGAAAACAAGGGAATGACATAAAACCGAAAATTTAAGTCGTTCGTGTATAAAATTCTATGTAACTTTGTTATTTTGAGAGCTACAGTTTTGGTGTCTTCCACAACTTTTCATATTTTTGCCTGTTCTACAACTTTGCCGAAGACGCCGAAGCTCTAGGATGTAAAATAAAAAAGTTAGCACCGCAGCGCCACCTATGCGGCGGTTTTACGAACTAAATTCCAAGCGCAATTTGAGGCGCAGATAAAACCCAACAACTTTGCCGAAGACACTAACTTGATAGGACGTAACCTCAATGTGCTAGAGGTTTTGTCTTGCTAATTTCTGTTCCTGGCCCAGTGTGCAACGTAATGGTTGGTTTCACGAGGACTGCCAACGAGTGACGAACGAAAAGAATGCCGCCAGAAGTCGAATGCTAGTGGCCGGTACCCGGCAGAACAGAGAGCGGTTACAGGGTTGCAAGAGCAGAAGAGAAACGAATCCACCGCAGGAAAAAACGGCAACACGAAGAGAGTGTTATTGCTGAAGCGCAGGAAAGTATGGACAGGAACGATATGCGGAGGTTTTATGCAACTGTCAATGGCGCGTGGCACAAGACTGCGCCAGTGCCCACCATGTGCAATGACCGGGAAGGAAATTTGCTGACAGACAAAACAATGGTGGCAGCCAGGTGGAAGGAGCACTTCGAAGATTTGGTGAATGGTAGCAGCGAAGGAGCACCCAGGAACAGGATTAACATAATGGATGACAGTCAAGCAGTGGAACCATCAACACTGGATGAGGTTAAAAAGGCCCTTAAGGAGCTGAAAAACAGCAAGGCTGCTGGGAAGGACGAGATCCCGGTCGAACTTCTTAAGCACGGAAGAAAGCAGCTACATCAATCAATCCACCAGATTATTATAAAGATTTGGGAGGATGAAAAATTGCCCACCAGTTGGTTGGATGGCCTCATATGCCCAATCTACAAGAAGAGGCACAGACTGGAGTATGCCAATTACAGAGGGATTACCCTTTTAAATTCGGCGTATAAGATACTGTCGCGTGTCCTGTTCAACAGACTGCGACCTCTTGAGGAGTCCTTCGTCGGCGAATATAACTTGCAAACTCACCATCTGTTCATTGATTTTAAAGCAGCGTACGATTCAGTGAAAAGAAATGAGCTTTGGCAGATAATGTCAGAACATGGTTTTCCGGCGAAACTAATTAGGCTGATACGCGCAACGCTGGATGGATCAAAATCAAGTATTCGGATCGCGGACGAAGTGTCTACGTCGTTTGTGACCTTGGATGGATTGAAGCAGGGGGATGCTCTTTCAAATTTATTGTTCAACATTGCACTCGAAGGAGCGATTAGGAGGTCAGGCGTGCAGAGGAATGGCTCTATCATCACACGGTCGCACATGCTCCTCGGTTTTGCGGACGATTGATTGATTTGTCTTTATTAGAGAGACTTTCAGCCCTTGGCTGGTTCGTCTCTAACTTTGCGGACGATATTGATCTCATCGGCATCGATTTTATGCTCCTCTGAAGAGAGAGACAGCGAGGATAGGCTTGACGATTAACTCTACCAAGACGAAGTATATGATAGCGGGTAGATACAGAAGCAGGCCTAGTGGTGTTAGTGCTGAGGTAGTAATTGACGGGGAAATGTTTGAAGTTGTTGAAGAATTTGTTTATCTTGGAACATTTGTGACATGTGTCAATGACGTTTCCCGTGAAGTGAAAAGGCGTATTACAGCTGCGAATAGGGCCTTTTACGGATTGCGTAGCCAGCTTAGGTTCCGTAACTTGCAAACGCAAACAAAATTCGCTCTGTATAATACGCTGATCCTTCCGGTTGCCCTCTACGGTCACGAAGCGTGGACGTTAAAGGAGGTAGACCGAAAAGCTTTTGGAGTTTTTGAGCGCAAAGTGCTGCGGACAATTCTCGGTGGGAATCAAAAAAATGGAGTGTGGCGCAGACGGATGAATCACGAGTTGTACCAAGTGTACGAAGATGCGAATATTGTGAAACGTATAAAATACGGCAGACTTCAGTGGGCTGGACACGTAGTGCGAATGTCGGAAAAAAGAATAGCGAAAACAATATTCAGCAGAGAACCCGGTAGAGGTGAGCGACTTCGTGGGCGGCTGCACGCGGTTGAAGAAGATCTACGATCCCTACACGGTCGGGGAAACTGAAGGAACATCGCCCAAGACCGACGAAGATGGTGCTCTACTATACGCTCGGCGTTGGAGTAAAGTTACTTTGTATCAAGGTAGGTACGGTGGGCGGGTCATCCGACCGGTACAAGAAGACGTGGAGTACAGCGAGCTAGGTGGGTCGACCAAGTGGAGGACGATCTGCGGACCCTACGCAGAGTGCGGAACTGGAGACAAACAGTCTTGGACCGAGTGGAATGGAGACGGCTACTATGTTCAACAAAGGCCACCCAGGTTTTAGCCTGATCGGTAAGGTAAGTATGTCATGAGGTACGCTTTGGTGCTATTATGGGTGCTCCACAAAACTATTTATTGATATGAAGTGCTCCGTGTGTCAAAAGGCTGAAAACCCCTGCATTATAAGTCATCATAATACAAACTGCGTTTTAAACTGATCGGATGTTGAAAATTTTACCATTAAAAAATGTACATAAAATCGAAGTACATAAAATCGAGGGTCTATATATAATCTATGGTCCACTAAATCGAGGTATACCATGACAATTCAGGCAACAATGCATCAAAATCTTACCTTCTCCGTTTAGGTATCCCCAGCTGCGCGTTCAGCTCCGTCAGTTGCGCGTCCGTCTGCATCGGGCTGACACCGGCCGCCGCGGCTGCTGCGGCGGCTGCTGCTGCTGCCGCGGCCGCTGCCGCCGCCGACGAACCATGCGCCGTCGATCCTATGGGCGGCGGTGGCGGTGGCATGTGATGCGGCGAAGCGTAATGGTGCCCCAGCAGGGACGATGGACCGGCCACATTGTTGTACGAGGTGATGGTCGCCGGCGGTGTCGACGGACCCGGATGATACGGCGGGTACGCCGGGTGGTGACTGGCCGGCAGGTACGCTTGACTAGGCGTAGCGTAGTGTGGCGGACCTTGCGACCCACCCTGCGCGTACGCGTACATCGTGCTTACGTCATATGGTTCCAGTTTGCAGAATTTTTGTGGAACCGTGCGGGCGTCGAGTAGGGCGGAAATTTTCGCGGTTTTTTGCTCCTGGCGGTTCTGGGTTCGAAAGTGTTCCGTTGCGGGTGATGGGTGCCGGTGCCGCCTTCGACTGCGTTCGTGTGGCTTATTGGATAATTACACGATACCGGCACGCCGCACTGCAAAAGCCCTCTCTTCGTTTCGCACTAATCAGATTCTAGCCAAGCACTCGATAATTAATCTGTTTAATTCGTTATTTGCTTTATGGCCTTTTTGCTCTTTCTTCTCTCTCTCACCGCGTCGTTATGGGTTCACACAATTACGCACCAGCAAGCGAACAGTCATAAAGCTCCTCCACGAGTGCTTCAATTATGCGATCTGAATTTGATTACAATACAATATTTCTCAATAAAAATTTATTATCAAAAATTATACACATGGAATCATAACCTCGCACAATTTATTTCTGCACCTATTTTCGCTCGCTCTTCGGCACTTCTTTACGCCAATCCTCTCCCACACTCATTTAACCCGAATGTTCACTTGTTCTGCGTCGGAGGGGCTCTTTATTAATATTTAATTTTATGATAACTATTTTTATACAAACAATACAGCCCAGTCCGTGGTGCACTTTTATTACTTGGCTGCGCTACGAACTTCACCACTCTCGGGAAATCTGCGTCCAGATCCAGATAAGGGACCAAGGGTTCAGCCGACGACGAAGCCCTTGACGCACACACAAATGATCGTAAAATTATTTATTTTCGCTTCACTGTGCCTTCCTTTGCCGTTAGTTTAGTCAGTCTCAGCCAGCAGCCGTCCGTCTGCTGCACTGATAGCGTGCTTAGAACCTCCGGTGGTTGATCACAAACCCCTTGCTCCGAACTCAACTCTCCTGGAGCGGCCCCCGCGCGATGCACTGCACACTCGCTCTCTCTCCCTAATAGGATTTTAAGCTGCGTTCTCCTCGATGCTCCTGCACCTCGTCAACTGCACAAATCTGCACCACTCTTGCACACCTTGCTCATCGCACCACAGACACTTGGCTCACTCGGTGTTTCTTTCGTTTGTATTTTTTCGTCAGCCTTAACTTCCCTAACAACGCTCTCTTCACCTCACACTCTTCCGAACCATTATCATAATTTCATTTTATTTTAATTTTTCCATCATTATTATAATCTCTTTCTTCGTCTGATCTGCACAGATCCACTGACTCGAAAAAAAAGAGCGCGGCGAATATTATTCGCTCATTCGGTTCGGGTTTCTTCCTCGCGCGGGCGTCTTCGTCGTAGTCGCTGTTTTCCACACTTCACTACCACTGCTAATGCTCCTGATGCTGCTGCTGCTGCTACTTCTGCAAGTTGCAAGAGTTATTTCACTTCACTTCTGAATCAGTTTTTCCTCTGATGATCTCGACATCGGCTCCGAAATCCGCACACACTCACTGGCACTGGACCAGAAACGAGAAAACGAAAACTTATTTTTTTGCTTGTTTTTGCGCTAGTGGAAGAAATCGACACATTATTTTTCAGTTTGGAAGCACCCTTCGGTCCTCCCTAATCACTATCCACAACGTGTCCTTCCAAGTGGTACAAGTGATCACTTTGGTGAAGCTGTTCATAGGGAAGCACGGTGAGCGGAAAATGATGAAAACCTTGGGAAGATTTTGTAACTTTTGACGTTGTTCAATGCGACTGACGAGAACGACTATTTCCTCTAGTAAATGCGGCACATTTTGCGAAAGTATAATTAAAAATTGAAAGTGGTGTACTTTTCTAGAATTTCAATAACATAAAAAAGGTAAATCTCCGAGTTGGGACCTAAAATGTTATAATTTGTAGATGGAGCAAGCAATAAATTCCCTAAACTTTTGACCAATTCCTTGCATAATTGCCTTTAAAAAAGATTTCTGCTGCAAGCATCGTTTTTTTTTTACCGGTACAAACTTTGGGCTTTGAGCATTTCCACCGACAATTTTTTTTTTTTTATCTCCAATTTTTCATAATCATTTTTCATGACCAAAGAGAACAATTTGCATCATCAGTTTGCCATTTTGACTTCTGAGTTGAGTTACTTCTGGCTTCTATATTCGTCTGTTTTCCACTATAACTTAGTAAATTTTGTACCAATTGACTTGAAATGTTGTACACGGGTAGATACTATACCTATCTCACCACATTCCAAAAGTTGTATCAATTGGTTTAAATTTGACTGAGTTATAGTGGAAAACAGACGAATATAGAAGCCACCGCCCAAGTAGCGCGATTCCCTATATCATAAAAACGCTTTATCAGATTGATAAGCTGTCTTCAGAAATATTTCGGGCCAGTGCTTCCCAAACTGTCTTAAGCCAAAACAAAAATAACAAGCTCTTATTATTCAAAGCGTCTTGTCTTTTTTAATTATTTTTTTGTTTCTTCTTCTTCTTTATGGCTCTACGTCCCCACTGGGACTTGGCCTACCTCGCTTCAACTTAGTGTTCTTCGAGCACTACCGCAGCTGTTAATTGAAGGGCTTCCTTTGCCTGCCATTGCATGAATTTGTATATTGTGAGGCAAGTACAATGATACACTATGCCCAGGGAGTCAAGAAAATTTCACCGACTGCAACGGGAATCGAACCCGCCGTCTCCGGATTGGCGATCCATAGCCTTAACCACTAGGCTAACTGGAGACCCCATTTTTTTGATTATATAACTTTTTTTCTCTGTCTTACCTTAAAAAAAACACTTCGAAAGGGGTTTTTCCTCTTTCTTATTTTGAGTTAAAAAACCAAATAAATAAACCAAAGTTTTCGAATATTTTATGAAAATTCTAGTATCCTCACGAAACTTTTCGACTTTTACCGATTTTTTTTAAATTTACGAAGCTATGAACAGCTTACTTCTTGACATTACCGAAACCTTGTCATTCAAAGTAAAAATTTCAAGAATCTTTTGAAAGAACAACTATGTACTGATGGTCTTCATACTGTCTCAAACGTTTCGGGGCAATATTTCTACAGACATCAATCGTAAAATAATTCTGCGATCAACAAATTTTCGGTTTCATGGAGGATTCTGAAAAAAATCAAATTTTTGGTTTGGGCTCTTCTTGCATCTAACGACGAAATGACCCAACACCAACCGTCCAACGGGTTGGATTTTCCACCTTTTTTTAAATACAACTTTAAAATCACCTGCCTCAAAAAAGGTATTTTTGATTTTTTTTTTTAATTTTTTGATATGTTATAGCAAGCATATTGGGCAATTAATTGCCACAAAGTCTTGCTAAATGCTACCGTATCCGAGATGTAACGATTTTACAACTTTCGGTCGTTTCGATTTTTTTTTCCAAGTCATGACAATTGTTTTCTGGAAGATCCAATATTATTTATTGCTGCATGAGCAAAAACGTCAAAAATATGGTAAAAACTATTATAAGTTTGCAAAATTATGTTGCCGAAGACAGCTTATCCATCGGGCAAGTCGCTTCTCAGACATATATGTTTTTTTTAAATTTTCATTGATTTTTTGCTTTGGCCCTTCTTAAAAGTAAGGCTAGAGGCAAATTTATCCAACTGAATATTCAAATTGTTCTTTTTGGTAGTTAAAAATGCTTAGGTAAAATTTGTAAAAAATACAAAAAAGTTGATCACCGAATGTTGTTTAATGTTTTTTTTTCTACTTTAAATTAAATTTTAAACTTAAGGGTGTTTTGAACGTAAGGGCGTTATAACCACGTTATGGCCACGGAAGAAAACAAAAACCTTATTCCATATTTTTAACAAAGATTTCTATTTTTTTTTTTGTTTTGATTCTCCAGATATAGTTTCATTTTGGTGTCAAAGAATAATATTTTTACTTTCTAGACCAGGGGTTCTCAGGCTTTCCCCTCTTGCGACCCACTTTTTATTTTCACCAAATTTGGCGATCCAAGCAAATTTTTGAAACATATAAGTCATTTCAGAAAATCGAACGAAAATCGACGAATCTTTTGAATTTTACAGCGTTTTTTCGTTTTCTGAAAAATGTCAATCAATCAGTCTTAGCTAACTTTTTGTCTCAAGAATTTTAGATAAGTGGACATGTTACATATTTAATTATTTCATACAATACTGAACCACAGATAATAAAAAATATGTCAAATATTTTACGATTAAATAAAAAATAAGAAACTACAAGAGCATCAGATATTTAATTAATGTCAATTTAATATTTCAAAAATATAGACTGTTTCAGAAATTATAAATACACTAACGATTAACTGCCATTTCAATTTGAGCACAATATCCAAAAAAAGTTTCTTTTAGCTCTTATAGTAAACATACTAACGAAGCAAATAATACTAATTTCGTTGATGTTTCTGGTAAAAGTTAAAAAATAGGGCTCTGTAAACTAGATGATTAAAATTTCAAGTTGCACAAAGTGGTCAAAAAATGTAGCATAGTAGAAAAGAAAAACATTTCACAGATAAAATATTTAATTCCGAAACACAAAATTTTTATTGTATCGATAATAAAATATATTTCTCGAGTGGTAAGAGTAATTTTTACTGGAATATTTGATCAAGAACCACCATTACGGGCCTTCTCAATACAAAATGTTTTGTTTCAAATTTCTCAACAACACCAGTAGCAACAAACGTTAAGCAAACCAATGTCTTAATTACATTCGTTGCATTGCATTCGTTTTTATGGTATGACAAGCTTTGCCATCTGAAGGATCGAATGAACTGAAAAAATAAGTTTCTAAGAAACTGTGTGGTAGTTCTTATGTTCCGTAGAAAACCTTAAAACGCCTTTAGCGATTATTTCCAAATTTTGATCAAGGCATTCCAACTTGTTAAGAAAGCGAATGTGATAAATATTTAGATAATTTCTAGTATTTAATGAAAATAATGTTGAAATCATTAAAAAACACCTTTGTGCAAATTCAAATTTGAAAAATTAAGTTATTTGTTAGAGAACTCTACTGATCTTTAAAATATCAAGACAATTGAAAGGAAATATAAAAATAAGGAGTACAATATGCTATACTCTGAAAAAAGTTGGTAAAAATCATCAGAACAGTTCATTTAATTGAATAAACAAAGTGTATTTATAATTTCTGAAACAGTCTATAAGAATTTCCATCCAAATGTAGGCGCATAAACATCAGTACAATTTTTGATATTCTAGTACTGATGAATGTTTAGATAAGCCCTCCTCAAAATGTGATCCACTCCTGGATACACACCTATTATACCGGTATTTTATTTAGGTCACTTTTTAAATGTTCTAATTTTGATAAAGGTTCACCGAAACTCAGCATCGATGTTAAGCTTTACCGAAGTTTGATAAAATGCACAAATAATTTTGTGGAGACTACTGGGCGCTAGTTTCTGGTGAAAATGAACTCATCTTTTGCAAAACAAAAGACAAAATTTTAAATTTTGCAAGAAACCCTTTTGAAATTTCCAGAACCAATATCAGAACGCAGACAGAAGCTCCAATATATACCAAAATAAGACTCGTAATATAGAATAGAATAGAATTAAGGTCGTCTCAATTCCGAGATCAACTTAGATTGGAACATGCTCGTACACTGAATGGAAGTTTTCTTTAAAAACATACTAAAAAAAAGCACTTTTCTTTCCTCATTTTTTAGAACATTTTTTTTTTATTTTATTTTTTTCAAATTTCTAAGCATGACCTCAACCATGATTCAAACACATCTTTTGAATTCCATATACTGATGTTCCAACAGAGCCAGATTTACAAAAGTGGCTGCCTCGAAAGCACAAAGAAACAAACGTCACACTTTACTCTTTGTGACAAGTTTTCACTGTAATTTGCTGCAAGTATTCCATCAGCTTTATTGTGAAAAAGTGTTAGTTTTGTCGTAGAATCTTTTAGCACATTCGCTGGGGTCGTTTCTGCGAAATCTCCAAAGAGCATTTCTAGTGAAATCCACGGTGTAGTTGCTGGGCAACTGATTGGTGAGCTTCTAGTTCCGACCTCCCAAAAGAAAACAAAATTATGACATCAACTTCTAGTGAAAGTTCTTGGAGGAATGAAAATTTTCCAGTGCAATTTCTAGCGATAATGGTTAGCTATGAGATTTTTATGTTCTACGGAAATCCATGATGAGTTCTAATTGAATTTCAAGCTTTATTTCTGACAGGTTTTCTTGTGATGTTTCGAGAAAATGTTTGACGTAAATCACGAACGAATTAAGGCTTTTTTGGTGAAACTCTCAAATTGCCTCAAGATTTATTGGAGTTTATTCACAAAGTTCTACTAGAATAAACTGGTGATCTAACGACTGTATGGTTTAATCTTAAGATTTTCGGCTACGCAGTCTTTATAAAGTTGAACGATAATTAAGTTATTTTCTCGACTTTTCGACGCTGGTTCTAAGTCATTTCCAGGGAATAAATATTCGTTTCACTAGCATTGAACAAATAACGAAACGTAAATATTCGTTCCCCCTGAGCATGACACAAAACCAGTGTCGGGCAAATAGCTTTTATATCATTTCATTTACTATAAAAGACTACGTAGCCGAAAATCATAAGCTCTTACAGATTTTATTTTTCATGGAAAATATGAATTTTATCGGGAATTTTTCAATAAATAAAATCTATTATTCAGGCAGAAAAACAATATTTTTTTAAATCATTTTTAAAGAATTCTTAAAAAAATTGTCCAATCTTTCCTAAGACTCCCTTTATGCCACAAAAGTTCAGCTTATTGGACGCAGTGGCTAAATTTTCTCAACAGCGGGGAGGAAAATAAAATCTCTTTAGCAAGTGCTCCAACAATTCTTGGATTCTTTGATTTGAATAGGTCAAGTACCAAACTTCCAAAAGAACTATATTCCGCTAAAAAATCCTCAATTTCATTTCAAAATATTTGAAAGATTCTAAAAGCATAACAAGTTCCACAAAGAATTCAACTTCCCTTTATTTCTGGTAAAATTTCTAAATAATTTCCAATTCTTATTTTTTAAAGAATTTTGCCAGCAAATTCTGTGAAACTTTTTTCTATATTTGTGAACTTTAATGTAAAACTTAATGCATTTCCTAATTTTTTTGGTTTTATTTTATTTTTTTCAAATAGCGGAGCAATATTTTCAAATTCAGTTTTAATACACATGCAGAGAAAGATCTAGGTTTCTCCTAATTGATTTACTAGTGGAAAATGTATTTCGTTTTTACAAAAATATTTTTTTAACAAAATTTCGTAAAAAAATGATTTTTACAAAAACGAAAAATGTTTTCTATTAGGAAAAAAAATCAGAAGGTAGTTTGATTCTTTCCTCTTCATGTGTATAAAATCCGATTAAAAAAATATCGCACCGTTATTTAAAAAAAAATATTAAACAATGAGGAAATCAGGCCAAACATGTCCAAAGGTCCTATCTGCAGAAGAGAGGCTCTCTTTGGTTTCCCGCCCTTTCGTTAATATCTCAGCTATTTATTTGTATTATGATTGTCTACTTGCATTGAACGATGGTCAAAACAATCGTCTTTTAATTTGTACTGCAAAAATTGTTGAAAAGTGTATCATTACATTGCAATAATTGAAAGAGAAAGTGAACAAAGAGAGCCTCCCAAATGCAGATAGGACCTATTGAAATGTTTGGCCTGAAATGCTTCCAGTTTTGCCTTAAGGGCTTTTCACAAAAATTCTGTTAAACAAAAAATTGAAAGTTCTTGAGGATTTCTTCTGAGAGTTTATGTTTGAGAAAAGGCGTTATCATTAATAGAGATAAATGATACAGATTGTCCTTGAGTTTTCATTAATTTGAGCTCACTGTGCGCCGATTTGATTTATTGCCCGCTTCGCCGATTTATAGTTGCTGCTGCTGCTGCTGATACTGCTACTAATGCTGTTTGATACCATGTGTCGGTCGATACAGTTGGTTAGGTGGCGAGAACTGAGTACATTCGGCGTTTATCACTGCACAAACCCACCCTAAAAGTGTCATTATTGGTTCGTTCTGTTCACATGATCTAGCATTGCACCGAGCGCAATGTCAGCAAAGGAATGTTCCATTCCATAGTTTACAGCAAACTTAACCTTCACAACAACGACGGCGACGGCGACGATGGGTGGATTTTAGATTTCAGTTAAGCCACTGCACTGAATGAAACAGAAAGGGTTAGACAACTACACGGTACGGTGCGGTGGTGGCTGCTGGTGACAAAGACTACAGCGACAAGACAAAACAAATGTTACTAACAAACAAACAGACAAAGCTGAGTGGCGAAAATTTCATGTCCGCGGTAAATATGGAAGCTTACTTCTCCACCTGTGAGTCAACTGAACGTTTAACGATTTGTGTTTGAGGTAGTAATAACCTACTAGCAGATATTCCTTCGAATGAGTGTAATCAGTTTCGTACCTTTTGATTCCGCCCTACTTTGCTTATCCTTTGACAGATACGCGTATTTCAACTACCACTTGTAATCTTCCTCAGTGTCAGTTATCCACTGACTATCCACTGCGTATCAGTGGATAACTGACACTGAGGAAGATTACAAGTGGTAGTCGAAATTCGCGTATCTGTCAAAGGAGAAGTAAAATAGGGCGGAATTAAAAAGTACGAAACTGATTACACTCATTCGAAGAGGGTATTCTGCTTAGAGGGCCCATATAGCCGAGGCGGTAAACGCACGGGTATTCAGCATGACCATGCTGAGGGTGACGGGTTCGATTCCCGGTCGGTCCAGGATCTTTTCGTAAAGGAAATTTCCTTGACTTCCTTGGGCATAGAGTATCTTCGTGCCTGCCACACGATATACGCATGCAAAATGGTCATTGGCAGAGGAAGCTCTCAGTTAATAACTGTGGAAGTGCTCATAGAACACTAAGCTGAGAAGCAGGCTTTGTCCCAATGAGGACGTTACGCCAAGAAGAGAGAGAGAGAGATTCTGCTTAGAGGGATCGAAAAGTCGGTACAAGATACTAGCAGGTAGATTGGTACCGTGAAATATCCGGAACAATTTCCCCGTTCCGGCTTTCATCCCAAAACTGAAATGCAGGTAGGACGTTTGTGTCATATTCTGTCATCCTTTCATTGAAAACTGAAGCAAATGGAATGTGCAGGTCAAAGAAAGAGAAAAAAATGCTTTCTGCTAAGGGGATTCCCTGTAACGCTAGAAACCGACAGTGAATAGAAATTTAGCTGAGCGATAGCAGTACAGTTTGTTAGGCATTCAATTAAACCTTACTTATATTGTCAAAGTGGGGCTGTGACGTAGTTGAGGGGCGAAGCTCTTCAAATTTGGACAATATTCAACTTTTTTCTGCTCAATGTACTAGGTTTCTCGTGAATGTGACTAAATAATATAAACTGCGTCGATATTTTCCGAATTTCTTTGATTTTGAGAGGCCTACGTCACAAATTGGCACGTATACTGAATTAACTAAAAAAAATTGTGCGATTTATATACAACCATTAACCAGAAGTTGTTTACTTGAAACGTACTGAAGTTCCAACACTTAAGCATTGAATTGTAAACACTTAATAAACAATTAGTAAAAAACGAGCTCACCAATTCGTTGACTGATCAATAATGTTTATAAAATCTCCAACTACACCCCTGTGCTATTTCCAGAGAAGAGGAATGCCGGACAAAAAAGACACAAAAAAGCAACAAATAAAGCGCAAAAATTACTCTTCATCCCAAATGATAACAGATAATGACATGATCTCGAAAATTTTGGTGACAAAACAGAAGCTAAATTTGTTGCATACTTTTCAACTCGTAAACAATCGACAGCGTTCCAGTGTTTACCGACTCGCAGTTACCCCTCAATAATCGCAATTCAATCTCCAAACTCGTGGTGCACGATCTTTATCCTATTCTGTTCAAGTTGGGTCAAACCAATGCAACATTGGGTGGATTGTCACAACAAATGCAGGTTGCAACATTGTCATTATTGTTGTGCGATGGTTGAAATTTGATTCAGTAGTTATTTTCATTAAAATTTCGAACATTTTCTTGCATATGTAAAACCAGAAAGATTTGAAAATTTATGAAAATCAAGTATTTCAGAGCTACGAGTATGCGTAAGTTGTCATTGTGTATTATCTTCCAAAAATGAAACAATAAATATATTTTGTGTATTATTTTTCGAAACGTTTTTTAACGTGCGTATTTACGTTACTGTTGTTTATGAAGTGGTTCTCCCTTTGCACATTTCAACCAGAAAATCCTTCAGGAAGAACATCAAAAAGTTATGTAAACAAAGATAAAAAGTATTATTATTATTATTATTACTCATCAACAGACTATACAAAGTCCCAATGATGTCTAACTTAAAATTATAACAAAACAGTACAATTTGAAACTATCAACCTTATCACAAACAATTAGAATAAAATCGACACGTATCTTACAAATCAAGTATTATTTGAAAAAAAAAGTTCTAAAATGGCGACGAAGCGCCTCTCTTGGTAGATGATAATCAAATACAGCCGCTACACTATTGAACAAACGCTGAAGTCCGGTAATGACGTTACCATAATTGTTTCGACGAAAAGGAATCCTAAACATAGCATTATTGCCCAGCAGTCGATGTTGAACATTGATGTCTAGTTGCTCCAACAAAGCCTGGCACTCAATTCTCCCTTGAAAAATATCTGCGACGGTCAGTGCTCTACATACGTCCCGTCGAATCTGCAGAGGTCCAGGTCGATCAATCTGCAGCGATCTTCGTATCTTGGTAGACGAATTAGATCCCTCCAAGGCAACCTACGCAACGCGAAACGGAGAAAGCGCCGTTGTATTTTCTCAATGCGGTCGCTCCCATTGTTGTAGTCCGGGCTCCAGACTGCAGAACAGTATTCTAGTGTTGATCGCACCAAAGCACAATACAGCGACTTGAGGCAATAGACATCGGTAAACTTCTTCGCAGCCTTGAAAACAAAGCCGAGAGCTCGTGACGCTTTGTCAAGTATGCATAAATTAAATCAAATTACTTTGAAAATTCCTCCAAAACATTGTTAGCATGTTTGCCAAAAAAATGAACTCCATGAGAATGATTATAAGAATAATTTACAAGAATTACACCAAGACCTTCTTTGGATATTCCGTTGAAAATTCTGACAGGAAGCTTCAACAATTCAATAAATAATTCAGCCATAATAGGTGCCAACAGTATCATGATTTTTAACGAAAATTCTTCCAAAAATTTCTCAAAATTCCTCAAGGAGTTTCGCAAGAAATATTTCACAACACACTTCGATACTGTCCGACAGTATCGATAATCACTAAAGTCATTCTGCAAAAAAAACTCCAAAAGAAGTCTATAAAACTACCAATACCGGATCAATCAAGAAGCATTTCAAAAATTGTATCGAGAACAATTTCAAGATTTGATTTTCAAGTATTGCCATAAAATTGTGGACTGAATCCGGCAGAAATTCTGTCTAGTCCATTGGAATAAGCTACTGAATACAATCAAATTATATCAGAAATATCTGCAAGATGCCTCCCAGAATTCTGTCCAGTCCGCATGAAAGCCCACTGACATTTTTTCTTGATATTTCACCAGAATTATTTCTTAAAATTCCAGAAGTTTTCAGAAAATCTTATAGAAGTGTCAAAACAACACATTTTCATTTAGCTGTAAATTGTGCACAATTCAAGCTTTCTTTCCGACATGATTTTACTTCTTTATCCCTTTGGAGCCGGATTGTATCTCCACAGCTGCCGCAACCTCGCTCGCCTCGAACACGTTTGTGATGCTCTATTTCATCGCCGGGGTCATATTGACCCCTCCGGCTCCAAAGGGTTATTGTATCTTAGGAAAATTGAACCAGTTTAGTTTTCAAGTGTAAAACAAGCTGCTAGTCATAAGAGATCAATAAAAGGTAGGATATGCATTAAAACCATCAAGATTTGGACTCAATTATCCAGGACTTGGAAAAAATCACCCCGGATAATCGATTTCAAATTAATTTCATTATCTTTTTGTACTAGTGTACCTTCGTTGGTGTTCCTTCCGGGGATTTCTTCTGTGTATTCCTCTAGAAACTTCATTCTCAAGATTCTTAGAATGTTTTTATCTGTGATTTCATCATTCGATTGCTGCTCCAGTACCTCCTGCTAGACATTTTACCTTGTATGTCTCCTGTGCTTTTTTCAAAATCTCTAATGATTTTTTTCAAGGGGTTTAACCAGGAAACAATTCAGAGATTCTTTTAGGGAATTTAGGAGTTGGTCTGGCATCGAGAATTTCGATCTAGAGAACCTCCAGGAACACCTAAAGGATTCCCAGGTGAACTCCTGAGAAAATCCTATGAATCCTACATTTTTCCCTCAAAGAACACTTGGAGTAAGAACTCCTGCAGGATTTTAGGACGAAACTTCTTCAGAATTCCCATAAGGAGCTCAAGGGTGCACACAAGGAACTCCTTGAGAATTTTCAGGAGAAACTTCTGCAAGATTTCCAGAAATAAATCTCGAAGGATTTCTGTAAGAAACACCAGGAGGGCTTTCAGAAGGAAATCCTGGATGATTTGCAGCGGGAACGTCTGGAGAATTCCCAAAAGCATCTCTCGTCCTTCCCAGACGGAACTCTTGGAGCAAACTCACTAAGAAACCCTGGAAAAATCCAAAGACGAATAAAGATAAAACCCAGTATAATCTCTTGGAAGTATTCAAAATCAAAGTTCCCGAAAGAACTCCTGTTGCACAAATGCCATAAAGAACTCGTACAGGAATTTTACAAGAAACTCGTAGATAGTTTTTGAATGAACCCTAGAAGGATTTCCTGAAAAAATACCAGAACAAACTATTTGAAGAATCCTATCATAGGAACTCCAAAAGAGATCCTAGAAAACCATTAAAAGGAATCCAAGAATGAAATTTTGGGGGAAGCCCAGAAGTGATTCTGGAGGAATATAGGAAAAAAATCTGTAGGAATTTCAGTAAATAATCTTGAAAGAATTCCCATAGGAAATTCTGAAGAATTGGAGGAACGACTGCAAAAATTTCAGAAGAAAAAATATTGGTGAATCTCAACAGGAGCCGTTCATAAACCAAGTAGACTTGTTGGGGAGAGGGGGGGGGGGGTGTCTGACCAAGTCTACGCTCCATACAAATGTCTAAATTTTTGTATGGACGAAAGTCTACGAGGGCGAGGGGGGTCTGAGATGGCCAAAATTTGGTCCCCCAAGAAACTTCAACAGGAATTTGAAAAGGGGCATCTGGATTATTACGAGCAGAAACTCCTAAAGAAATCCCAGGGGTCAGAAACTCTTTCGAAAAATTCGCATCAAATTCTGAGAGATAATCAAGGGAAATGATTCAATATAACCTAGCAAAACCTCAGAAAAAGCTTCTTGGGGAAACTAAACAGAAGTTCTGTAGAATCTAGAACACTTTCTAGAACAATTATCTATATTTCCGCTCTCGAAAAATAACTGTCTAGAATGGATTTCGAATATTTCCAGAAACCTACCATGCATTGTAGCCATTCATATATATTTTTCTTTATTTTTGGAAGACTCCTAATATTTCGAATATATTCATTTTCATCAAACTAAATTTCCCTGAGTTCTCTAGAAATTCCTCGAGTAGTATTCCAAGTTTCTTCCTGGTAAATAAAATTCCCTGAGGATTCCAGATTATTCCAGATAGAAGACACGCTGGATTAAACAAATATGAGAATACAGAATTAACCCTCTAATACCCAGCCCCGCCTTTAGACGGGTTATAGTTTGGGCATTTTTGTAATTTTTGTTTCGTGAACAATCATTTTTTTTTAATTTTTGGCTGATATTTAGGACTATTCTGTATATCTCAAAGTGGTTTTTGGTGTCTTTTAAAGCGTATTTACACTTTTTAAGATCGTTGAAATATTGATGTTTTAGTCACCTTTCAGAAGTCATTGTTTATTTTGTATTGAATCGCTAGAATTATCATATTTTAATTTTTTTTCCCAAATCTGATTGGGCAAACGTATCGTCTCTATTTGCTACCTTAGATGTGGATGTCAGCAGTGTGATATTTGTACATGTATTTATCCCATACTTTGAGACCAATATAAAAATAAATCAGTTGCTTTACCTCCGCCATGGCAGGATGGTCGTAATTCGGTGTTCTTAATTTATTACATAAAAAACGACACAACGTAAAGTCCACTGTTGCACAAACACATTCTATCATAGAAGAATAGTTTAAGGGAGTCGAATACACTCTAAAATTATTTTCCTTAAAATTACACGGAAAATAAAATATTCCATGAAAAAAAAAATAAAAATAAAAATATTTTAACAATAATAATAAAATCTCAAAATGTTTTCATCTCAGAAAATCCGTATCCCGAATAGGCTTCCAGGAAAAAATGGGGATGTTCAAACATAGCATTACAAAAATTAGAAAAATCAAAAACCGAAATTCACAAAATCGAGAATTAAAAACAATTCCAAAACATGTTTAAATCGATTTTAGATGACGAAAAATGATAATCAGATCAAACTCAAAAATTTGGGTATTAGAGGGTAATTTGTAAAATATGTGTATGTTCTGAGTATCAGAACAATTCCATGGAAGCAGTCCAAAATGCTGTCTTACACGACCTTGTTCGCATATTAGCCGAAGAACTTCACACCCTAACTAATCTTCCAATCCACCCACAATCCGACCGATTACCCACCGCCCTCAACCTTCAAGCCAGAGATAAAAGCAAAATTGTCATGGATGAAAGTCAAACAAAACAGAGTGCGAATCGAAGTGCCGGGGCACTTGGAAACGAAGACTAATGGCCATTTGAATATTTCTGTTGTCTTTTGTTCTTGGCCTCCGCTTTTTGTGTCCGCACTGACTGACTTCGTCGTCGTTGTGAAATTGCGCCTGAATCCCCGGATTGCCCCCGGTCCTACCCATGCATACAATGTAGCACACAGTGCACTACAATCACTATTTAAGGACAAGCGCGCGCGAGCGGTCAATTGTCCGTCCTTGCAAAGAAGCAACATAAGGGAAGAAAAATCCGTAACACGGGGACCATCAGAAGCGAGAGCTGTATCAGGAGTGACATCCGCTAGCTCGTGTGCACGAGTGGGACCGGGGTGCTGACACGTGTGCGACGTCGTCGTTCGTAGATCGTCTTCCTCGTTGATGTTTTCTTGTGTTCCGCACCGCACCCGTTTTGCTTGGGTAGGTGAAGTCAAAGTTTAAAGTGAAAAGTCTCCGTGTGGTAAACTTTTTCTCTTTCCTAGGTAGTGTCAAAACAGCCGTAGGTTGTCGGTTGAGGGAGAACAAAGCTAGGAGCTGGATACCTTTTCGAGCATTGTTCCAGCTCCCGGTATGTTGAAAGGATTAATTTTTCAAGACAACTGGACCCTGAACTGTTCGCTAGCGTAGCTGCCCGTCGACAACTGCTCTTTCGACTCTGACACTGGGTCCAGTTGTTTGCTGTAGTTTGTCGGAAGAATCACTCGCCGGAAAGGGAAAATCCTTCAGCTGTTGTGCTTTGTGAAGATTGAGGCTCCAAAAAGTGGCGCATCGTCACTTCGCCTTCATCGCCACTACTGGCTGGCAGCAGCTGTTTTCCTTCACATCTATAAATGTTGCAACTTGTACCACGACGACGGCGATCCGTACGGGCGGCGTTTGAACCAACTGGTGATGGTGACTAGCCCTGTGTACATATGCGGCGGATAAAAGTTCCACCGTTTCCTTGAACAATTTGCGCAGTTGTTGATGGGCGGCCGAAGCCGAAGAAAGCGAACTTATCTTCGCCAAAAGAAATAACTTTTTTACGAAATTACTTTTTTTTCGGCAAGTTCTAATTGCTAAAATGTCAAAAAGCTTATCAGCACACGGAACGGCTCCGCCGTCGAAGGTCCGTCTTTCGTTCGTTCATCGGTCGACGTTCTCGTATGCCAAGTTTAATTGGGCTGACTTTTTCGGTGTTGCGGAGATCCATCCACCCCGCCGCCCATCATCGTCACCGGGTCTGGTGTGTCGTCGTATGTTTTGACGTTCCCTTGAGATATTATTGAACCCGGTCGACGAATGCAGCTGGCCTTCTCGAAGACGACGACGACGACGGCCAAAGTCGAAGGTTTGAGCGACGATAATTGTAAGCGACTTGGACTTGGCGGGTGTCGTCTTCGTTTGATCTGAGCTGGGGCTGGTCTGTTCTCAGGTTGTTTTAGACTTAGAGTCAAGATCACCAAGCAACATAGAAGAACAGAGTACCGTTACAGTGTGAGTTAGATGCCGACTTTTGGCAGCAAGAGATTAGCATCGTTTACCAGTTCTAATGGCTCACGTGATGGGGTTTCAGTGTTTAGATGAAAATTGGGTTTGCCGTAAACTTTTTTGAACCAATTTCGAAAAAGCAATTGGGAAAATATGCGCATATAACGATTTCTACGTATTTATATTCTTTCTAATGCTTTTTGTTTGACAGATACACGTATTTTAAGTACCACTTGTAGTCGGTGTCCGGTCATTTGACCAAATGCTATTTGGCCGAATGCCATCTGGCCGAATCGATCGTTTAGACGAATTATTATGAAAAGAATTGATAGTAAGTTTTTGGCATTTGGCAGTTGGACAATATTTTCTTCTTTCAATCATATTCTTTCTAGTTTACCCGACTTCAGGTTCTAACAAAAATATAACATAATTATAACAAACCATGATATTTATAACTCATTGTGATATAATCATGTTCAACATCCTTAGTGTATTTCAAAATCAACTCAATTATAACACATTATGTTATAAATGTTGTTTGACAACTCATTGTAATATAATTTAGTTTTGATTCTTTGACATTTGGACAATAATGATACAAAATTTTATCACATTTTGATAGGAACTAGAAATCCTGAAGCTAATATTCATATCAGATTCTGTTATAATGTTGATCTGATTACAAAATAGGTTATTATCTTGATAAGACCAGTGTGGTTTTAGTTACAACTTTAGTTATTTTAACCTCATCCTGCATTTAGTTTATGACACAATAAGTTATTGAAAAATATTATAACATCATAACACAATATGATATTATCTTGATATAATTTTCTAGTCGGGTAGCCATTTAGGGATTAGTTGGCGCTGAAACTGCAAAGATTTTATCAAAGATTGTTTTGTCTTTGAGTCATAGGCTGTTCTTTCGAGCTATATGATGAAGAGGGGCATGGTAACTTAAGTTCATTTTTGGCCCTAACGGCATTAGTCCAAATGACCCAGAACCGTCGCAATGTACTCTAATGAACTTTTATTGGGAAATTTGATACGTCACAGACTGGATTTCAGAATCAATTGAGTAGGTGCCACTTCCCCGGGAGAACCAGGTTTCCGGAACATCCTTGAAAGTGGCCAACGTCACCAAAGAAATTCTAGAAGTCATCCTATCAACTAATTCTTTGAAATTAAAAAAAAAATACGATCTTCTGTTAATTTTGTCAAAATTCAACCCGAAAAAAAGAGAAGAGGGTCAAGGAGGTTCCCCATACATCATCTGTTGGTAGAACTTTTCCTCTTGAAGTAACTTCAAACAGATTGTAATTCCATGCAGGAATTCCTCCTGGGATTTCTTAGAGTTTCTCCTGGAATTTCTCCACCACTTCCTTCTAAGATTCCTGGAGAAGTTCTCTGTGAGACTCCTACTGGAATTCCAACAATTTATTCTTCCGGTAATTTCTTGTGGCTTTTCTTCTAGATTTTCTAGGATTTTTTCCAGGAATTCGCTCTGGGAAGTTTCTTCTGAGAGTCTTTAAGGAGTTCGTTCTTGAATTTCATTTTGAATTATTCTGGTCATTCTCATAGAGTTGATAAATTCCTCCAAGAACTCAACAAGACAATTCATGCAGACAATCGAGGATTGATTCTTAAAGGCCATTCTGATCAGGAAATTCTTCACAAAGTTCTCCAGATATATCACCTGGGATTCCTACCGCAGTTTCGCAAGGAATGCCGTCTGGGCTTTCTCCTGGAGAACTGATCCCTCCTGGAATTTCTTCTGAGACTTTTGTTTTTCAAACCATCTATCAAAGATTTATCAAGGATTATTTTTCTGGAATTCTGGAATTTCTGTTTTGGGGGCTGTTCGGGCTCGTTTGGAAGTTAACCATTAATGTTAACTTCTTTTCCCGATCAGCCAAGATAGCTGTGTAGTGTCGGTAGCGGTTGCCTTCAATTTGCTAAGAATAACGCTACGAAACGCCTGATCAAGTGGTAAGAGTCCACTAAACAGGTGGCCCCTAATTCATGGTATTATGCGACTTTATGCTTACCGTGCCAAGGAATAAATGGTTAGGGGGGTCTAATAAAAACCTAACCACAAACGGAGCCTGTGGAGGGGGTCCTGCACAGTATTACGCCCTTACTGCGCTAACCGGAGCAATGGTGCAGTGGAAATTGCGTCTCTCCGAGATAATCAGTTGCCCTTCGTAAGTCTCAAATTTGAGGCTTAGGGGCGAGATTATTCAAATGATGTAAATTAGCTTACATTACTACCTATATGGTTTCGCTTAATGCGTTTTCGCCATTGGCGTTTTTTAATTGACACCGATTTGGTTTGTCGTTGATGTTCCCTTTTTGTGCTGTGATTGTGAAGAGTGTAATCCTGTCTAGTTTGGGTAGTGGCTACGGCTAGGAAACCTCAGATCAATTTTCAGCAAGCGTGTGCAGCCCAAGTGGCTCTTCTTCAAAAAGTTCATTTTTCTAGGGTGACTTTTGTATAAGTTACCTTGAGAACCCAGTTATGCTTCTTTCATTATAAATGAAGTGTCGTGCCTCGAGCATGCTATATTTCAGAATAACGTTGACAGTATGTTTCAACCTTTTCTTATAGATGCCTTCAAGCAAGCTCTTGTTTTCAGCATCTTTTCGCTGATATTTGGCAGTATGTATTGCTACGATGATTATATCATCTGAAGTAGCTCAAACATTAATTTGAGATGCTTCAGTTTGATGGAATACTTATGTAGTACAGTTCATTAATAACTTAGTATAGAATTGCACCTAACCCAACGCTGCATGAGCAGAATTTGTCATGAGTTGACTGATTGGCATGTGTCAGATGAAGAGCCTCCATTCGATCTTCTTTGCACTTTTGAGTGTTCATTCGCAAACTGTGAGTATTCAGGCGTCACTGCTCAGCAAACTAGGGAACCTGTACTAATTGGTTGCGACCACATTTTATGGATAACTCGCTTCCATTGCTACTCGAAAAGAGTTTCATTGTGGTTTTGTTACTACAACGCCCTCCATTGTGGTATACCATACCTATTGCTTTGAAAGAAGCTTGTCCTCTGCGGTCTGTACGGACCGCAAGAAGTATTTCTGAATAGAACTCTGATTTGTTCAAGTTCAAAATATCTTCAGATAAACCAATCTTTTGTATACCTACAAATCTATCACTTCTGCCCGAGGATTGAAGCTATACAATCGATTTAGTTGGCACTGAAAAGCTCTGCCTACTTCAAATCTCCAGGAGAAAATGGGGTTTTGTCCTATTTTTCTCCAGAGGGATTTGAGCATATCAAACATGTTTTGAGCTCTTGTAGTTTTCTATTGGGTATTTTCATGGCGTGAAATTACTCTATAGTTTTATCCCGAAAGGGTGCGTGCGTTGTATGAAGAAGGAATGAGTTCCAGATTTATCTGGTTAACTCGTTCTTTCTGAAATGCTTGAAACGCATTGTCGATTATCACATTTTGATGTTCGTCTGGCTAACATGCCTATTCATGTGAACTCACATGCCTCCCAATTTGGGATGTCCACAGTGACTCTTTTCCCGAGCAGAGCAAAATATCAAATTCATAACAATCGAATCAATTAGCCTGTTTTTTATATCATAATTTGTTATTATTAAATTATCAAAGTATTACTTTTGTATAACATGTTTTGTTGGGCAATCTTATTTTGTAATGATCAAGTTATTGAGATTTATCCACTAGATAACATTTCAATAATATATTGTGTTGTAGACCATGTTTTGTTATTATTCTACTATTGAAAATGTGAACATATTATTCAAACGTAGTTTTGCTTGGGTGATTTCTTGAATATTGAGAATGCTTTCGATGACGTGCCTTTCAATGTCATATTGAAAGTCGCATGACGTCACAAGCTACCTCCAATGAGCCATAGGCTCTCTTTCTGCTTATGCGTTTTACAGTGTCCTTTTCAGGGCACTGATTAAACCCGTTGTGGTATGGGCTATGAGCTCTCGTTGCGCTTATGCGTTCATTCCCTCTTCTAGGGCACCCCTTCCTATTTCATCACCTTTCCCTTTCCTAATTCCCATCCCTTGTCCCATTCTCCCTCAGGTAAATGATGAAATAGGCTTATATGTATGGCGATGGCATAAATGTCCCAAATGTAGGATAACGTGCCTATGGAGCCGGCCTTCTGATACCTGATACCGAAGGAATGCCGTCTGGGCTTTCTTCTGGAGAACTGATCCCTCCTGGAATTTCTTCTGAGGTTTTTGTTTCTCAAAAGATCTATCAAAGATTTATCAAGGATTATTTTTCTGGAATTTCTTTTCGACTATCTTTAGGTATTAAGTATTTAGGTCCTGCAGTTTATTTTATGATATTTGCAGAGATTTTTTCTGAGGTTCCTTCAGAACTAGTCTAGAAAGTCCTTCCGGGATTTCACAAGGATTAACTTCTGGTATTTCTCCTGCTGGAGTTGTTTTTGCGATTTAATCAGGAATGCCTTGTGTGATTCCTCCCAATCGTTTCTTCTGGAATACCTACAGAAGGTCATTCTGAGATTCCACAAAGAGATTTCTCTGGAATTTCCGCTGAACTTTCTTCTGGTATAACTCTTGGAGATTCGTTTTAACAGTTTCTCCTGAGATTTTTCCTGATTTTTTTTCTAAGATTCTTCCAGAAAGCCGTTCTGAGATCCCTCAAGGAGTTCTTTCTGAGTTTTTTTCTGAGATTTTTTTAGTTTTTTTTTTTCAGAGATATATGCTAGAGTTCCCATATAGCCGAGGTGATAAACGCACGGGTATTCAGCATGACCATGCTGAGGGTGACGGGTTCGATTCCCGGTCGGTCCAGGATCTTTTCGTAAAGGAAATTTCCTTGACTTCCTTGGGCATAGAGTATCTTCGTGCCTGCCACACGATATACGCATGCAAAATGGTCATTGGCAGAGGAAGCTCTCAGTTAATAACTGTGGAAGTGCTCATAGAACACTAAGCTGAGAAGCAGGCTTTGTCCCAATGAGGACGTTACGCCAAGAAGAGAGAGAGAGATGCTAGAGTTCCTTTTGGGATTTTTTAGGGTTACTCCAGAAGATCATTTTGAGAGTCCTTAACGAATTTTTATTCTAACACTATCTATGGACTGTGGACTATCTCCTGGCTTTCCAAAAAAATCGTTTTGTTTTTTTTTTCACAAAGTGATTTCTCCGAGATTCTACAAGATCTTTTTCTGGGATTTCTTCTGGAGTTCCTCCTGCTATCTTTTCAGAAATTCCATTGAAATTCCTTCAGAGGTCATTTAGAACTTCCTTCTGCAATTCCAGAAAGACCTCCAGGTGACATACCAAAAGAAAACCCAGGAGACCATGGATTCCATAAGGAACTCCAGGAGAAGTTTAAGAAGGAAATTTGGGAAGAATCCCAAAAACAATATCAGGAAAAATCCAAAAAATATGTTCGTCTTGGAAGATTCCAGCAGGAACTTCTTGAAGATAGTAAGAATATAGCTTTGTTTGATGTGAAATCTAAGGGAATCAAATGAGGAAATCTAAGGCTACTCAAGAGCCCATATGTATAAATAAATAAAAGATATATACAGAATGAACATTTTTGTTTCACGGACACTTCAAATTATTCTAGATGTAAATGCCCTTAATATAGTAACATAAGATAATTGGGGCACTGTATTAAGCTTCGCTTTTCGGAACAATGATGGAGCTGATATTTTGTTTCTTCGTAAGACAAAATCGAGGCTTAAACAGATGGTTCGCATTATGCGTTTTACACAGTATACACACTTAATTCAGATTGCCGGTATTTCAGCACTTGTTCAAACTTTTGCTGAGATTCCCCGCGCAATCAACAAACAATCATGTTTCCGAGTTCTCAGCAATTTTGACAGCTTATTGCTGAGATTCTGCAATCGTTTTGCTGAAAGTCAACTAACAAACGTCACTTTTTTTTTTGCTGAGGTACCAGATGAAGATTTTGCTGAACATACGGTTGTGCGCGACTTTTCCGAGAGCGCGATTCTGTTTTGAGTGTGTATTTACTCGATAATAAAAAAAAGGCTGATTTGCAGTTTTGCTTCTGGGTACATTTCAAAACCTATCAGTTTGACATTTCTTATGTAATGCATTGGACGCGTTGGCGATCATTACATTCGTGATGTTCATATGGCTAACATGCCTCTTCATGTGAACCAACGGGCTTACAAAAAAACTGTAGAAAGTCCACAGTGCCTTTTGAACACAAAATTGTTAACGGAGTTGCTCAAAAGCAATCTTGCTTGGGTCTGGATGCATTCTAAGATAACGATTGAGCTTATGACAATGTACCTTTCTTACTTTATAAGGCTACGAAATGCAGCAAAGTTCCGTAATCAACTTTTTATAGTTTGATAGTAAGAAATAACTTATAAATTGTTTAACTCCACAATTATGTGCTAATTTATCTAGAAGGTTTTCTCAGCATGCAAAAATACTTATAAATGAATGATAGTTCTAACAAATATTTTAAAAAGCTCGGCTGAACGATTGTCTACCCCGGTATGTAAGTTCAAATCTTACTCCTCCCAGCCATGTTCAGCGCACGCCATTCACACCGTTCTGATTTGCATGAAATTGACAATTTCGATTCGTTTGGTTCTCGTTCACTTTGTTCATTCCAGTTCCAGTGCTAGCTGGTCGGTCGCGTCGGCCGTCTGCCATCATCCGGAGAAACACTCACCGAGGCGCGTCTGTGCGACACTTTTTCGCTTCAATGACTAGTAGAATGCACTCCAAAACAACGTTCCTTCCCCCGACCCGATTCTGATCCCACTCCCAACCGAACCGATACCGACACCCGGTTCATCGCAAGTGGCGATCATCGTCGTCGTCGTTGTCTCTCCTTCGACGAACGAGCCATAGAAAAAAAAACGTAATCCGTTTTTCCTCAAGAGCAGTAAAATCCCATGCTTCACTTCGTCACTTTTGTGTGCATATCTGCATACACCCGGCTTGGAACGGCGGGCGCGTTTGCGTTCGCTCGTTCATGTGGTATGTGCAGCAGTGCACTGACTGTGTCCCAACATGACTACGATGCGCTGGTCGCTCGCGTACCACCTTCTGGAAGAATTCAATCACAGACTGGCCCGCTCGCTCGCTCGCTCGCTCCCACACGTGTCCCCATCCAGACCAGAAGGGAAGATTCATTCAGTCTGCTGGCTGGCTGGTGTCTTTGGCGGAGTCACCACCGTCACCAACGCCGCCAAGAACGCGCACGGGGTACAAACTTGCATTGCGCTGCACTTTTTTTTTGCTCTCGCCAGATTTTGTGTTTTTTTTTCTGCTACATTCTTGCTCAGTAGGGAAAAATCCTTTATGTATGCACTGACTGACTGGAGCACTCGCACACATACTTGGGTTCGAATGGCCAGCTTTGCTGGGGGAAATCGGTGTGGAATGCACAGTTGAAGGAAACAATTTTCTACTAGCGTCATACCCCCTTTTCCATCCATTGATTATACAGTGCAAAGTCGTAGACGTTTCTGTACGTACACAACTTGAAACATCGATGATGTATAAATCAAAGAAAATAGTTTACCATGTGCTCCGGTGGGAATCGAACTCACGGTTCAATTCACTCTAGACTGTCGCTTCTACCCTCCAAGCTACGAAGACGCCGTGGAAGACTCCGTCACCTGAAGAGACAAAACACTGACTTTTTTCGAGATTTTTAGCCCTGGGCTAGTTCCTCTCGGGACCCACGTTTTACTTCCCTTCCGAAGGAAGAACTCACATTTTGTGAGTATGTCGGGAGTGGGATTCAATCCCCGGTCGTGGGCGTGGTAGTCACGTGCTTAAACCATCACACCAGATCCGCTCCGCAAATAATCTAGAAATTATTAACTGTTCAATTATTCATTTGTTTCAAAAATAGTAAAAAAATAACCAACAGTGTCATCAGCTCACCAATTTTGAATTTGAAAGGTAGAAAGGTTTCATGCGTACGAACACATATGGGCATGTGAAATTGTCGCATAATCGTTGAAAAAAAATTAAAAAAAAATAAACAAAAAAAAAAGGAAAAAAAATACATATTCAATTCAGTAGTGGTTCTTTCTGGTACAACCTTGTGTACCAGTGTTGCCAAAAATGCTTTTTCCATTTCCTAGTGTGACTCTCAACACTGTTTAATGGTTAAAACGATTCCTATAGCCATCAGACACTACCAACCAGAAGCGCTTTATATTTTATTACAACTTTGTGCTTCCCACGCCAGTCTTCCCACACATTGAATTGCACATTAGGGAGAGAGCAGGCGGATCATGCGGGGGTAGGTGGACGGCGGTTAGGACACCAGGACTTGCGAAGCAAATCAGAGCGCGTTACGCTGACATTTTGATAAGAATTTGAGATTTGAATTCGAATCCTGCCCTTGGAGGAGTCTGTCCGCGTGTTTTAGTGTGAATTCTTCAAATCAATATCAACTTGACAGTGTAATGGAAATGAATAAAAAAAAATGTGTGGGAGAATCTAATCGACCAATAGAATGGTTAAAAAGAGAAAAAGGGCTACGCTACAAAAAAAACATCTAGTACCAACTGCAGGTAGCCCATCAAGTTCAAGAGCAAGCTAAGGAATGATTAACCCTTTAATAACCCATTTTTGATTTTGATCTTACTATTTTTCGTCATCTAAAATCGACATAAACATGTTTTGGAAGGTGATTCTTTTCAATTCGCGATTTTGTAAATTTTGTTTTTTTTTTTTTAATTTATAAAATTTTTATTTGGAACATCCCTACACTTTTATATTTTTCTTGGAAGCCTATTGAGGATATAGATTTATTTTTCAAGATTGTAATATTTTGAGATTTTATGATTATTGTTGAAATATTTATTTTATTTAATTCAGGAAAATTTTATTTTCCGTGTAACTTAAGGGAAAATAATGTTGAATGCTCAATTTCACTATTTTTTTACTTTATAGAATAATTGGTGAGCATTTAAAATATGTAAATTGTTACGATTCAATACAAAACAAACAATGACATCTAAATGGTTGCCAAAACATCATTTTTTTTTATTGATTTAAAAATGTTAATGTAAAATTTTTGAGATATGCCGAATAATCCTAAATATCAATAATATAAAAGTGTTTATGGCTCAGGAATGAAAAAAAATACAAAAATACTCCCTTGAAAACTATAGATAGAGTCCTTTTCCGTAGCAATCTCTTTAGATTGCCGTCCAAGGCTTTATTCAGGCAGTTCCCTATTCCCTGTACCCTCTATTCCCCTCAAGTCAATAACCTTTGTCCAATCGAAAAGGATTGAATTTGTAGGAGTGTGAACTTTGATCTAAATCTAAGTAAATTCACTTAGATTGTAAACGGTCTCTCAGAGAGACGTGGCGTCTTGCTCTAAAGACACAAAACTTAAACTTGAAAATTAACGATATTTCTAGATTTTTTTTATTTTACAATTAAAATCAGCTTAGAGAAATAAATAAAGTTCAAGTTCGGTCTCTTGGTCACGAAGTGTGCTCTAAAACCCGTTGAATGTAAATGTTTCGCAGAAATTTCGTGGTAAAAACCAGGAAATCTATGGAGTGACATTTCCCGGAATTAAAAAAAAAAAGAAAACTACTGCCGAAAGTGTTTCCGAAAACTTCGTCTACCATTAATTCTCCAATGAATTTTACTAGCAAATTCTACATAAAAATTTGAAATTTCGTCAGATAACAATACTTCATAGAAATTTTGTTGGGTTTTATGCAAGACTTTTACAGTTCTTATAAAACTATTTCAGAAAAGTTTTGGAAAACTAAGAAACTGTGTTTGGGACTAGCTTACTATTCTCAATGTACACTGTTCGAGAGCTCTTAACTTTAGTAAGGTCAAAAACGGCGCTGGCCACGTCCTTGTGGTCACCGAAGATGGGAGGGAATGTTAGTAAGACAAACGTTGTTATAAAGACCGCGAATCGCTGCATCTCCACGTTTGTCTCAGGAAGGATTTTTTGCTTGATTAGAGAAGGGTACATTGTCATTCTGGGAGTCATCTATGGTTGGTGCTGTGATTTGACAATGGATCAATAAACACTAACTTTCGCGCACAATCGTCCACTTTTCTATACGAAAACATATCTAATAAAAGAAATCCTGTCGCGTGTTTTTATTAATTTCAAAGTAGAAGACTCAAATTTAAGTGAATGTGGAGATTTTTAAGAACATATTGATCACATCGTGTTTTCTTGCTCAAAATTTGTTCATACCAGAAGTAAATTTGTCAGTGCTTTAAAAAATTCGAATCCATCTATTCCTGAATCTGTTCGAGATATTCTTGGTAACAAATGTTCTCCTATTTTAAAAATATTGTACAACTTTTTGCGAGAAATCTCCTTTTCTTTTTGATTCTGCTCTTGTTTTTTTTTTCAGGCTCCAAAATTTGGATTCTTTGATGATTACTATTCTGGATAACTCGGACGTTCCAGGATTCTGGGTCAGATATGGAGCACTTCCGCAAGAGGATTTAGTATTAAATAATTTATTACATATAACGTTTTTGGAAAAGATGAAGAGATTTTGTGCCTTTTTGAGAAAGATTTCGAAAGGAAATCACTCAAAGGTTTTTTTATTTCTAGTTCAAAATAAATAAATAATAACAATAACATCCCTAAAATTTCATATTTTTCTTAGGAGCCTATTAGGGATTTGTTAAGATTAAAACATTTGGAGATTTTATGATTATCGTTTTTTTTTTTCAGAAAAATTCAATTTTCCGTGTAACTTTGAGAAACATCATTTTTGATTGTATTCAACTCCACTACACTCTTTTACTCTAATACAATGATCAGCCAGTGTTATAAAAGTTTTGATGGCTTAGGAATGAAAAATATACAAAAATGCTCAAATTATACCAATTCATAAGGCGGGGTTGGGTTTTAAAGGGTTAAGGTCAAATAGATTTGAGGAGGTTCTCAAACCCAACATAAATACTTATGGTAATATGGGGCCCCTTGAAAACTTTGGATAAAGTCTTTATCCATAGCAATCTCTTTAGACTGCCCTCCAAGGCTTTATTCAGGCAGTGCAATATTCAGAAAAGCTTTCGAAATTCGTGGTGTTAAAAGATGGTGTTTCGTGGGATGTTTACAAACCACCACGTTGTTTAACGGGTGGCCACTAAATAACGGGAATGCTTTTGGCAGCTGATTAAAAACAATAGAAGCGTCCATAGAGTAAACATTTTTTAGACAAAACCATCGTCTATCTATCCACAAAGTCAGCGTATTTTTTATTTTGTGTCAACTTATTCTGTTCTGCAGAAAACGACATTGAAACAGGAAGCACTACCAAAACGCCTTGGACGGCTCTACTGATTGCTCAAAACAACCGTAAAAAAAAGTTAATAGTAAACCATTATAAAACTAGAACCCGCCCGGTTTTGAATGAATTCCACATTTTGGCATCCCAAGAAACAGATCCTGAAGGAAATAGAGGAAAACTAGCAAAACCAATAAGCATGATATCATTTCACATAATAAAATCTTCTTTTGTGACATGGGCTGGATAAATCAATAGAATGCCTTGTTAAATAACAAATATTTACATCAAATCACATTTACACATTGAACAACATGTAAATGGTTCGTTATAAAAAAAATAGCACAAAAAAAGTTCAACAATGAACCGCAGTGCACAAATTACATCGACACGTTTCGGTGATACAGAAAAATAGCATTTTTTGGAAATTTCTATAAATGTCATTTACAGGAAAAGGCTGCAACCGAAGCAAAAAAAAAAACAAGTCAGTATCCCCATTTTTTCTTATTACTGTTTGAGTGTGTAGATGCTAAAGGTAGCTGAGAAACCATTGATTTCAACCAACGATTTCACAGACGCGGAAAATGCGTGAAAGTAAACTCTGAAAAGTCGTACAAAGCAGTTGCTCCAACATCACTGCAAAAAAATACTGTACAAATTACTACGTTCAATTTTCTTAAATTTTATATTTTCCATGAAAGTACATTATTAAACCTTTATGATAGTTAAATTCAGATTGCCATTTTTAAAGATCATATATTTTTAAGAGCACATTCAAAGCATTCCCGTTATTTAGTGGCCACCCGTTACATTGTAGATTTCACATATCTCTTTCTATTCCCTTCAAAAATCTTTGTCCATTCAGAAATTACTGAATTTGTGGAAACGTGGACTTTGATCTAAGTGTATTCACTTAGATTATGAACGGCCTCTTAAAGAAATTCAGAGACGTTGCGCCTTTTTCCAAAGACACAAAAAATACCCTTGAAGGTTAAAGATTTTTCCGCAGAGTTTTGAAATTTTCTAATTGATCGTGCTCTTTGTCACGGAGTATTTTCTAAAACCGAACAAAAATGTAAGAACAAATCATGACGAAGAAACTGCAAAGAATTCCCAAAGCCATCCTTGTTTTTTTTTTATTTTTTTTCCACTTTCTAATTTTTTTGAACAGCTTCGATGTAAAAAATATTAGATGACTATTTTTTTTTTCCAATAAATTAAATGAATATTCTAATCGTCTGTCTTTTATTCTTGACAAACATATTTTGCTATACAAAAAATTTCCAATAAAAACCGGTGTTCTTTTCTGACTAATTGATTTAGGGCTTGAGTAGTTTTCAAAATTTATGTTTTTTTTTTAGAAAATGTGTTTGTGAATTTTCGATGAACTCCCGGAATATTTTCCAGGTGTAATTCTGTTATTAATAAAATAACAAGTTCCATGCAGGTGTCAAGAAATTCGTAAAGGTTTTAGAAATAAAAACCTAACACATTGAAATTCCCAAAATATTTGCTGATGACGTTTTTTATTCAAAAAAAAAATGAAGAGGAAATTTTAAAATAAATGCACTAGTTAACAAATAAAACGAAAGCCATAAGCTTCTATCAACGAACAAAATTTTTAATGAATATGTGATTCAAAAAATTTAAGTGGAACAGTAGAATATTGAATTTACTAAAATTTAAATATCTTGCGATGCAGTAAACAAGTTCTAATCTTCTTGTACAAATATGAAACTGATACGTGCTTCGATCATCTGAACACCATTTTTACGACAGATTGATGGAAGTCAAGATATTGGTGAGTATATGGGGCAATCTCCATAAATTTTAGCAAAATTTTTGAAATTTTATGAAGATTTGTATTTTTTTGTCAGTACGAAAAAAAAAACATTTGAGATTTTTTTTTTCCAAAGTACATTTGAAGTATAAGAGTTTGTGCGAGTTACACAGTAAAAATTTATGCTCAATTAGAAAAATATTTGAGAAAAAAATATAATAAAAAATAAGTTTGGACGAAACTGGATGCATTTCCTCATTTTTTGGTTTATGATTTTTTTTTTAATAACGTAGCAGTATTTTCAAAATATCTCCTGAAGGTTTTTCCTGGTGGAAAATGATTTTCGCTTTGCAAAAACTATTTTTAAGCAAAACTTTGCAAAAAAATGGTCTCTGCAAAAATGGAAAACGTTTTAAACCACGAAAAAAAAATCAGAAGATACCTCGATCTATACTCTACATGAGTACGAAAACCGATTTTGAGTATACATGCATTGATATTTAATGAAAAATCAAAAACCAAAAAAATTAGGAAATGCTTCCAGTTTCGCCTTAATATTAAAATATCCAGAATTATTTCAGTAACCATATTTCAAATATTTTCCGCAGAAATTTCGCAGTTAAATACCAGGAAATCCATGGAACAACATTTACCGGAATTTTTAATAAGAAAAATCCTGTCGAAAATGTTTCCAAAAACTTCATCTTTCAGGAATTTCCCAAAGAATTTCACCAGCAAATTCTACGGGGAATCTGTACGGACAATCTGTTAGAAATTTCTTCAGAAATCAAATAGCAATGTTTTATAGAAACTTTGTTAGGTTTCTTGCAAGAAGTTGCAAGTTTTTAGAAAACTATTTCAGGACAGGTATAGGCATTCTCTCGGCTTTTGCAGCCGGGAGAATCCCTATACCCATTCATACCTACAGTCGATAAGCAACCAGATTATTTCAGGACAGTTCTAGGAATTTCATAAGAAACAATTTAATAAATTGTTTAACAGATATTTTGACTCGCCAAGTATCAATTCGATGGTCAGTTGGTTTGAGAAGTTTATTAGATTGAACTTGAAAAATTTAATTATGGTCCAACAATGACTTTAAGGACCTCTTCAAATCTCTTTGGCGACGTGTAGTTTGAGCAATTTTGTATGTTTTATTTCCTGAACAATTGAAATTTAGTTTGCTGATATTTTTAAGTCTATTGAGCATATCTTAAAATGGTGTTTGATGTCTTCAAAAATTGCGTTTTGGACACCTTGAAGATATGATTGTTTCTATTTCATTCATAAATCACCACAATTTACACATTAAAAAATCCCAATTATTCTATTACAGTTGAAAAGTTTGGGCCATCCAATAATCAGGTGAATATTTCTAAGGAAAAATGGCGGGAATTGAGAGGTCTGCATGTCGTCATTTTTTGGTTTTTGATATTTAATTAAGCTACGGATCAGTCTCCATGCACATTTAGGGGAAGGTTCAAGGTATCTTCTGAGTTTTTCCCGGGTGAAAATGTTTTTCAGTTATACAAAAACCATTTTTAAACGAAATTTTGAAAAACCAGGGCAAAATAAATTCCTTCCTCTAATTGTGTATGGAAACCGAATTAAATAAAATTAGGAAATGCATTCACAAACCTGAAGAGGAATTCCTGGATGCATTCTGGTAGTATTATTTATTCAAGTTTTCGAGAGAAAAAAAAACTCCAGTAAACGATTTTTCAAGCCATTTCAACTAATTCAAAACCGTTGAAATAAAATTAAAAAAAAGGAAAGTATCAAGAAAGTTTGTGGAGATTTTTAAGATTCCACCACAGCAAGTTAAAACATAAATAATTTAAAAAAATCCGAAAAATTTCATGAGCAAATTCCAATGAAAACATACGAGAATTCTATAAAACAAATTTTGAAAATGTTTGAAAAGCACTCAGCTTCAATTTTTTCCAAAGTTTCTACAGATGTTTATAAAAATAATGGTGACATTCATTAAGAAATTGTCTGAAACCAACATCGAAAAAGGGCATCTGTTGAATTTATAATGAAAAATTGAGTTTTTGGCGAATCCTTTAAATAAATTTTAAATGGCGTTCTACAGGAATCAGTGGAATGATTTTAAAAAATTCTACTTTCTGGTTGAATTCTAAAGCCCTATCAATTCGAACTTATCGTTTGAACTCCGCCGATTTCTTCTGGGCAGGGAGGGTGTCTTGCAGGAGTTGAAATCAAATGTTGTTCAAATTTTAAGAAATTTATAAAATTTTCCCGAATTTTTCCTCTTAAGTTCAAAAATGTGTTCTTTCATCAAAAATTCAAAAATTAACCTGGATTTTCATGAAATTATTTGATAAACTCAAACAAAGCTTCACAGAAAAAAATATGTAATTAAAATTCAGCGAGATATCATGCACATAAAGGGAATGCTAGAGTAAGCGCACTTTTACATTACATATAATGTAAAATTACATTACCATCGTGTAAATTTCCGCCAACCATCGCGTAAACCATCATGGACACCAACCAGTCACGCGACTATTAGCAGAAATTTGCACGAACGTAACGTAATTTTACATGATATCTCATGTAAATATGCACTAACTCTAGCATTCCCTTTTATGTGCATGATTTTTCGCTGAATTTTACATGAATATTTTTTTTTCTGTGTTTCTACAGATTTATTTCAAGGAATGTCTACAATGTCTATTCCATTCTACTCAGATACTTCGCAAACCTAAAATTTTGCCATAAATTTCTGCAGACAATCTATCTATATATATAAAAATGCAGTGGCATACGTGGGACCGCGCATAACTTGCGAACGGATGGTCCGATTCGGGTCGTTTGAGTTTTGTTCTGTTAGTTTTCACCCAAGGAAGGTTTATGAGACAAAGAACATGGAAAAATAGAGAGTTTTTTAAAAATCGGGTTTTCGTGCATTTTGAACGGGGACTTGGACTTGACTAGGGACTTGAAACGTCAAAAAACGCAGTAGGCAAGACAAAGTTTGCCGGGTACAGCTAGTATATATATAAAAATGTAGGGGCATACGTGGGACCGCGCATAACTTGCGAACGGAAGGTCCGATTTTGATCGTCTTAGTTTTGTTTTGTTAGTTTTCACCCAAGGAAGGTTTATGAGGCAAAAAACATGGAAAATTTGAGAGTTTTTGATAATCGATTTTCCATACATTTTGACCGGGGACTTGGTTCTTGGCTAGAAACTTAAAACGTCAAAAACGCTGTAGGCAAGACAAAGTTTGCCGGGTACAGCTAGTATCTTATAAATTTCTACAGATAGGGTCTTCTACCACTCCGACAGGTGTACCTAATTTGGGCACTTGCGGCTGTAAATAAGTCAATTTCATACCAATAGGGTTAGATGCTGTACGTATCTCACCGTGTACCAAAAATTAGGTTGTTAGGTGTAAAATTGACTTAGTTATAACGGCAAGTGCCCAAAATAGATGAACCTGCCCAAATAGTACAAGACCCTATTAGAACGAATTTCCTACGTTTAATTATTCGGGCATTTTGAAAGAAAGATTTGTCATTAGGTGTGTGACATGCGATGTATTAGTAAAACACTGCAAGATATCTGACGGATAGCTTAAACCAAAACAGGTATCACTAAAAGCGTTACTCTCTGTAGTCATAATTAAGCACAACAGTATTTTTTGGAAAAAAAATCTATTCAATTTGTTGTTTGTCTACATTTAACCATCCACAGCTTTCAGAATCTAAATATACTCTGAGATTTGTTAATGAATTCAATAGTTTTGAAATGATTTCTAAAATCTGAAGGATGAATATATTATAACATAGAACGAGCTCACCAATTAATAGTTCCATATCGTTTCACTCGTTGAAATTGCAACATTTTTTTACCAATCTCGGCGACGATAGTTCATTTGGTGACTCCATGCAATCTGGTAGGCAGTGTCGGTATTTTGCTCACTTGAGCTTTGTTCAAAGCAAGTTTTACACTCGGACATAAATCTACAAACACAGTGAAAATGTTTGCATTACGATTGTGCATTTATTTCCACCACAATCAAAATCAATTCATTCACATTTTCAAAATTCGCCGGGTATGACACCATCATGCAGCAACAGCTCACGCAATGCCCTTTACACTGCACTGGCACTGGACAGTCGCAATTAATTCCCTGCTTATCGCAAAAAGAGACCAAATTTATCACAGCACACTATCCTCGCACAATCTATGCATATAGGTAGTAGAGAATGATCGCAATAAGAGGCTATTCCATCAAACAAACGACGAACAAATGCCCGTACTTTCACACAAATGCACCCCGTTCGGTAGGTTGGATCAAAAAGGTGGAAGAGAGGCGACAGAGAGACACTCGCTGTTGCTGTTGCAGTGTAAAGGGTAATGCAATTTATTTAATTTTTAATTTAAATTTCATTAAGCCTCTTCCACTTCCGTTTCATGCCGCAACCCCGCTCAAAAAGAGTCCCCCCGAATGCATTGGACACCTTGATGGGTGACTTAAAATGCAAAAATAAATTAAAATTAAAGCAGATAAAAATTGGACGTTTTTATTTTCTGCGGGGTTCTTTTGCGACTGGATGGGATCATAGTAGGCTGCGAGTGGATTGCTGGTTACACACTTGCAGTACTACCAATCATTATGGCAAAAGCACATGGCCGACCTAGATACTACGATTCACTAGATGGCGACCGATGCTAGAGCCGTCGGAGAAACGATCAACTTCGAAGAGATAAAAATTTCTTAGGCCTTTTTGTCACTACGATTGTTGAAAATTTTTAAAATAGTAATTCTTTTTTCTCCATTGCAAGCAGAACCGCAGAGTATCGCGAAAAAACACAGCACTGAATGATTATTCGTAAGCGTAGATAATACAAAAAACACTGTTGATTTTGTAGAAATCCAAGCACGGAATTTCATGAACTCAGCGTTTTGACACATAGTATTTGAATGTAAGCATTGATGCAAGTCTCAAATATTCATCGACATCACTGTATGATTTACGGAAGGTTTGTTCTGCTTTTATGCCGGAAAATTTTGATGTGTCAACTAATTATCACTTCATTTGATTTCTGTGTTTTCCATCAAACTATATTATAACTTTCACTACATAATGTACCACACGAATGAAATAATTTGGGTCTGAGAGCAGTTTTTCAAAAAAACAAGTTTTATAAGAGTTTTATCGAGTATTTGCAGGCTAACAAAAGGAAGGGTGATTTCAGAAAGGCTTCTCATCGCAAACCTGTGACCAGATTGACTATGGATCCTTTAACATCGTTCAGAACTAATTTAATGAAGTCCCAAATTACAAAGGTTTGCAATGATGGTTTTAACAATGGCCTAATGAAGCTATTATACAGCCCTAACTCCTTAACATGAAATTGTTCTCATGTTGAGTTGTGATGAATCAAGTGGCTCGAGAACTAACACATAAACGCAAAACATAAACGAGTTTCACATGATTATGTAGATGCCATTATTAGTTTGAAGAACAATAATTTAAATTTCTTAAAGCTTTGATAAAACCTAGCATGTTAATCCACATTTTTTAAAGCTTCAAAATTCCTTTCATGTCCGCATTGAACAACCATAGTATGAAACAAGGATAATACGTAGGTTCCGCAAGTCTCCAGTCTAGGACGGCGAAACGTATTTCGCTCGATGAAAGGCGCAGAAAATATTTACGAGAATGTCTATTTACTCTAATGTTAAGGTTACTTCCACCCACCCAGACAACGGAGCGAAGGAAACGACGACGAAAAAAATAACAGAATATCCGGCACTGACTGACTGCTTCAATACCAAACCAGCACAACAACCACGACCACCGCCATCACGTCACCGGCCACCACCGACGACAGACACGTGTTCCACGTGAAAACTTCTCCAAAATATAACCGCTGGCTGTTGGCTGCCACAACACCATATTCCACCAAATAAAAAAAAACACCGAAAAAAAAACTATATTCACTCTTGTTGGTCGCCACCACCAACACACACATTAGTTCACCTCCTGTCAAGGACCTCGTTCTTCGGTAAGCCGTAGCATTGTAGCATAGCAGTAGCAGTAGCAGCAGCAGCAACGTAGAACACCAGAAAAAAAAAAATAACACAGTGAGATATGAAAAATCGACACCGCGATTTTTCCACTTCATCCAAATCCAGACAGCTCCGTTCTTTTTTATTTCGATCCTGCTTCACTCCCCAACAGAAAAAAAAAAACTGCACACAAACCATCAATCGAGTTACCGGAGCAGATTTTCCACACTCTACGTCAAACACCGTAGATACTATGTGTCACACACTTGGGATCAACAACTGACCGGAAAAAAGTCGGAAAACAACCGATACGCGAATTAAAAACTATCAATCGCGCGTTTCAGCTCCTCCACGGAGCAAAAAATCTGCTCCCCTTTTGACGCCGAACGCACACTAGCACCTCCACATACACGTAGTAGGTATTCCTGCGGCTCTGACAATCCTGTGTGAGGATTTTCACGATTTTTCCGATTACCGACCGACTCGACTCCACTATTTCAACAACTGTGCTAGTGCGAGAGTTTTCCTAACAACCGATCACACATCAAAAATCAGAAAGAAAAAAAAAACTTTCGCTCACTCTCGAGACAGAATTCTCCACTGCGCCACAACACACACGAACTCTCGGTCTAAGATAACGTCCGTTCACGACGAATGCTTCTTACTCACTGAAAAACCGAACGCCCCCCGATGGCCGTCAAACGCCCGCTCACTCACCGCCCGCGCACTCGAGAGAGAGAGCGAACGCTCCTCGCTCTCCACCTCCGATGATCGACCGAGAGCTCGCGGTGCAACCGTTTTTTATCCCTCGCTCTGAACAGCACTCACTGTGCATCGCTCTCGCGCTCTCTCTCGCGAGATAACAAACTGCATCCATCCTGGTCTGACCGTTTGTTTGCTGCATTTCGGCGGCGCATCCTCACGCGACCAACCACCATAATGGATTATCATCACTCATTCTCTCGCAACAAACGGAAAACGTCAAAAACACTGCTATTCAACCCCTCGTTTGGACTTGGAACTTGGACGGACCGATGCAAACTCTCACTGCTTTGTGGCTCTCTCACGGCGAACCAAACGATGAGTGAAGAAAACACCAGGTAAGCAAATCCACTCTAGGCTAGCGAGAAGCGAGAACGAACAATCAAGCTGAAGCGAAGAATGTAAAGGAAGGTTTTTCCATAAGTAACAACCCTTTGCGAGGAGGCATCAGGGGCGGCGCCAGGTTTGCGTTTGAGGGGTTGGAGAAACTGTGCTTCGAAAGTTTACTTGCCGAAAAATTAGCAATACATCTGATGTAATTAACCTTGGGTTCTTGACAGAATTCCTTAACATTATAATTATTTATCAAATTCATTAAAGATTTTCCAGAAATTATGGAAGAATTCCTGAAAAAAAAATCAGTTGTATAAGTGAAAATTCTCAGTAGAAAAAAAAATACGATAAAATCATAGTATGTATACAATCAGTGCTAAAAAATGTCAATTCGACATATCTATATACAATAACCTACAGCTCATTTCAGAAGCGGATCCTGAAAATATGGCATATGAAACACTTGTGCGGCTAGACTACTTGTAGAAGTCATGGAACACCCGCACTATTTCCAAATTTCAAAATATTAAAGTGAGTGCGGTTTTAAATGACATTCTTGGTCAGGGTCAGCTTCTGAAATAAGTTGTTGAAAGTTATTGAATCTAGATATGTCGAAATGACATTTGAGCACTGAACACTGGGCCAGATCATGAGTTTATGAGGTTATTAATTAATTTGACCATTAAGGTGATGTTTTAGAGGTTAAGTGTCTTCACTCATCAGCAATATTGTTACTATTAATTGTAAATATTTGATCTATATTGAAATTCGAGTGGTCCCGAAAAATATCAAAAGATTTTTTTTAACATTTTCAGTTTTCATGCAATATTCCAGAAAGTTTATCATCATTCTATTAGAAACTTTGCCGAAGACACCGACTTCGACAAAAATACGATTTTTTCAAAATAACTTTTTTTGTTTTAAACACTACCCAGGTAACCACTAAGCATTTGAATAAGCCGCAGTTCGAATGCATAGCTGCTTTGAATTAGCATAAGCTATGCTGCTTAGAAGCGTTGAGCTTTTAATTAGCATTTCGACTGCCTGAGATGTTTTCGCTCGGAAGCAATAAAAATGCTTTTTAAAGGCTCTGTAAATGCTACGAGCAAAGAGCATGGAAGATATGTTATGCATTTGACAGCTCATGCCGTCTCTTTTACATGGTATTAACCTTTGTTGACAAATTTGGACCTGAGTTGCATATTTGTTTTTCCCTCCCATCAGAAATCACCGGCGGAAACATTGCTGTAGCTAGTTTTAATTGAGAGCACGGACATCCAAAAGTTACCGTTTCACATTGCTTCGGAAGTGCGCGGAAGGATCCAGTTTCTTGGGCGTATAATAAGTTATAGATCGAAAGAGGGAAGGGGAATATGATGTAGATCGAAAAGGGAAGGAAAATGCTTTATGCGAAAGAAAATATCTCTTCGAAAACAATTTGTTTTTATGTTTGGAATTGGAGCCGCATTCAAGTCATTCATTATATTGGGGATATATTTAGCACACCACATTGCTACATATGTAGCGTTCCCTGCAGCGTGAAAGCAGCACAAATTTAATTAGTCATCTCTGGATCATAAGTTCAAATCCCAAATGCTACTAAACAAGCAAAAAAGTGTACAACAAGCAGGAGCAGGAGCTGGAGTGGGAAGGGAGGAAGAAACGGAAACGCTAAGAGAGCAAGAAGAAACAAGTGTAAATCTATTTTTATTTTGTTTTGTTCGACGACGAGGCGTTACGATTTTTTTGACATTTTAAAGCGACGTTCCTGAAGGGGTAGCACTAAGACAGCCCGTTATTTCGCCAAAACCTGCTGTTGAGCAGCACTAAAAGCGTATATACGGCTAATAAGCATTAAAAGCGTTGTCGTAAATACTACTATAATGCTGAAGGAATGCTATTTTAAATGCTTGTTGGTTACTTGGGTACGCAACATGCGTATTCTACAAAGTTTTAGATTTAAAAACTACGATTATTTTCAGGCAAAAATTTTAAAATCCATAAATTCTGATGAGTTATGCTTGTTTTTCTACAAAAAAGGAAGATTTTTTTTAATACCGTCAAGGCGCCATTCACCGTGGGGGCTCCATTCACCGTGTGCCTTCGAATATTTTTTCATTATTTCCATATTATGATTTAATGATATGACAATTTCCTTTCAATTTCACCAATACAACACTAATGTATTGTTACCATCTCAAAACGCTCATTAGAAACATTTAAGGTGAAGATATGACGAAGCCACAGCTCAAATGTTTAAGAGCACAAATCTGAAGAACCGAATATCGTATTACGCTGAAAAGATCGATTAGTCACCACCAGCGGGTAACCAATCGATCAAATTTTCAGCGCAATCCGACATACGGTTTTCTAGATTTGTGCTCTTGAAAATTCGAGCTGTGGCTTCGTAATATCTTCACCTTAAAAGTATCATTTTGACACTAAAGTGTGTTTACATGAAGCAGGTTTTTGCTCGTTCACTGCATTTTTAGTGAAAAAACGAAAACTGCACTAAGGTGATTTAAGCGATAAACTAAATGTAGTAACGCTTTTATTTCACCAAGAAGCAATTAAATTCACATATCAGGTATGTATTTTGCATTACCGAAGTAAGTTTAACAAGAAAGTACGATTACTCGTACTTTTTAATTGAAACAAAAAGGCACGGTAAATGGGTACTCTAAAAATCAATGGTCTCCATTCACCGTGCCCCATATTGTCCCATATATCTAGAAAAAATCAAAAATTTGAACATTCGTTTTTCTAATAAAATCTTGCAAGTTATTACTTGAAATGAATTTAAACGAAGAAAATTCCCTTGGCTGGGTTGTTGTGATCATTTTTAAACAAAGTAGAATAAAATTCCTCATACACGGTGAATGGGTCCCTACTACCACGGTGAATGGTGACCTACCACGGAATTAGGCGTCCCTACTACCCTTTACTAATTGTACTATATCACCAAATTTTGTGAAAATTTTTCTACTTCTGTGGATATTGCTTTAATTTTAACCTATAATGAAGGCAATTAAAAGCGGCACCAACAATGTTTATAAGACTGGTGTCAAATGACAGCCCTTTTTTGCCCTGAATCCTCTTAGATCCACGGTGAATGGTGCCTTGACGGTACCGTTGTTTTTAATACGGGGAAAACAGCGATAACTCCTATAGAGTTTGAAAGATGAATCATGAGGCTTACACTGCAACTATTTTTAGTGGATCTTGATGGTAACCTTGTGCAATATTGCATTAAAAATACGATTTTTGTATGGAAAATAAAAATTTTATTAAGTAATTCGCTGTTTAATGTGCACTGTTTACAATATTTCAGAAAAAAACATATAACAGCATTTTTAATAAAAGTTTTTTATCGATAAATCGCCTAGTTTTGGTAAAAATTCCAAAGTTAATTGATAGCAATTCTTATTATAAATTATTTGTGACGAAGTTACTTCAATTCATGCAGAATTATTTTTGGAACGCTTCCACAAGTTTGCCCGGAAATATCAGGGTTGTTTTAAGAATTTCTCCAGAATTCCGAGAAAGATGTATGCATGAATTCTGATAAAGAACTCGGAAAAAGTTTTCCAGCAAATTCTGTAACAATTCCTAAAAGAAATCTCAGTAGTAGGAAATGATGGTAAAATCATAGAATGTTTACAACATTTCAGAGAAAAAAATTGAAAAACATAACGTATAACAACAACTTTGGTGATCGTTTTTGTTTTTTTACGGCTCGTTTTGCTGTGGCGAAAATTCAGAGAAAATTACCAGCAATCTTGTTGATGACGAAACTACTTTAATTCTTGCAGAATTATTTTTGAAACGCTTACAGAAGTTTTTCCGAAAATGTTAGGGATGTTTTAGGAATTTCTTCAAAATTATGTGAAAGATTTCTTTAAGTGTTGCGATAAAAAATTTTCCAGGATTCTACAAATGAACTCGTTACATATTTTCTAGAAAAAATAAAAAAAACAGTAGAAAGACAAGGCGGTAAAATTAAAGAACGTTTACGATATATCAAAAAAAAAAAAATACAATATTTTTGATGATTAGGTAAATTAAGTTTCCCCTAAAATACCAGGAATGTTCTAGGATTTTTCCCAGAATTTTGTGAAAGATTTCTTCGAGAAGTCTTATGAAAACATGTAAGAAACTCCTGGAAACCAGCAAATATGGCAAGTATCCACTCCGAACATATCCGTTTTTTCCTAATTGAATCGCAAAAACGGGCTTCGAATGAACAGTTAAAAACTGTGGAAAACGGTATTGGAGTAAGAATATTTAGAGGTTAAGAAAAAAAGAGAATGAGACGAAGAATGCTTTTAAAAACTCTCTGTAAAAAAATCTCACAAAAATCGTAAAGATTTTTTTTTTTGAAAGTTTTACCTGAACCTAATGTCAAAAAAAAAAAAATCTACCAGAAACCATTTTTTCAACTGTTTAAGATACTTCCCGAGGAGTTGCACACAGTTAACACCAACAGTACCTGAAAATGTAGGATTTTTAATAGGAGAAATGCGACTTCTTCCTAATTTTGGATTGTTCTAAAAAGTTGACAGCCTTATTTCTGAGGCTTACCGTAATCTGGAGCGAGAGAATGATCACTTTTTCTCTATTCTCTTCAATAAAATCAGTTGAAATACATATGATTCTAAACAAATATTATTAAAACATGTACTGAGTGGACCTATATCAAGTTGTTTAGACAAAATTCTTACAAGAAAAAGCAACATTTTGTAAAAAAATGTTCAAATGACCAAATTTGAAAATTGTCAATCCGGACTGAAGTTGATCAACCAATGACATAACTTTTTTTTTTTGTTTTTTTTTATGACATAACATTCTACACTCAGTAGCAAAAAAAAAGCCGAGCTGATTTTTTCTCCAAAAAACCGTTATGTTCAATCTGCTGTAACTTTGGCAATTATCAATATTTTTTGCAGAAAATTTTACCACTTTATCATCAATATATTTGTAATGTATGGTCAAAATTTCAAATTGATAGAAATTATACATTTTGAGTTATTATAACTTATATGAAAAAAAAAAACATTTCTGGACATAATTTTTTTTAAACCCATATTTCAGTGAAAAATTTAAGTAGCTTCATGAAAATTTCACTGCAGCGTCAGAAAATATAGGGAATGTTGTGGTCAAAATTTAAAACGTTTTCATCCAGTGGTTTGGGCCACAGAAATCATCAAAGTTGAAGTACTAATGTGGGTGCCTACAGTTTTTACTCCATGTTGACCATGCTGAAACACCGGTGCAGAAAAAAAGCCGAGGTCAATTCGTTCCATTATTAGATTGATAATTTATTATTAGATTTGATCTAAGTTTTAATAAACAATCCATATTATGACATATTTGTTTTAAATTTTCGTGTGTTATGCTAGTTATTTATGACATCCTACACGTAACACATAGTGTGTTATGCGTTACGCGTATGCGTAATGATAATTGCCAAAGTTACAGCAGATTAAACGTGACGGTTTTTGGAGAAAAAATCAGCTCGGCTTTTTTTTGATACTGAGTGTAAAATTGGAAAAATATATTGAACAAACTAAATTTGATGGCATACACAAAAAAATCTTCAAATTTCAAGCTTCCGGAACTTTTTAATTTCAATTTGTAGTGTCGATTAGAACTGAAAAGTTCGCTTATTTTTGAAAATTCATACACTTTGCATGAAATAAAACCCAAAAAAAATGGTTGAAAATTTTGTACCTGATTTACTTGAAAGCAGGATTTTGTCGCTTAGGGGTCGTCCATAAATGACGTAGCTTTTTTGAGGGAAAAGGGGTCTTTATGATTTTGTGACAAAGTGTGACGATAGGGGGTAGGAGTTTATAATATGCTACGTAGCATTGTAAACTCATTGAAAAAAAAAGTATTTCGTAATTAGCAAAATTTATACTTGCTTAAGTATTGCATGATCTCTTTTTTCCATCACATTAATGTAAATAACAAATAATGGACATAAATGCCGGCTTCCTTTCATAAGACATGCAGCTATTGGACGCAATAACTGTATCTGGGAGAATGGTTTTGAAATCCTGCGTAAAAAAATAATGAATAATGAAAGAATAACGTGTATGAAAATCAATTTCGCTCAAATGCTTCTCACGACAAATAGTGTGCTGCTTGCTTTAAGGCACTGCACGCCTGTTTCCCTAACAGGAGAAGGATAACATTTGCATAGGAATTCCTATTAGGAATCCTAGAAAAAGCTTTTAAAACATCCCAATAGGATTTGTAGGAATCTCAAAAGGAATCCCTCAAGGAACTTCCTGAAGAATTTCAGAAGAAACTCCTAGAGGAATCTTGAAAGGAAATCATTGAGGAGTTCCAAAAGAAATCCCCTGGGGAGTTGCTGGAGCAAATCTAGATGGAACGTATGGAGAAATCTTGGATTGATTCCTAGAAGAATCTCAGAAGGAGCTATTTGTAGAGTCCCTGGTTCAATTTCTGAAGAAAACACGGAAGAAATTATTGAAGGAATCCCGGAAGGAATTTCTAAAGGAATCTCTAAAATAACTTTCGGGGAATCTCGAAAGATATCTAGATAGAACTCCTGGTGAAATATAAGAATCAATCAAAGATCCTGGAGGAATTCCAGATGGAGTAAATGGATGGATGCCGGAAAAACTTCCAGGAGGAGACTTTAAAAACCTGGATAAACCCTAAAAGAAAATCCTCCATGAGTCCCAGAAGAAACTCTCAGAAAAATCTTGGAAAGTATTCCTGAAGGAATCCGAAAAAGAACTCCTGGAGGAATCCCAGAAGCAACTCCTGGAGGGGTCTTGAAAGAATGTCGCGTCGATGGGCTTCCCTGCAGAGATCTATGAATGAATATTTGAGTGAATTCCTGAAGGAAACCAAGAAGGAACTCCTGGAGGAATCCCGATAGGGGCTTCTTTAGGAAACCCAGAAAGAATTTCTGATGGAATCTCAAAATAAATTCTGGTCAAACTCCCTGAAGAGATGTTCGAAGAAACTGCTGGTGGAACAAAGGAGAAGAAAACCTCTAAAGAACTCCAGAAGAAAATCATGGATGAACTTGAAGAAAAACCTTAGAAAAAAACTCCCGGAGAAATCTCAAAAGGAACTTTTGGTGGAATCTAAGCAGGACTACCCGAGCAGGAGAAAATAGCTGAAGAATAACTAACTGAGGTAAGGAAAACCGAATACCTACAACCTGAATGAGGTATTAAGTAGCCCTGCATAAGAGGTAAAATACCTATAATAATAACTGGTGTGTATTCTGTGCATAACGCGTGAATAATGACATCAGGTATGGCAATACCTAAGTAATAATCGGCGATTTTCCCATATAAATAGCGCTTTTTCCATAATTGAATAATACCTCAAGCAGTCCTCAACACCAAACCAATAACTCGTTGAGGTATTGTATCAATACCTACAAAATACCAAAATAAGTTATTTTCAATACCTGGACAACCGACCAATACCTTGTCTTGGAATGATACCTGACTTTGGTATGCTTTAGTTATGTGGCAGTTATCCATTCCTGCTCGGGTACGGAAGAAGTTCTTGGAGCGATCTCTGAAGGAACCCTTAAAGGAATACAAAAAAAGGAGGAAATCTCAAATGGAATCCTAAAGGAAATACTTGGAGAAATCCTAGAAGCAAGTGCTGGAGAAATTAAAAAGGAAGGATGAAACCAAATTGATCCCACGCCCAACGATCCCAGGTCCTCGGCGTGATATTCACGTGCTTTAACCAAATGAGTGACAAAATGCTACGAGGGGGGTGGGGGGAATTAAAAATCGGTTAAAAAAAGCTACGTTATTACGCAGTGAAAAATATGATTTGTTGTACATGTATTTTTAAAAGCTCGGTTTTCCAAACCACAATCATATATTGTTGACCAAACTATGTATTTCTTGCCAAACTTCGATTATTTCTTGGTCTAAAATTAATCAGCATCCTTTCCACGTTGTAATGATGTACAGAACCAAATACTTGAAAGCTAACTAAAGCCTGTTGAAACGTTCGTTTTATCGTACATTTTCAGATCTTCAGCACGTTTATGCAAAAACTTTTCGAGGACTTCTTGTTCCTTTGACTCTATTTCAAACACTATGTCAAAATATCATCCGAAGTAAACATTTTTCGATTCCTTACACAATACGCTTTCATTTTTTCCACGATTGAATATAAATTGTAATTTATATTCAATATGCGGTGGCTAGATTTTGCTATGCGTATACCTTAGTTCAGCGTTTCTCAAACCATGGGTCACGGAGCGGACCTGGTGTGATGGTTAGAACACTTGACTACCACGCCGAGGACCTGGGATCGAATCCCACTCCCGACAAGCTCGCAATGTGAGTTCTTCCTTCGGAAGGGAAGTACAATGTGGGTCCCGAGATGAACTAGCCTAGGGCTAAAAATCTCGTTAATACAGATAAAAAAAAAAAAACTATGGGTCACGACCCACTGCACAATGGGTCCAGAGCCGTGTTTACGAAGACAAAAATGTTTGTGCCTAAACCATAAGTTTTAGATACATGGTGTCTTTGGGAAACTTTCTTCCTATTTTTCGACCTTTTTTTTTCATTATTGTGAAATTAGGGTGGTCCCTCTAGTATCGCTGATCTAAACATCTGCTTTTTAATAGTTTTATGTACGTTCACAAAATGTTCTACAAAGTTGTAAAAGAAATTATTTGGAGCAAATTTGCCGAAGAAACCATTATTCTATCTCTTATGGTTCCTAACTTATATTTTTTTTAAAAGATTCATGTTAGGGTGATCCATGAATTTCAGTTTTCCTGAAATAACTTTTAATTCGTTCGTTTCTCGTAAACACTTTGTTCCGAGCACTTTTAGAACTATCAACGACGCATATTTTTTTCCAAAGAGCTCAAAGTTCTAACTCTCATAGTTAAAAAGATATTGGCATTTTTCTTCGAAAAATCACTTTTTTTTAAAATGTCATATCTCAAAAAGGAGCAAACGGATTTTCAATCTCCCGGTTGCATTGGAAAGATCGTTTTCTGTTCTATTTATGGTGAAAAAACTGTAGGTACCTTTTTTGTTTAAAGCATTTTATTGAATTTTGAAAATACGATTTTTTTCATGGAAAAGCAGTTGTAACTTTGAAAATCGATGAGATACAAACTTGGCGTCTTCGACAAAATTGTGAGTTTTTGGCTGCTATAAAAGTGCCCAGAAAAAAGTATTGCGAAAAAATCAACACATAAAATTATATTGAGTAAAAACAGATTTTCATATGGAAAGCGGAACAATTTCAGCAAACTCGACTAGTCTTTGTTAGATAGATCGAAGTAACCATGTCGAAAATGTTTAAATTTGCATATAATCCATAATTCGTCAATGAACTCAACTTAAAATGTAATTTTGAGCTGATTTCCATCAATTTAATTTCAATTTCATCACTTCAATGTATGGATAGTGAAAATGTCAATCACTAGTATATGTTTAGGTTAACGTAAAAGCCTATCAAAGTTACATGATTTACAATATCTTATCAACATTGTGCCTAAATGGTAATGACAGTATAAATAAACATTGGTTCTACAATGAAATGGATGACCATTTACCAAGCTACTTTGATCTATCCAACAAAGTCGAGTTGAATTTGCTTGAAATGTGTCATTTTTCATATGAAAATCTGTTTTTACTAAATATAATTTTATGTGTTGATTTTTTCGCAATACTTTGTTCTGGGCACTTTTATAGCAGCCAAAAACTCACAATTTTGTCGAAGACGCCAAGTTTGTATCTCATCGATTTTCAAAGTTACAACTGCTTTTCCATGAAAAAAATCGTATTTTCAAAATTCAATAAAAAGCTTTAAACAAAAAAGGTACCTACAGTTTTTTCACCATAAATAGAACAGAGCACGATCTTTCTAATGCAACCGGCAGATTGAAAATCCATTTGCTCCTTTTTGAGATATGACATTTTGAAAAAAAGTGATTTTTCGAAGAAAAATGCCAATATCTTTTTAACTATGAGAGTTAGAACTTTGAGCTCTTTGGAAAAAAATATGCGTCGTTGATAGTTCTAAAAGTGCTTGGAACAAAGTATTTACTAAAAACGAACGAATTAAAAAATATTTCAGGAAAACTGAAATTCATGGATCACCCTAACATGAATCTTTAAAAAAATTATAAGTTAGGAACCATAAGAGATAGAATAGTGGTTTCTTCGGCAAACTTGCTCCAAATAAGTTCTTTTACAACTTTGTAGAACATTTTGTGAACGTACATAAAACTATTAAAAAGCAGATGTTTGGATCAGCGAAACTAGAGGGACCACCCTAATTTCACAATGATGAGAAAAAAGGTCGAAAAATAAGAAGAAACTATCCCAAAGACACCATGTATCTAAAACTTATGGTTTAGGCACAAACATTTTTGTCTTCGTAAATACAGCTCTGGACCCATTGTGCACTGGTGGATCGTGGGATGATTTTTGATGGGTCGCAATACCATACTGAACTTCGTCAAATTATTCTCTCATAGTGGGATTATTTCTAGAAATATGGTTTCTCCTTATTTCTATCAAAACTTTTGGATTAGTAATCGTATTCCCAAATATATTAAAGATACTGTCCGTGTTCTGATATAGATTATAGAACTATGAGGCTACTGCAAAAAGGTTTAAGGATCTGATATTTTTTTATTTTTCCCCTCTGAAAGACATGAGTTTACATTTTTTTGCATTTGTCGTTAGATTTAAGTTGACGAAATTCAGTAATGGCGCCACAGCTGTTGCCCTTTATTGAGCCCAAATTTTCAAAAACTCTACATCAGTACTACACTTTTGAGCACACTTCTTAATGCGGACCTCAGGAGCTCTGGAGTATTGTATGACGATGGAATGGTTATATTTGTATTGGAAACCTAGCAAATTTAAAATTCTAAAGACTGAGAGTTCACTGAAACTGATAGCATGGCAATTTCACATCTCGAAAAAAAAATTAAAAACTTTTTAGCATAAGTGTTACGTAATGCAAGCATTTCACAACTCTTATTCGCTCAATTTTGCCATAATTAAACTTAAACTTATCACAATCAAAATGATGAATTGTTTTCAATTTAAAAACCAGTACATTTTTTTCAAACGACTTATGTTAAGAAAATGCGTACTGGTGGGTCGCCAAACTTTATTACAATCAAAAGTGGGTCGCCAGCTGGAAACGTTTGAGAACCCCTGCCTTAGTTGAAAATGTTCAGATGCTCTACTTCGAAGCAGATTTGGTCATTTCATTTTGATTTTTCTGCCAAATCTTCATTACATAGTTAATTTTAAAATAGCCTGATGCAATAAGGAAAAAGCACGGAGAAACAGACGTAACACTTAGAACAAATTTCATTAAAAAAGATCGTCACGAAAACGCCATCGCCCAATGCTAAACATACTGTGCTTGGCCGGATCACCACTAGGTGGCGGTAGTGAACGAATGTCAAACAGGAACAAAAATGATGCCAGCGCCGTGAGTGGCCAATCAACCTACTTTTTATTTTTGTATCAACCGTTAAAAAGGTGATCGATGGGTAGCGAGCAGAGTGTGACGTCTGTTTATCTGTGGAAAAAGGTTAGTATTTTTTAAACTATGGTTGAATGAACACACCTCAGAAATTATCTGTACGATATGGAATTTCTAGCGTTTCAATAAATTGTGTCGAACAAAATTTGTACAGTAGAAAATCTGGAAATAATGTAGATTTTTGATACCAATTGATAGGGTTAGAAGCAAAAGGGTGTAAGTGAAAATCCCCGCTTTCGAGTAAATGAGGCTTAAAGTTATTCATCAAATTTTCATCCCATAAGTTGCGGGCACCGGTTTTAGCCAGTTTAATAGAAATCATTTTCATGTCAAATGAAAGGTATCAATCTATATTTTGAAGGAAAAATGCAGAAATCAAGTTAATACTTGATTTTTGTATTAAAAGTGGCACTGGCCAAAATAGAAGAACTGCATCAGTTTAGGACATATTCTTAACTTCGATTTCTATTTTGGCCAATCACGTGTATTTCTTATGGGAGTGGCCAAAATAGAAGTACCCTGGCCAAAAAAAAAATATTATTATTATTACTATTTATTAACGACACTTTACCATTATTGTGGCATGCGTGTCATAAAATAGATATATGAAAGCTGACTTTTTAAGGAAAATTATGTTTTCTACCATTTTTTAATCAATATCTATAGTTTTCACAGCTGTAATCATCATACTATTTTAGAATCTACTTAGAATTTTAGAAGTACCAAAACTATGCAAACTATCATAGAACAGCTCAGTTGGTAAAGTGTCATTAGTAGTGCAAAATAAGCTACGAAAAAATTGAAGAATTTAGAAGTGGAGCGGACCTGGTTCTAACCATCACAGAACACTTGACTATCATGCCGAGGACCTGGGATCGAATCCCACTCCCAACAAACTCACACAATGTGAGTTCTTCCTTCGGAAGGGAAGTAAAGCGTGGCTCCTGAGATGAACCAGCCTACGGCTAAAACTCTCGTTAATACAGATAAAAAAAAGAATTTAGACAAATAGAAAACTGCAAAACCAATGAATACTCCTGTGAAATTCTCACGCCTCTGAAAACACTAAGTTTAAAAGTAGTATTAGTGAAGCGCTCGTTTCTCATCCAGCAAGCTCCACTGCCTAGCCCTCTAACGAGCTTAAACCACCCCCACCCACATCGAGTTTTATCATTATCCTTCGTTCTTAAGTACAACAGTAGTCAGTAAGTTCTCGGAATCTCGCGGAAAACAACATTGGACTATTTTCTTCGGAACAGTAGTAGCCGTACCATTGCATTGCTCCCTGTGTTTCTTGTGACGTCTAAGGATGGACGAACCAAACAACCAAGTGATAATGTCATTTCCGCTCTGTTCTTGTCTTCGTGCCGTCAGTAGAGAATGAGACTAAGGGGAAAATAGGAAACCCCCCGCGCACGCTGACAGGTTGCTCGAATATGTAAGGAATGCGGTATCCTGGTTCCTCCATTCCTGTGCGAAGGAACTGTCTGTGTAGAAAGGACGCAAGGACGCAAGGGATGGATTTCGAGTGTCGGTCGACGGATGGATGCGATGGCAGCAAAAGTTTTTCCGAGCTTTTCTTTTATTTTTCCGTCGAAAAAGCAAAAGAGTGGGAGTTTAACTAGTTTTCAAAGGAAAGCACCACCACCCCGCCGTAATGAGATGTGCATTTTGGATGGTGGATGAGCGAGGTAGGCGCACTTGACACACGAGAAAGTTGAAAGTGAGGCGGGGTGCGGCGGTGATGGAACGGAATGATAGTAATTTGAGGATGACCTACTAAAAGGTGAGTGTAGTTTCGGTGTGGAAAATGTTTGGCATTGAAGAGGTAAAGGGTGACTTTGGTAGGTATACACATTCATTAGAATATCATAAAAGAACTTTTGGTCAAAACTCCAAGAGAATTTGAGGAATGGCTCCAGGGATTCCTCCAGTAATTCCTTCAGAAATTCCCCAGAGATTCCTTCAGGAATTTCTCCAGGTATTTCTTCAGGAATTTCTCCAGGGATTCCTTCAGGAATTCCTACAGGGATTCCTTCAGGAATTTCTCCAAAGATTCCTTCAGGAATTCCTCCAGAGATTCCTTCTGGAATTCCTCCAGAGATTCCTTCAGGAATTCCTCCAGGGATTCCTTCAGGAATTTCTCTAGGGATTCCTTTAAGAATTTCTCCAGGGATTCCTTCAGGAATTCCTCCAGGGATTCCTTCAGGAATTCCTCCAGGGATTCCTTCAGGAATTCCTACAGGGATTCCTTCAGGAATTTCTCCAAAGATTCCTTCAGGAATTCCTCCAGAGATTCCTTCAGAAATTCATTCAGAAATTCCTCCAGAGATTCCATCTGGAATTCCTCCAGAGATTCCTTCAGGAATTCCTCCAGGGATTCCTTCAGGAATTTCTCTAGGGATTCCTTTAAGAATTTCTCTAGGGATTCCTTCAGGAATTCCTTCAGGAATTCCTCCAGGGATTCCTTCAGGAATTCCTCCAGGGATTGCTTCAGGAATTCCTCCAGGGATTGCTTCAGGAATTCCTCCAGGGATTGCTTCAGGAATTCCTCCAGCGATTCCTTCAGGAATTCCTCCAGGGATTCTTTCAGGGATTTTTTTTTCAAGTATTCCTCCAGGGATTCTTTCAGGAATACTTTTAGCAATTCCTTCAGGGTTTCCTTCAAGAATTTCTCCAGGGATTCCTTCAGGAATTCATCCAGGGATTCCTTCAGGAATTCCTCCAGGGATTCCTTCAGGAATTCCTCCAGGGATTCCTTCAGGAATTCCTCCAGGGATTGCTTCAGAAATTCCTCCATGGATTCCTTCAGGAATTCCTCCAGGGATTCCTTCAGGAATTCCTCCAGGGATTCCTTCAGGAATTCCTCCAGGGATTCCTTCAGGAATTCCTCCAGGGATTCCTTCAGGAATTCCTCCAGGGATTCCTTCAGGAATTCCTCCAGGGATTCCTTCAGGAATTCCTCCAGGGATTCCTTCAGAAATTCCTCCAGGGATTCCTTCAGGAATTCCTCCAGGGATTCCTTCAGGAATTCCTCCAGGGATTCCTTCAGGAAATCCTCCAGGGATTCCTTCAGGAATTCCTCCAAGGATTCCTTCAGGAATTCCTCCAGCGATTCCTTCAGGAATTCCTCCAGGGATTGCTTCAGGAATTCCTCCAGGGATTCCTTCAGGAATTCCTCCAGCGATTCCTTCAGGAATTCCTCCAGGGATTCCTTCAGGGATTTTTTTTTCAGGTATTCCTCCAGGGATTCTTTCAGGAATACTTTCAGCAATTCCTTCAGGGATTCCTTCAGGGTTTCCTTCAGGAATTTCTCCAGGGATTGCTTCAGAAATTCCTTCATGGATTCCTTCAGGAATTCCTTCAGGGATTCCTTCAGGAATTCCTCCAGGGATTCCTTCAGGAATTCCTCCAGGGATTCCTTCAGTAATTCCTCCAGGGATTGCTTCAGAAATTCCTCCATGGATTCCTTCAGGAATTCCTCCAGGGATTCATTCAGGAATTCCTCCAGGGATTCCTTCAGGAATTCCTCTAGGGATTCCTTCAGGAATTCCTCCAGGGATTCCTTCAGGAATTCTTCCAGGGATTCCTCCAGGGTTTCCATTAGGAACTGCTCCAGTGATTTTATGCAGGAATTTCTCCAGGGATTCTTTCAGGATTTTTTTCAGGAATTCCTCTATGGATTCCTTCAGGAATTCCCTCAGGGATTCCCTCAGCGATTCCTTCAGGAACTTCTTTACGAGTTTCTTTAGGATTCATTCAAGAATTCCTTTAGGATTCTTCCAGGGATTCCTACAGGAATTCCTCCAGGGATTCCTTCAGGAATACCTCCAGGTATTCCTTCAGGAATAAAATCTTCCAGGAATTACTCCAGAAATTTTCCAAAGGCTTTCTTCAGAGAAATATCAGTAAAATTCACAGGAAAATTTCAGCAGATTCTTCAGGGAAAATAAATGTAAGGACTGTGAAACTCCAAAGGGAAGTTCTAGAACAAATTCTAGAAAAAGAAGATTCCTTTGTCTCTTTCTGCATTCAAAGAAATTCCTTTGGCCAACATCGCTCTCCCAGCTGCAGCTGGTACCATTCTTTTCCTAATGTGTGCAAATTTCATCTATTTTCTTCAATGGAGGAAAATTGTTTTCTTCGCATTTACCATCCCTACCAAGAGGAGGAAACAGCACGGTGGATTTGAGAACGGACGAGAAGAACACGGAACAACTAGTGCAAATGGATGAACTTTGCCATTGCTGTACGTCCGTCCGTCCGCCGCTGTGGCAATTCCACAACTGCCATCACCATTAACTTAGTTTGAGAAGTGTTCTCGCTCTTTTTCTTTGTGCTTTGACGATTTTCAGTTTTTGGGAAAAAAACTTTTTGAAACTTTCTATCGGGTAAAACTTTTAGAAAATAAAGAATCGTTAAATACTTGATGATTTTCACCATACTAAGAACGAAATTTTCTAAATAAAGTGAATAAAGCCATGAACTGGCACATCTTCCTATTGACACCGAAATAGAATTACTCTTAAAACAGCAGAAGAACAAACGTCTAAGAAAAGGATAACCAACCATTTTAACGATTCACTGGGGACTGCAGAAGAAGCGAAGTGACTTCTGCACTACGACCACCTCACAGCCAGTTAGGGAGGGGGTGCGTAAAGTCAAACATCCAGCCAGAAGAAAAAGAAGCACTTGGTAGGAATCGAAAGAAATGCGCTCCTTCGTCCATCCTCTTCAACCAAACATAGTTCCAGGACGAAAGGACCTTGGGTGATTGTGTTCGACTGCGTCGCCGTCTATTGCGCTCCACTTTCCATGTTTGGCGACCCGGGTAGAAGATGATTACTTAAGAAGATCAAGTTTTGTTATTACGTGAAAAAGGTGAATATCAAGGCTTGATATTGATTCGCTACTGAAAAATGACTTCAGTTATATCTAATTTTGGTACCTTGAAACCAAATTTAAAAAAAATCAAAACAAGCAGACCTGAAAAAGGGATAACAACATTTTAATTCGAAGATCAAAGCAAGAACAACATTTGGTACAGCCTATCAAAGTTTGCCTTAATAGCCTTTTTCTTTTCAGTAACTAGTTTGCTATTAGGTATTTAGGAATTCATAAGACATAACAAATTCTTTGATAATATCTAGTTTTGTTATCGTTATGATATGTCGGGTCTTAATACGAGGTAAGACTACAGAACTTGTTCACGGTTTGTTTTAGACCGGCCATCACTATTAACTCGGACTAAGAAGCTCTTGCTCTTTATCCAGTTTCACTTCGTCTTGATGGGTTTCCTTCCTTTTTGCGGTCCAGTGGGTGGGAGTAAAAGATAAAGAGAGAGATATTCGGACAGACAGACAGTCAGCCAGCGCACTTGCCACTACTTGGTGAAAGAACATAAAATATTTTGACATGACATAACTCTTACTTCGGGTTGTTCAGAGAAACAGGGACGACGAGCTCACGCGTACGGCAGGCACCGAAAACGGAAAATGCTTTGCTCTCTAATGATACCAACCACTTTGTTCGGTCTTTTGGGAATAGCTCCCACCAAGCGGAACCCTTATATCCAGTGCCAAATTGCACAAACGGGAATCGATCTGTATCCGTCCATCCGAGTGCCTGGCGGCTGGCAGTAAGATTGAATTACTCACCTGTAAAGAAAAAAAAAGAGAGGGAAAACGGCATTAACACAAAAGTATCGCACATCATAAAAATACAATTATTGCTTATTTATAGAAAATCATTAGCGGACGAGATGCTCGAACCCGTGTTGCCATAAAATATGACGATAACGTATACCTTTCGACAGCAGCTGCCCAACCGACAAACGTTGAATCCCTCATCGTCCGTAAAGGGCGAATGGCTCCCAAACTGACCCCAGCTCCCCACGTTCCCCACCACCATCAACCACCATTCCTTCAACAAGAGTGTTATCATTAATTTTACATCGGTCATACATCAGCGGGGCTGGCTGCCGGATTCCTCTACAACTCTGTATCTATAGGAAGAGCATTAACACCTGAAAAGTGCTTTCTTTCAACAGACCTAGAAGAAGAAGATACTTTACAGAAGAGCCAGTGCCTAATAAAATAATAAAATTAACAACTTTACAAAACTCGTAAAGTAGTGCATTAACTTATGGGGATGGGCCGAGATTTGCCACTCCGCTAAGTGTGGAATGAGTGAGTCTTTGATAGTTTATTTATATATTAAGAAAGATAACTTGTTGCTTCATTATCGGAGTTTTTAAGATTTTGAAAATTTCTATTGGAATGCACTTTGGGCTACAGCTGAAAATTGACCTCTTAAAATGTTTGCAACATTTGTAAAAAAAAACAAAAATATTAAGTCAATTTCTCGATTCAATTTAGGCTAATCAAGACAAATGGAAATCACAACGTCTAAATGCTTTTCCATTCATGTACATAACAGAAAAAGATGTTTGATAAACAAATTGAAATTTAAATACAAAAAAAAAAGATCAACGCGCTGCGATGGGAGTCGAACCCATGACTCCCAATTCGGTAGACGGGCGCTTTATTCCTCCAAGCTACCGAGCCACTTGACCATTACCGTTGTGTTCACTTGTATGCCTCCCGTGGACGGAGATAGTTAAGTGGTTTAGTAGCTTGGTGGAAAAAATTGAAAATCGTGGGTGTGATTCCCATCGGAGCAAGTAGATTTTTTTTTCGTAATTTAAATCTAATTTCGTGATAAGCACGTGTTTATGTAATGTCTATGGATGTCAAAGCATTTAAACATAGAAATGTGAATTTTGTTTTTCGGTGTGAAAAATACAATAAGATTTTTTTTTCTCAACGTACTTTTAAAATATGAGAGGTAAGCGAGTTAAAGAAAAAAAAATACAACTCAATCGGAACATTGATAACGCGGAAATAAATGTATAAAGTAAGCAATTTTACTTAAAAATAGAACGAAAATTGCACGATTTGCAATCGTCAGCGTTGTATGAGAAGTCGGCAAAGTTCTCGTCCTATTGTATTTTTTCTTCCCCGTTTAAGAACTCAGAGTATAATTCTACACTGAAAATTCTTCCGGGTAAAAAGTGTCTTTATGCAAAATACTTTAAAAAGTGTATACAACTTTTTATTTTACATAATTCAGAAAAGAACTTCGAAGTTACTGTAGAATGCAGAAGAATGTCAACCAGAAATCCTTGACAACACCTTGACGAAACCCCTTGAAATTCCCGAATTCTTAGCACAATTTTTGAAGAGTTTTTGAGTGATATCGTTAAAGGATTATTTTTTTTTGCAAACACGAAGTAAGATTAGATACCTGTTAAAAGTGTCGAAAAAAATATCGGCACCAAGATTTCAAAAGTGTGTAATTGCAATTTAAAACAACAACTGTGGATCGTATTCCTTTGCTCTCACGCAATTCACCGCCAGTATCGGAAAGAGGAGTAATTTCTCTGTCTAGTAATGTTTGTGAATGACGTGGGAAATATAAAAAACGATCCACAACTTTGAAAGAAGTTGATATATCCAAAAGCAGTTACGGCTTTTTCAAATATTGGTACCGATTCATGCATTTAATTGAGAAGCATGTAATCTGCTACTTGAAGACCTAAAAAACGTGGAATTGTCAAAGATTTCAATTTCACAAAAAAAAAACTTGAACTTTCAGGAAATTCAGAAAAAAAATCAGTAACTTGCAACGATTGGGAAAAACTTTAAAATTAGAAGACACAGACAATTGTGAAAAAAATCCTGTTCTGGTGGGATTCGAACCCACGTCTACGTATTCGCTAGACCGGCACTTAAACCAACTAAGCCACAGAACAGGTCACAATTCTGCGGAATAAAAAGCCAAACTGATTCCGAGCCCACACCATGAACACTATTTTCACAATTATATCTCTCTTTCGGCGTAGATTCCAACCTCTCAACACAACACGCTCGCGATTGTGCCTTCCAAGTATACAAGTGAGAACGAATTGTTTTTATAGTACCGAGACTTACTCTCGCACTCCGCCTACCTAGGCACCGAACCGTATGTGTTGCCGGTGTCTATTTGTCTAATTAGTATGCAACAATTCTTGGGATTCCATTATATCTTCTGTAGTTTTTTTTTTAGTTTAGATTGTTTCTGTAGTAAAAGTTTAGTTAAGTGTGTGTGTGTCTGTTTCTGTAGTTCTTTTTAGTTTTGATTTGTTGTTATAATATTAATGGAAGATCCAAATAAAAACAATGGGAATATTTTATTTAATTTTATAAAAAAACATTTCATTTCAATTCCTGGAGAATTTTGTTTTGTAAAATTTTGATTTTTGAATGCAACTTGAAGAAACTCTAGTCAGGATTTAACTAGGGGCTTCCACCTGTAATTGGGAGTTACTGAAAAATCTGCATTAAAAATATAACCGAAATCAAAATTTTCATGATTTTTAGTGCCCTGAAACTGGTATGTTTATGATTAGTTTTAAGTTTGCATGTTTGTTTGTTAATGTTGTAAAATATTGTAAGTTACGCAATGCAGTAAAAATAAATAATTGTGGGCTTATGAATTATTATATTTCTTGTATTACAGGCAAAATTTATAAGTTTTTGCCTTGTATTTAAACCACCTTTCCCACTATTGCCCACGAGGGTTTCTACCTAGTGATAGTGAAAAGTCTAATCTTTCAACTGCCGAAGGAGACATCTGCGTCATTTTGCGCCAGTAATAGTTACTTGAGACGAAAGTTTACCTAAAAATAAAGATACATTTTCTCATAACTTTTTTTTTATTTTTAGCCATTCCATAGAAAATCGATATAGTGCATCTCCGATTGTCGTGAAACTTGGTGGGCTTGTAGTTCTTTGGAAATAATTAGACCCGTATTATTTATTTCGTCATTAGGGTGACCAATTTTCATATAGGATGGTCCAAAAAATCAAGGTTTTTCAAAACTAAAAATTTTCAAAAAACCGTAACTTTTGAACCATTTGACAGATTTTAAACTTCTTTTCTTTTTTGTTTGAAAGCTATTGAATTGTAGTTTTCAGGAAAAATACGTTAAAGGGGCTAAAATGTAAAGAGTACTATAAAATATGCAAATATATTGGTTTTTTTAACGTTTTCATGGACTCGGGACCAAAGAGGTACCCTGGTGTTATATTTTTATCAGAAAACTCTGGAAATTTGGCGTAACATTTAAAAAAATCAGAAATGTATGTTGTTTTGTTTTTGAGATATGATTTTTTTAATATAGAGAGTCATATATTTTAGTACTAGCTACTCTAAAATTGCATAGTATTGCTTTTTAAAGTGATTCCTGGTGGTTTTGGTATCCATAATATTATAAGGAATCAAAATATAATCAAATTTAAAAAAGTGTCTTGTATGGGAAAATTTTGCCTTTTATTTTCAAAAAATCATATCTCAAAAACTAAAAAACATAAATTTCTGATTTTTTGATATGTTACGCCTAATTTCCTGAATTTATTGATAAAAATATAAAACCAGGGTACCTCTTTGGTCCCGAGACCATCAAAACGTGAAAAAACTAATATATTTGCATATTTTATAGTACTCTTTACATTTTAGCCCCTTTAACGTATTTTTCCTGAAAACTACAATTCAATAGCTTTCAAACAAAAAAAAGAAGTTTAAAATCGGTCAAATGGTTCAAAACCTTGATTTTTTGGACCACCTTCTATGAAAATTGATCACCCTAATGACGAAATAAAAAATACGGGTCTAATTATTTCCGAAGAACTACAAGCCCACCAAGTTTCACGACAATCGGAGATGCACTATATCGTTTTTCTATGGAATGGCTGAGAAAATCTTGCATGAATGGGGCACGTTCGGTGTAGTACTAGATTTGTAGTAATGAGCTGAATTTTAGTATGGTGAGAAGGTCAATTCTCCGTTTCTGCAGAGATGGTGCAAAAAGCGTGGATATTATGATTCCTTGCCTAATTTGATGCTGTTTGAGCAAAACTTTGGATAACTGTGTTGTTTATGTTGCAAGAAATGGAGAAAACAACAACACTGTTGCCCAAAGTTTTGCTCAAACAGCATCAAATTATTGCACCATTTTATTGCAAAAACGGAGAATTGACCTTCTCACCATACTAAAATTCAGCTCATTACTACAAATCTAGTACTTCACCGATCTGTCCTATTGGGTCAGAAATTCTTCCATGAATAGCAACCTAAATTCCTTCAATGGATCTTGCAGGTTTTTTTTTCTTAAAATTCCTCCAGATATTTATTGGGAAATTTCTCCAGAAGGGGTTTTTTAAAATCTTCCAAAAACTATTTCAAAAATTCCTTTAGGGATTTCTTTGGAAATTTTTCCAAAGAATCCTGCCGAAATTTCCACAAAAACTCTTTTATGGATGTTTTCAAAATATCCTACTTTGATTCATATGGAAATTTTCTTCACGGACTATTGCAGAAATTCCCCCAGGGGTTCCGTCGATAATATCACAAAGAATTTTGTAAGTAATTTTGCCTGGGTTATTTCATTAGTTCTTGTATGAAATTCATCAGATATCCAAGGATTTAGAAATTTCACCAGGGTTATTTTGCGAACAGAAATCAAAAGATTTCTTCAGAAATTTACACCTGTTATTTTAGAAAACTTTACAACAAATAATTAAAAAAAACAAGCGATTCCTTTTATAAATGTCCAAGGATTTATCGAAAAATTTCTTCAGGGATTGCTTTGGAAATTACTCCAGTGACTCCTTAGGAAATTCAAATAGACATTACTCCAAAAATATCACAAATTCCTCCAGGGATTCCACAAGAAATTCTTCAACAGATTCATTAAAAAATCCTTCGCGATCATCTTTTAGAAAATCTCACAAGGATTTTTCACAAATTCCACCAGAGTTGTTTCCAGGAAATTTATTCAGAAATAAGTCTAAATATTTCTCAAAAAATGGCTACAAGTATTCCACTAGAAAATCTTCCATGGATGCCTTAGGAATTTTCTCCATCTTCCTGAAATTTCTTCAGAAATCTACAACACCCCCCACCTCCCCTCCCCCCCCCCCATGCTTCTTTCACAACATTTTTTTTTAGAAATTCCACGAAAGTTTCCTCTAGAAAATCATGCACACCAACTTTAAACATCATTCCTCATTAATTACTTTTGTGAAATCTTCAACGGATGTCTTCAGAACTCCTTTAAAAAATCTTCCTTGGTTTGCTTCCACAATTGCGACAAGAATTCCTTAAAAAATTTTAGCATAACCTTGAGGAGGGTAACGATTTCGATTCCCGGTCAGTTTTTGTAATGGAAATTTCCTTGGCTTGCTTAGGCATAGAGTATCTTCGTACCTACCACACAAAATACGCATGCAAAATGGTCCTTGGTAAAGGAAGCTCTCAGTTAATAGGTGCTCTAAGAACACATAACTGCAAAAAGCAGGCTTTGCCCCAGTTGGGACGTTACACCAAGAGTAAAAGAAGAAGAAAATACTGAGGCTAGCTCCAATCTCAAGCATCTCAAGCAAAAACAGAGGTGCAACCACGGGCGGTTAAAAATGCTCATGCTCAAAATGATGAGCTCATTCCATGTTACTTTAAACAATAATCTAAATCATAAGTCCCAGCCATCATCATATAATTTGAGAAGATTTACCTTGTATTTCGTTTGTAAATTGAGACTGTATGTAGGGTAGAAGTCATAGTTTTGGCCAGTTGTCTATTTTGGTCATATTCATGTAACATTTTTAGTCGAATAGGCTAGGAAAGGTTCATAAAACCATTATAAACCAAAATGAAAGGTATTAGGTTTCATGACGGTTCTGAAAACCTCTATAGACTAATTGGTCATGAAAATGCTACGTGGGTAGTGCGTTATACAGTCTATGAAGATCTCAATCGCCATAATTGTTTTTTTAAACTCGTTGACTTAATTGTAACAATATATTATTACTGCTGTAAAAATCAACAAATTTGATCGAAAAATAGTAGACAAAAAATCGCTTGAGAAATCAGTTCATAAGAAATGTTTATCGACGACATTATTAATTTTTCATAACTGATCATCATTATGGATTGGTGATGTTTGGGAACGGATTTTACACCGAAAATGATGAAAATTGATAATGTCATGACATTTTTTATGACAATTATCATGCTTAACTCTAGCAGTTTGATGGAAAGTCAAACCTAAGTAAAATCGTTCTACCCAAAGTCCACATAATCTAAGAATCCCTACAATCTTAAACTATGTGTGCTTTGTTTGCCTAAGTACACATGTATGTTGAACCGAAATAGCCTTCCTCTCAAATTAGTAGCACTGCAGATATCCTTTCTAATAGGCTTTCTAGTCCTCATTTTTACGACACTTCACTCGCCATGAATATGTAATTTCAGCTTCCTCATTTGATGCCCCCAGCCAGAAGCACCATTTCCTCTGCATTCATTTACGTTGCTCAATTCGGCATAATATTCACTCTATTTGTGGCAGTTCTGCAGTGTCGAAGGACGTCAACTTTCTCCAGCTGCCTCCACGACGTTGGCTGCCAAACGCCCTGCCTAGCAAACTCAAATCGCTTTATTTATTGACATCTTCGCGGCATAATTTGGTTCTTGTATTCAGCCAAACAGAGGAGAAAAGTCGACATGCTATGCTACAGCCTTGTCTCTTCGGTCGAAATCTATATTTTTCCGACTAGGAAAGCACCGACAAGACACAACTGCCGCCCGGACGCCCAAGCCGACCTGGCAAATTTATCCGAACATCCATCTGAATTGTTTATTGCGTAAATATTTAGCTAAAACATTTTGATCAAATTTACCTTCTTCGACGACGATGAACAGCCGTCCGTCGTTGGCTTCGGGGAATCCTTCGACAACAGATAGAACCATACGAAAAAAAAGCCACCATTCTGATTATGACGCTTGTCTCACTTTCTTCGTCTGGCTATATGTGTTATAGCAGGTACCTTGTATAGGACCGTATGATGACGACAACGGCGGCGGGTGAGGACGTAAATATTTGCCCATCAGCTACTACAACAACAGCTATGGAGTACCTGGCACTTCCTGCCACCACCACCTTCGCCTACGCGACGTTGACGACGCCAATATGTCCTAAGAGACTGGTATGATGACGGTGAAAAACAGGGAAAATCAAAAACTAACCCAGACAGAAAAAATGTAGTCTTACCGCAATCGTCTTCGTCATTTTTTTTTTCTTTTGCTTTTTGTTGGTAGTCATTCACCACCATTTTTGACTCGCAAAACAGCCATCGCAGAAAAGACGGATGGACCCTTAGTTTTGTGTATGTACCTATTGGCGGGGCTTTGCGCCCCGAAAGCGAGGAAACCCCGGAGGAAAATTTCTTTATTCCGAAGCGTCGTCGTAAAACTGAGAGGAAAACCGAACGAATAAAAATTGTAGCACGCACGTCGTAAAGTATTTTGGGTGGTAGTTCACCTTTTTGGCTGGGATTTTTTCTGTGGTAGTCTTTTTTTCTCTTCTGTCTAGAATGATAGTTGGGAAATATTTGAAAACTTAGTGGCGATTTTCTTTTACTATCGTACAAATTGGTGCCAAGGTTCTCAAAATTCAATTAATTTTTTTTTCACAGGTAGAGTCCATATATATGAACAAAACAAAATTTAAAAAAATCAGGGTCGCCTAATTTTCCGGAAAACCAACATTTGCCACAGACACCACCTACTTTGAAAAATCATAACTCAAGAACGAAGCATCGTAGACACAATGTATTTTTTTTTTTGTGAAATCAAAAGCAATTTTTTTCAGCAATTGAAAACAAATACAAAATGAAATTGATTTTCACAAAATTATCCACTGTTGGAAAAGTCAGAAAATCTATTTTCGCACTCCAGGAAAATTCGAAAAAAAAATATATTTTTGAAAGGTATATTCTGTGAAATTTTCAGGATGTGGTTTTTCTCGGTTCCTGAGTTATGACCAATTTTGTGTAAATTTTCCAGATATTCTATATGAGCCTTTTTCTTTTGAAAAATCATAACTTAAGAACGAAGCATCGTAGACACAATGTTTTTTTTGTGAAATCGTAAGCAAATTTTCTCAGCAATTAAAAAAAGATACAAATTGCGAATTGTATTCCACAAAATTTTCCACTGTTGAGGGACGTCGGTTGGAAAAGTCGGAAAAACTATTTTTGAAGTTTGGAAAAATTCCCAAAAAAAATATTTTTAAAAGGAAATTTTATAAGCAATATCCTGTAAAATTTTCAAGATAAACCACCCGTTCCTGAGTTATGACAAACTTTGTGCAAATTAATAATAGAGACGGTCGAAAATCAAACAACATTTGGACAATTCCCCCAAGATTTTAGAAACGAAACTAGAGAGCTTTTAAAGGAGGTTACATGTGAGGGGGTTCGAAGCAAAAGGGTGTAAGTGACAGAAACTTACTTTCGAGTTAATGAGGTTTAAAAATTTTCATCCCATACAAAATGTATGGAGTTTTAAAATGAACCCAATTTTCTCCGATATATTGTAATTTTTCTAATCACCGTGAAAATTATCTTAAGAAAGTTCCTGAAAGCTTGAAATCTGAAGTATTTTTCGTTATGCTCAGCTCAAAACCGACAAAATGGTCACTTATACCCCTTTGAATCTAGGCCCCTCATGTATGCTTCAGAGACGTACCAAGTAATTCCAGGATGGTTCCGAAGAGATTCCCCTTTTATAGAGAGAATGTCCTGAAATCCGTCGAAATTCTCTGGAACGCCCCTGACACTCACATAGACCACTAGAACATCTCTGGACGACTCTTGAAACCTTTCGGAACCTCCTGAAACGCCCCTGGAACTTGTCTGACCCATTGTAAGTTTCCTATAAAATATTCCTGGAAACTCCCAGAAATTCTGAAACTCATCGAAAACCCAAAAAACGCCTTTGAATCTTCTTGAAAAACCTGCAACGACCCTGAACCCCCCCCCCCCTGTAACGCCCCTGAAACTCCCTGAAACGTTGTGGAACACCTCTGAAACCCCTTGAAACCCTATAAAACACTGCTTAAACCTCCTGGAACGTCACTGAAACCCTCTGGAACACCTCGGAAGCCTCTAGAACGTCCTTACATCCCTTGAAACCCACTGTAACGCCCCGGGAATGCAACTGAAACTCTCTGGAACACCCCTGAAGACCCTAGACTGCCGCTTAAATCCCCTGAAACGCTCTGATTTACTCCTGAGACCCGTGAAATCTCCTGGAACGCTGCGGAAACCCCTTGAGAGCCTCCAAAACCCTCTAGAACACCCCCGACGTCGCAGGAACGCCACTACAATTCCCTGGAACGCCCCTGAAACACTTGAAATTCTATTAAAATCCCAGTAACGTTTCTAAAACCCCCTGAAAAAAAACTAGAAAACATCTGGAACAACACTGGACTGTCCCTAAAATCCATTTAAAACTCCAATCCCTGAAACGCCCCTGAAACACCATGGAACGCATCTGAAACTCCCTGAAACAAACAGCATCCTGAGAACATCTGGAATGCTCATGGAACTGTAACCCCTCTGAAACACCCGTGAAATTAAAAGCAGTCAGGTTAGGTGATGCCAGTGTTCAACAAATGGATTATAGATGCATATTTAAATTATGACGAAAAAAAAGCTTATTCAATAAAATCATGCAAGAATCTCTGGAAAGATCCCAGAAGGAATTTCTGGATATAATCCTGAAAAATGTAAAAAGAAATCCATTCAAGATTTCCTCACCAGAATTCATAGGAAAATTTCTTAAGGAATCTGTGAAGCACTTTTGTAAGCAATCCAAAAATGTTTTTTCTAAGGATTTATTTTAAAAATCTCTAAAGGAATCCATAAGAGGTTTCGTAAAAAAGAGCACGTGTGAAATTTTTCAAATAATCTCTGTAGAGGCCTCTCTGAAAGTTTTTCTAAAAGAAACTTTCAATGAATTAAAAAAGAAAAGATTTCATGAAAGAAAATCGGTGGAATTTCTGAAGGAGTCCGAGGTATATTTTCTGAAAGGAATTCCTAGAGAAAATTCCTAATAAATCTATGGAAGAGTTCTCAATGGAATACTTGAACAAGCTTTTGGAGGATAAATATTATAATTTTTGAATAAAATTCTTAGAAAATTTCCTGAAAACCACTATGGAAGAGTTTCTAAAACAATCCCAGTAGTACCGTAATCCGGGGTCAAGTTGATCACTTCAAAACAACTTTTGCGGATAACATTAGTGGTTATTGAAACATTGCCAAAATAATTTCTGCTAAATCAGTGGATCTCCATGAAGCCATGTGACAGAATTTTGATCAACAAATTTAAATTATAAGTTTAATAACTTCAAAAATCAAAAAATGGAAAAGCCAGTTTGGGGCGAAATTGATTAGCATACAATTAAGCAGCGGTTAGAAAGGAAATTTTCCTTCTCCGCTTAATTTTGCTCTTCTAAAACCGAAAAACACGTTTAAACTCTTACAACTAGTGAATTTGATACTTAAAATGGAAAATTAAATAATGAAATTTCCCCCTTGAACGCCTAAAGGTAGGCAATTTCATTTGAAATAAGTGATTTATATAACAATTAATGACTATTTCATCATAAAATGAACTTTTTTTAACCAATTCATGTTCAGAATAGCAACATAACTTCCCAACAAAGGCTCCACAAAAATGATAAAACAGAAAATTTACGGAAAGTCCTATTGGCAATCGATTGTGTAGTAGCAATGATTTCAGCTCAATGAGAAATACAGAGCAAAATCCTAAAAAATAAGGCAAAATTAACTTTTTTCTAAAAAATTAAAAGCCAACACTCATCTCTAGACATCTATGAACTAGATGGCTTAAAAAGTTTAAGATCATTACGACGCTTAAGAGTTCATAGTAATGGAATTACAACGTAGTACTCGAATGATCAATTTCACCCCGCTGATCAATTCGACAGCGGTTTACGGTATTTACGTAAGGAGTTGAGATGAGCCTCCTTACAGAATTCTTTGTGAAATTTTCAAAGGAATCTCTGCAAGAACTTCTTCAGTAGTCCCTGAAGAAAATGTCGAAATGAATCATTGAACGATATTTTGAAAGAATTTATAAAAGAGTTCCTGTGAAAATTTCTAAAGAATTCATAAAGAAAAGCCGGAAAAACTTTGCACGAACTCGCGGAAAATATTCAAAAAAATATTTTTGAGAAGGTAATTTCATAAGCTTTGATCGCTGAAATTTTTGGAATGCACATTTTTTTCGTTCCTTAATTATGGCCAATTTTGTGAAAAATTACCATATAACACATATAGGCTTACATGGTCATTTTCACAAAATTGGCCATAACTCAGGAAAGAAAAAAAGTGTATTCCAAAAGTTTCAGCGATCAAAGCTTATGAAATCACCTTCTCAAAAATATTTTTTTTGAAAATTTTCCGCGAATTCGGGCATAGTTTTTACGACTTTTCTTAATGAATTTCATCAATTGTGGAAAATTTTGTGGAAAACTTTTTTCAGTTCATTTTTTTTTTGGATTTCTGAGAAAATAAGCTTTCATTTTCATTACAAAACTTTGTTTCTACGATGCTTCATTCTTGAGTTATGATTTTTCAAAAAAGGCTTATATGGCACATTTGGACATTTTTCAACAAAATTGGCCATAACTCAAAAACGAAAAAAGTGCATTCCGAAAATTCAGCGATCAAAGCTTATGAAATCACCTTCTCAAAAAATTTGTTTTGAAAATTTTCCGCGAATTCGGGCATAATTTTTTCCGGCTTTTCCTAATGAATTTTATCAACTGTGGAAAATTTTGTGAATAACTTGTTACAGTTCATTTTTTTTTTGGATTTCTGAGATGTTTCTACGATGCTTTGTTCTTGAGTTATGATTTTTCAAAATAAGAAGTGTCAGGGGAAAACGAAAAATTTCCACCTAAGTTTTCCGGGAAAATAGGCGACCCTGAATTTTTCTCATTTTTTGTTTGTTCATATATCCATGAGCCCTGCCTGTAAAAAAGTTTCATGAAAATCTGAGACCCTTCGGCGTAATTTGTACGATTATAAAAAAAATCCCCATTAGTTCCTGGAGAAAATTTCGAAATGAATCATTGCAGGATAGTTTGAAAGAATCCATAAAAGAGTTCCTGTGGAAATTTATAAGGAATTCTTAGGAAAAAAAATGAAAAGAATATCTTGAGGAATTTCTGAAAGAATTTTTAGACGATTTTCTATAAAACCCTCCGGAAAATTTCTCAATGAACCTTTGAAGTATATTCTAAAGGAGTCTCTGGAGAAGATTTTGAATAAATATCCGGAGGAATATTTAAACATTCAGAAGGCGAAACTGGATGCATTTCCTCATTTTTTGGTTTTTACAACTTAGAGGAAGGATCAAGGTATCTCCTTTTATTTTTCTAGTAAAAATAACTTAATACTTCATAGAAAATAAGATTTTTACAGATCCATGCTCCATGAACCTGTAGGATGTTACAGCACATCAGTAATGTAACAATAGCCTCTTGAATGCACTTGTAGATCTTTAGGCCTTAACTCGTGGAAGCTCTTGGATATCCTGAAAATTTTTTGAACATTACTTCTTTACAGAACAATGCTCCATGCACCTTCAGGATGGTACAACAATCCTTTTATTACGCTTATAGTGCCGTTTTACGCATAGTTGTCCAGTGTTATATTGGATTCCCATATAACATGGGATAATTATGCGTAGTATAGATCTTAAGGGGCTGACACGCTAAAGTTCTTGGATAACCTAGAACATCTTTGAAAAACTAGTTCGCTACAGAATTATGCTTGTAGATTTTCAGGTCTTTACTCGCGAGAAACTGGAAGCTAGTTCTTTACAGAACCATACTCTAGGAACCCCAGACACCATCTCCTGTTTTTTTTTTCTGGTGGAAAATGTTTATCAGTTTTTCAGAAACCATTTTTTTAGAAATTTTCTTTTAGAATGGTGTCAGTGTGGCCATAAGATAACTTGGTTTGGTGAGGTCGTTCCATTATTGTTATCTGTTTTTTTTCCTAATTTTGACTACCAGGAAAAAACAGGAGATACCTTGGTCCTTTCTCTAACATTGACCCGTCATTTAGTTATTAACAAAAAATCGAACAATAAGGAAATGCATCCAGTTTTACCAAAAATTTAAATTTATTATAATTAAAATAGATAAACACAATCTTTTCCTCTGTTGAATGACTTACTTTGTGTTCAATTGTTGTGATTGTGCCTTATTGACCCGTCTCCCGTAACGAAAATTTCATTGCCTACAAACGTTGAACCTAAATTATCAAATCACGAAATTTTGGCAAACAATCCACAGATTAATGAAGGTTTAATGTTTTCTCCGACGGAGCGCTGTCGCATTTGCGCGGAAAAGGCTCCAAAAGAGCCCAACCATACGCACGTGTGGTCCTAAAACCGACTCCACTGCAGTGCACTGTATGCCAAATTTTACTACATGACGACTTATCTCCTTAGCAGCGTCATCCATTCTGGAGTGCCCTCGAGGAAAATCAATTTCGACTTTCATCAAACAACATCCAGCAGCAAAGTAAGTAGCGCTAGCTGTTCGCGCCCTGGCATACACTGCTCTCCAAGTCAAAAAGTCGTAGAATAATAAATTAGCCAAGCTGATGAACCGGAGTGCTGTATAGTCTGTCCAGAGGCTAGAGTCTGCTTATTTAGAGCAGGGGGGAAGCCAACGCCGATTTAGCAACTGTTGTTGTCGTAGCTCGTTGTCCGTTTCCCTCTGGCCACCGGCCAACAACGCAACAACGGTTGATGCCATTCTTGTTTGTTTTTACGACCGAAAACTACACTAATAAAAATCCCTATAACTAATGAATATTTAAGTATATCAATTTGTGCGCGTCGTTTTAAAGCGATGGTTTTATGCGAGTGCTGTATTCTGCTTTCTTCGGTTTCTACTGGATGAGAGTAAAATCGCTGTACTGAGAATAAACTAATGACGAACAAAAACCGATATCAGGGTGATTGGTTTGGAAGTTGAATGAGATTCAGCACACGTGTGGTGTTAATGTTGCTTCCATTTGTCGTTTTTCTAAACAAAGGACAACAAATTATTTAAACAGCTCGTTTATGAAAAATTTAATGGACTTCTTCAATTTTATATAATGCTTACCTAAGGCATAGAATCAAATTAGCAGGGTTGCACAAAATATTCCATGAAATGAGTTCACCAATTCCTGATCAATTCTCCGAATCACTGAAATATCAACTTCTGTTTTCGTCTCACCGCCACGACTGATATTCAGTGAAAAAATGGCATAAGGTGTTCAAAATCAAAATAAATTTAAAGAAATAATAAATACTATGGAACCAAAATCGCACCAAAATCAAGCTCAACTAAATCGATGAACAAGAAATATACGGATATCTGACTGAAGTTTAACAGCGTTCCTAAGCAGTAAGCAAAAATACATACTCTTCTGTTCTTGGCGTGACGTCCCAAATTGGACACAGGTTGTTTCTCAGCTTTTCCATCATTCCAGAAATTCCCATTTATGCAGAGTTCCTGGATCAACAGAACACCCGTGCTTTTACCCTTCCAAAGGACGTTCATATTCTTCCCGAACTGCCACGGGATTTCCAAAATACCATGTGATTGATGGCAGTTGTACTCGATGAACCGCTCCGTAGCTCAGCCACAGCCGTCCCAATCCCTAGTGTTCTCAACCGACCCCATCAGGTCCATTCGTCCATCACCTCGCACTGCCATCGCACAAAGACCAAAGGGAACATCACTTCGATAAACGCACTTTGGTTCACTTCTTCCACCTCCCACAAGAACGACGACGAGGCGACGAGTACGACCGCATACAAACGATGCGATGTAGGTACATATAGGTATCAAATCAACTGAAATGGGGAAAATGTGCGTATCGAATAGAGTAGAAAGCATCCTCCTGATGGATTCAGGCGGTCGGTCGGTGGTGAGAGACCTCAACTAGGGTAAGTGTACCAATTATGGCTATAGTACCAAACATTCGCCATAGTTGATTTTCACCATTTAACGATGTAAATCAACAAGAAAAATTTTGTGAACAACAGATCACGTTCACAAAAGATGGTCGCACTCATTTAAATTCCACATTTTGCTCAAATCATGGTAGAAATAAATCAGTTTCCTTAAAATTTCAGCTTCCTTGCACCCTATTTCGCCATAGTGTACCAATTATGGCTAATCCCATAAGGAATGCATACGAATAGAGCGAAAACGAACCGAAGTTAACAAATGTAGCCATAACTGGTACAGGGTTCCTATCATTGGCACACGCTTTATTAAATTCTGAAAGTAGTTTTGGCTCCGTTTCTATATTTTTCCTGTAAAGTATGCTAGCTCAGCTATCTTTTAACATATTGGTGACATTCGTTGATCCTCTCGTTATTTTTGTATAAATAGCTTTCCTTAGGTAGTGCCATAATTGGTACACGCACCCTAGCTGCCAACATTTGGGAAATAACTGCATAATTAAGTTGCGTATAAACTGCGTTATTTAGAACGGTCGAATAGTGCGTAAAGGACCGAGAACCTATATGTAGCTGAAGTGCGTAGAGCTCACGTATAGCTAGTACTTCACCGTCACTCCATCCAATCCAGAGAGGGTCTTCGTCGGGGCGAGCGAGCGCGAACCCGAAATGATTGATCTATTCGAAATGGGCTAGTTATAATTCTGACAATAAATTAGGTTAGCAACATATGGTTTACTTCGGTCCGTGCCATCGCATCGGTCGTCGTTGCGTTAGATTGGTGTTGGTACCCAGTCCCAAACGGGATGGTGATGATGAAGTGCGGCCTGGTCTAGGTTGTTTACCAAGTGAGAACAGTCAGTAGTGCAGTGGCGAAGGGGATATGGATGGATGTAATTTTTCCTCCCGTGCAAATTTATCGACAATCCCACGGGATCAACATCAACGAGAATGTGGAGTGCTTTCTTCCTGTGCTTCCTGTCGATTAAAACGTATGGGTTGTATACCCATGTAGGAGGAAGAATATTTGTGGCAAGGACTAAAGCAAGAATATGAAAGTACTGTGGGTGGCAAACAGGAAATTTGAAACTCCGATCCTTGTTTTTGTTCCGTTATCGATGAAAAACATTAGCAAAGCATGATCAGATTCTCACGGTTTAGATTAACTTTAGCATTCTTCGTTTAAATCCTGGGTAGGAAAATGTCATGAAAATGTCATTTCACTTCCCCTTTTCTTTATCGACGACATCATTATTTAGATAGACAATTTTAGACATAGATATTTACAGATTCCATTCACATCTTCGAGTAATCCCAAGGAATAAGTAAGTAACGTTTTCGAGGAGATTTTTAAGAGTCTCATAAAACATCGTAAGGGGGTCTCCAGTTAGCCTAGTGGTTAAGGCTACGGATCGCCAATCCAGAGACGGCGGGTTCGATTCCCGATCCAGTCGGGAAAATTTTCTCGACTCCCTGGGCATAGTGTATCATTGTACTTGCCTCACAATATACAAATTCATGCATTGACAGGCAAAGAAAGCCCTTCAATTAATAACTGTGGAAGTGCTCAAACAACACTAAGTTGAAGCGAGGCAAGCCAAGTCCCAGTGGGGACGTAGAGCCATAAAGAAGGAGAAGGAAACATCGTAAGGAAGACATTGGAAACTATTATTGCAGAAATTCTTGAAAGGCATTTTTGCACAAATCCAGAAGTCACTCTTAAAGGAGTTTCAGGAGAACTCGACCGGGTAGTCTACTGTAAATATTTTTTTAGACATCCGTCAACAATATCATAAATGATTTTTGATTTTTGGTGAATATCCGGCAAAAACTACTTAGTTAACCTTTGGTATAAAAAAAAACTTGTATTTATGAAAAAAAAATCTCTGAAAAAAATGTGGAGAAACTATAAAAAATTTCTGGCTTCCTGTAGAAAAAGCCTTGAGAAAATTCCAGGGAGTAAATTTTGAATTGTTTCTGCATTCAAATATTGCGTCAAGGAATTCTTTGACACTTGTTATCAGAGCTACCGTAGAGATTCCAAGCAAAGGAAAATGCGAGGAGCGCGAAGTGTATTAATATTACTATCAGGAAAGGGGTATAACTAAAGACCCCTAGTGTTATACCTAAAATACTTTCCTTGAGCAAGGGCATATGCAATGTACAGATTATAATGTATAAAAATAGTGTAAAATATCAAAATATAAGAGAAGTATGGAAAACCATTAATTTTAATTAGAGCCGAGTGGCACTTGGCATGTATATAAGAAGTTTCATCAATGCATGTGATAGGTTCTACAATAATAATCATTGCTGCATTGCTGTACCAAAAGAATTGTGTGGACCCTAGGTAGACCAAAAGACAATACTTTTATCTAATAGCAAGCTATTTTTCTTGGCATGTTGGGTCCCAGGGACAGCCATGTAATCCCGAAAACACTAAATGTACTCAATGGGAATATTCTAAAAATAAAATGGGAATTCAGCAAAAGCTCATTGAAGAAGCTGACGAATTGAGCAAAAAGCTCATTGCTCTAGCAGGACGTGTAAGATTATGGGAAGCAGCTGATGAATTCTAGAGATGTAGAGAAGAATCTGTAGGATCTTTAAGAAAACTGAAATGCTGTTGATTTGAGCAGAAACTGATGATTTCTGGGAAATTAGGGAAAATATGGGCTAAAAAAACAATCTGTGGATTCCAGCAGTAAGCTTATGATATCTGCAAGAATAAGTTATTAAAAAGACTGATGAGAACAAGAAGCTGGGGTTCCTGTGGGCAAGCTGTAAACTATGTGAAGAAACTAACGACTCCTATTGATGTCGATAGACATAATAAGGATATTTAAAGAACCTTTGGGCTGTTGTAACGTGACACTGATTCTTGTATTTCGTTTAGAGATACCTTCAAGATTTTTTTCAAAGATTCTTCCAGAAACCCTCTAAATATTTCTTCTAGAATCCCTCATATGGCGCATTGAGGAAATCTTTCTAGATTTCTTCAGGATTACCTCTATAGATTACTGCAAGAACACTTCTAGAAATTTCTCCGACAACTTATTCTGAGACTTAAAAAAAATACAGTCGCTTAGGGAATTCTCCCATAAATTCCCTTTCAGAAATTTCTTTAGGAATTTCTTTAGAAATTTTATTACAAAGGATTTTTTTAGAGATATTTTTTGCATAGATTCTTCTAGAAACTTATTCTTAGATCCTGTCTAAAATATGAAAAAAAAAATCTCTAAGTAGGTATTGCTCAAAGAATTCCTCCAGCGTTTTCTCTAAAAAATGCTTCAGAAAGTCTTTCACATGTTACTCCAGATAAGCTTCCAGAAATTCTTTCAGATATCCGTTAAGGAATTTTCCAGAGGCTTACAGGAATTCAATTCGAGATGCTTCCACGAATTCTTCCATCAACTCCTCTAGAGATCTTATCACGTAGTAATACAGGAGTTCCTGGAAAGATTTTACCAGGAATTCTCCAAGGAGTTCTTCCAGAGATGCACTCAGGAATTACTTCAGATATTCTTCTGGAAACTCATACAGAGAATCTTCCAAAAATTCTACAACAATTCCTCTAGAAAATCATCCAGACTTTTCTCTAAAAGTGGCTTCAAGAATTGTTCAAGGTTGGAATAACACCTTCTTTTGGATTTCTTGGACTACCCAGCCAACACTCGATCGCATATGCTGTTGAATATGTTGTGGAGCCTCGTAGCCGTGCGGTTAGGGTCACCAAGCTTATAATCGCACCACGCTATGGGGTGAGGGTTCGATTCCCGCTTCGGACGTTGAAACTTTTCGTGAGAATAGTTTCTTCCCCGTTTCCACTGGTGCATGCTCCGTTGTCCGTTGTCTAATGTTAAGTCTGTACAGCCGAAAGCTGAAGACGTTGTCCGTGTTTTTTTTTTTAATAGGATGCTACATGGAGGCGATATGCGTACATTTTACAGGCGGTTAAATGAAAGCATGTTCGCATATGGCCTCCATTTTAGCATCCTATTCTACATTATATACGACTTCGTGTTGGCCGGGTAGCATAACATGTGAAAAGGGCGTAAGTGTTTCTTTGTAAACATCTTGCTTTCATATATCGCTCATATCTGTATTGTATTAAAAAGACCATTTAAAAAGGTTGTGATGAAAATAAGGTTATAATGACCATGCATACAGTTTTACTGAAATTTTTGTCTTAAGAACTTAACTTTGTTTTAAAAGCTTAGCCTGAATTCAAATGATAAGCGATCCATGCAATAGGAGAAAACTCCACAGATTTTAGGGTTTGACGAGTTTGTAATCATCAAATAGTAGAACTGTTGCAGTATCAGAAGGAAGAAATTCCAGAAGAAAAAAAGAATCTGGTTAAGTACTTTTTTCTTATAATTCTACTTAACAATTTGCATCCTTTGACAGATATGTATTTCGACCTCAACTGTAAGGTCGTCTTCAGCGTCTCGTACTTAGCTCGACTAGTCGAGTCGAGTTACAGTTGAGATCGAAATACGTATCTGTCAAAGGATGCAAATTCTTAAGTGAAAATTAAAGATACAATACTTAACCCGATATTTTTTTATTTACAGGTATTCCATTAACACGACCAGGATCATGATCAACTTCAGAGGATTCACAATAAAATTTTGAAAATAATTTTGATGTTGACTCTCTGGTATATTACTGATAAGTTGCATCAAATTTTAAATATGTCAACGAAAATCATTGCAAATTGTCGTCAAAAATCGTTGAAATCGTTCAAGCAAATGAATATTACATCTATTAATTTATCTATATAAAAATGAGTTTGAAGTCACTTTGAGGCAACAAAACTCACGAACGGTTGAACCGATCACCATGACTTCAGAATGGTTTGATTCGTATTTATAGTGGCTGTGTTGTAAACGAAAGTAAAGACGAGTAAATATCCTGCCGAACCCCAAGAGATAATTTTCGACGGAATCCTCAGAGGGAACTCCTGGGGAAATCCCATAAGGGAATTTCTATCAGAATCCCCCGAAAGGCCAAATTACCAGAAAGAACTCTTGACGGATAGCATCCAGGAAACATCCAAATCTTTAAGGTTGACTTTCCTGTTTTTCAGAACATTAAATTCAAAAATGGGTTATCTTGATTTTTCGTGCAATAATCATGCATCCAAGGAAAAACGAATTTTATTTAACGATGTCGCTGGTGGTTTGGCCGGTTTTACGCTCCCTGTCAGTTTTCCGCGTGTGAAAGTGTAATTCTTCAGCGTTTCGTTGTGATGCCAGTAATCGCTGACTCGGTTAATCGCTCCACGTCGTTTAAAGTGTACACGGTAATGAAATCAATCTAATTTCGGTCGTTGCTGCACCGGTGAGGAAATACAACTACATGACTGCCGGTGGTGAGATCTTTCTAATTAAAAAACGTCATTTTATTCATACATGGGATATTTACCATACCAAATACACGCCAGAAACAAAAATGCAAATTTTTGATTCAGTAAGTGTTAATGCATTTCAGATGTCCAATTGATATCCGGATGCATTAATGCGGGGCTTACTGTTTCAGAAAACGACCTCAAGATGTACGTGGAAGTCCTGTCATACTTGAAATGGGTCGCTGGACGTGCAGTAGAGCTATCACCTTCCATCTCCAGGACTAAAACAGTTTGCGTCTATGGATAAAAGTTAAAAAAAAAAAAAAAAGACGCAGACATTTTTCTTCCATAACAGCACTGTCGGTCAGTGAGAGATGCATTGTACATACATACATACATACAATAATTATGTATCCAAGCATGCAATATTCGAATGATTCACGGGCAACAAAAACTGGCAGCGCAACCCATCAAAACTACTCATTAAAGGCGTTTTATAAATTAAGCAACACTAAAATATTAATAATAGCTTAAATTAAGTTCACCTTATTAGGATGATAGTGTGATAATACATACACAGAACACCTAATTTAAGTGCCAATGAATGTAATTAATAATTAATTGAAATACCAATAAAAAAAAGAAAAAAACTTTAGGAAGTATTTTCTAAAAAAGAAATGTTGTTGAAGCCAGGGTTGGTAACCATCTGTTTCGTCACTGACCAATGAGAGTCTAATGAAGGTGGGGAAGAAGATACTTCGTGTGCGTGAGATCCGTATCTGGAGCAAAACATGTCACTACTACAAGCAAAGCGAGCTCCCATAAGAACGCGTGTCAAATAGTGACATCACTATTTGTGTTTACATTTTTCTTTCCTTACTAATACATAGCCATCTCTTCTTCTTCCCCACCTGTAATATACTCTCATTGGTCACTGACCATTGACGAAAAACTAAAAAAGTTCGTCACCAAATAAAACTCCGTCACTTCCATCATCATCAGCGACCGACAAAGAAACCACGACGAGAATGAACCGAAAATAAAACAGAGAGCTATAGTGGTAATCACCTTCAAATGTATTAGCGTGCATTTGCGAATTAGCGTGCAATTTTGTGTCTAGTCTAGTCTACACATACACAGCCATTCATTGAAAGAATCCTGAAAAATGATAGAACCGACTAATTCTACCATTTTTCTTGTCATTATTAATGATTGCAGTACATCATAGATGCATTACAAGCATTAAAGCGGCCAGGCCTACTGTGCAACATTATTGATTCAACAAAGAAGCCATTGAGTGGGGACATCTCGTATCAACCTCTCAGCTTGAAATAAAAAATAAACGTTAAAAACGGTGGGGAGACGATGCTAAGAAGGTTAATGTCTCCCCTTGGTCCTTCGTCCTTGGTCCTGGGATGGAACACAGGTATTTACTCCGTGTCCTGGCCCTAGTGCCTAGGCTTAAGCGCCTTTACTCGCTCTCTGGAAAGAAACTAAATATTATGTCCCCGCTTAATAAATATCAATTAGTGTCAATCAATCACGCAACATGAATGTAAAACGTTCTCACATATTTTCATTTTTCACTATTAGTTCGATAAGATTCCACTGAAAAGCTCATCAGCCGGATTTCAATTTCGGCTTATTAACCAAAAATCCATGCAAAAAATGAGATAGACCAATTTGCACATGGATATACGATCAGATCGCTTGCTAAAGCAGATCATTTTCATTTCAGAAACATATGATTAATAGTAATATTAGATAGATCTCACCATGTAAATGTCTTGCTCCAGCTAATCCAGCAATCTCAAATAGTAAATAAGAGCCATGAATTGCTGTCATATTTCCGCAGCGTAGCGGTTGCAGCGGCAAGCAAAACGGTCCTTCTCAGAAACATTTCATGCCGCGGCATACACAATAAGATCCAAAAGCAGCGAATTTCACCAAACAGAGCGAACGCAATGTTGTCTATAGGCTGGCTGACCACTGTTATCCTGCTTTTCTTTAATGAATCCGGAGGCCTCATCCGGCCTTAGAAGTGGGAGTCACTCACAGGCAATCTTCAGGCTCTAATTCATCTTCCTTTTTTTTCGCCTCCCGGAACAAACACACTTTCATACACGCGAAAATTACTTGGTTGTTGTAGTTCCAGTGGAATCACGAAAAAAATAAACTGATTTGGGGACAACAAAGTTACCCGAAGTAAGGGATCTTTCACATCGAACTCAAATTAAGAGGAAACTTCCAAATTTATCAGAAACAAATAGTCCAAATGGCGTAGCGCTATCATCCGATTAGCGATTAGACCGTCGGAATTGAATTGAACGCGGAAACGACCACCCGCGGAGCAGCCACCCGCGCGCAAAGCCTACTCTTAAAAATACGGGTCTAACTATTTTCAATAAACTACAAAACCACCAAGTATTTTCTATGGAATGGCTGAATATTACTTTAAGAGAAAAATAGTGAAAAATATCAAAATATAACAGAAAAATGGGATTTTTTTCAATTAGGGTCAAGTGACACTTGGCATGCTTATGAGAAGTTTCATCAATATATACAGTGTATCAAACAATTGTCCGTACAGTAATTTTTTGGTCAAAATAATGTATTATTCAAATGTTCATAACATCAATCAAAAACGCTGAAAATTTGACCAATCATGAATCATATATTGAAGCTCCGTTGGTAAAATTTTGAGCGAGATCAAATAAGTTTTCTGAAAGTTTTAGAACTTTTAGAAAAAAATTTTTTGAACACATTTTTAAAACATTATATCTCAGTATGTACTCGATGAAACTTTTTCAATTTTTTTTGTGTTACAACTGATACCTAAGGCTTCCATATGCAGCTACTTTTGAGGTTTTATAATCAATACAAAAAATATGAAAAATTTGCTTATGTAGTTGACGATGTTTAAAAAATTACCATATTTTGCACATATAATATGCCACACGATTTCCACCCATAAACGTACATTAAGTAAACAAAAATACATAGGACCTACTCTTCATATGTAGTTTAGTAGGTCGCTCAAAATTTTACCAATGGAGCTTCAATGTATGCTTCATGATTGATCAAAATTTCAGCGTATTTAATTGATGATTTTTTGAAATGGACACCCAAATTTTCTAAAATAAAATGATGATATCGACAATATCTGCGCCAATACTCTATCGATTTTAATGAATTAGCTGATATTAGCTACAGATAATATACTATTCATAATCAAAAAATGAGCTATTTTGGCGAACGCAATCAAAAGTTATACAATATTTTCTGTGTGCCAATTTCATCGTGAACACCCTTTAAGGTGCACCATGAATTCCGAAATAAGTTTCTACATGAACACCTGGAAAATATCGCCTGCATTTCTGTGAGAATTCCAAAAGAAACAAGCCAAAGACTGGAGAGATTTCTAAAAAAATCAAGAAAAATTCTAGATGGCATTAAAAAAAAACATTTAAAAAATAATATGCAAGGATCTTCTGGATACGGTGTCAGGCCATTCGGCCGAAGGTCATTAGGCCGAAGGCCATTCGGCCGAAGGTCATTAGGCCGAATGGTCATTAGGCCGAATGGTCATCAGGCCGAATGGTCATTGGGTCTTCTTCTTGCCGTTACGTCCCCACTGAGACAAAGCCTGCTGCTCAGCTTATTAACTGAGAGCTTCCTCTGCAAATGACCATTTTGCATGTGTGTATCGTGTGACAGGCACGAAGATACTTTATTGATGCTGAATCTACTGATATTTTACCCATGAATTTTTCCTTCTTTTAAATATAGGCTGTTCTTTCTAGTATCATTGCTGAAATAGTTTTTGGCGCTGAAACTGCTGATATTCAATTCATAAATTTTTCCTTCTTTAAAACATAGGCTATTCTTTCTAGTTCCATTGTTAAACTAGTTGTTGTCAAAAATTGTTGGAAAAGGTAAAAACAACGGCTAACTTTCAATTCGTCCTGATGACCATTCGGCCTAATGACCATTCGGCCTAATGACCATTCGGCCTAATGACCTTCGGCCTAATGGCCTTCGGCCTAATGACCTTCGGCCTAATGACCCAGCATCAAATAAATCTAGAATTGCTTGCTTGAGATGCATGAAGAGATTCTGCGACAAATTTCTGAATATATTTTTTGTGGATTACTAAGACGAATTTCTGTGACAAAACCTGGATGAATTGTTGGAGTAATATTTACATACACCATCACAACTCTGTTCCCTTGGGGCACCTAAAAAAAACTAATGGTATTCAGATAGATTTCTCCACATATTCTCCTAGTTATACTTTCAGGCGCCTCGTGGCCGTCAATGTGGCCGGTTAAAGCCATCAAGCTTTTAATCGCACCATGCTGTGGCATGAGGATTCGTTTCCCACTCCGGGCGATGAAACTTTTCGCAACAATAGTTTTTTCTCTACATTCATTATTACATTTTATGTATATCCGTTATCAATTGTTAAGATTCATTGTCTTTACAGCCTCTTGCTGAAGACGTAGTCCGTGTCTTTTTTGGATTCCCTCAGAATTTTCTCCAAGGAAAACTCCATGAATTTCTCCAGGAATACCTTCAATATGTATTCTTAAGATTCGAACATTGGGGATTTTCCTTCAAAAGTTCTGATTTTCTGATGAATTCTCATTTTCCTTTGAATTGCTCTACGTTATTACTTCAGAGATTTGGGAACTTGTAGATGATGTACCGACTTTTCGAACCCTCTAAAAAGAAAACCCTTTTCAATTGATAATCTTTAAAGATCTGTATGCACAAAACAAAGTTTAGTTTAGTATACAAACTCTTAAATATCACGCAAAACACCTAACACTCGTGTCTCTTAATTTTGTTGTGACAAAAATACATATTTTACGTTCCATATTGTCATCATTACACGTATATCTAGCACTGTTCTTTGCTTCCTCTCCACAAAACCCCCAACTTCCTTCCACATAAATTGAATTTCCCATCTTTGCCTTCGTCGTCGTCGTCGTCGCCGCACCGTGTTCCATTTCACCTCGAACTTTTTTCGCACCTCATCCACGATGCAGCTACTTCTGGTTTCTTCATTAGAAATACTTCAAAACAAATAATAGACTTGTCAAACCAGAGAGGAAAATGTAGTACTGCGCTCCTGCCTTGGGTACACTACCACCGTAAATCCCCGAGGACTCGAGGAGACAGCAAACCAGCCAGCCCAGCGCCAGCGGCGGAGAAGGATTCCACGAGACGGAAAACAAATAGACTCGCGCGTCCCATATCCAACTACTGCCTTTGGAGTTTATCTTTGGGGGTGTTTGGGTGTGTCCTAGAAGGAGCATCGGCGGAGGAACAACATTGGAACAAAGTCAATTATTCTACGCCATAGCTCTGGCGGTGTAGTCAGACTAGGCACAGCAGGCAACAGCGGCGATGGTGACGGTGGAGGCGGCAATAAGTGTGACTTCCCAGCGCTCAGCTTCTTCCACGATGGTTCCTTCTCGCCCACCCATGTAGGTACTAGCAAGCAGGTGGATAAAAGTTTGCGCTCCCATGGCGGAATGGTGCAATGCTGGTTCAGAAACTGTTGGGAAACTCTCGCTCGACGGAAAAAAAGTTTTCCCCCGCGGAGTCCTAAGACGCCTGACGGTGACTTTGGTGCCGTCCTGGTCTCCAGCTTTGAAACAACGAAAGAAATGGCAAAGGACATCTTCTACAAGATCGGAAGAAAATATCACACCAATATCAAGTTGTGTTATTGATACCAAAATATGCTATAAACTTGGCATCAGAGACAGAATAACAAAAATAAATAACAAATTGTACACCCATAACAACAAATTCATAACAAAAGAGAATATTACCAGAGAAGAGAATAGAACCAATAACAAACTTGTTTTTTATTTGTTATTAAAACTGAAGTTGTTTTAAGCTCAGTATTGCGTGCAAATTTTTGGTATAAGGTTTTTGTATTTCATCTCTCCGCTCCGAGTAGCATGTTCGTTGAAGTACATTTGAGGAGCTCTTTAGAACCGTCATAAAATTAAAACTAAAACAATGAAGTTTTATGATGATCCTGAAAGCCTCCTTGAAACTAACTGGAAATAAAATTGTTATTCGGGCTGATTTCTATATAACTCCCAACAGCTTTTGGTATCCTTCTCTGATCGGGTCAGCCGGCAAATATCAACAACTTTGTCTGTGTAATGGCCTGTCGTCCTTCGTAGGAGAATCCTACAAACAGGAGACTGTAACACATTTAAATTCCATACCAATAAGGCATTACAGTTCAATTTTTTGTTCCACCGTCGCATTCAAGTTCTTGCTGCAGATTCGTCCAGAATTCGCCAGGAAGCGTGCCCTATCGCCGTTTCCGAGGACCTTGATCACTAGCAACATCGCATTAATGCACAAAAAAGAATGCCTTGATCACCCTCCCTAAAAACCTAGTGTCAATCCTGGAACCGAGGAGTTCAGAGCCAAGTGACAGCTCAACAGCCTGTGTCCGGGTTTAAATTATTAACGACGAACCCCCGCCGCCGCCACCACCGCAAAAGCCAGGTGGAGTCACAGTTTGTGTGCAGTAACAAACCGAGTGATTCGATGACGACGACAATGCGGGGACGGACGATGATTTTCAACCCCCAATGCCACCACCGGCACCGCACCGCCATCCGACCGACCAGACTCAAAAGCCCGGGAGAAAGAGGGTGGCTGAAGTTTGTGAGGAATTTGCATGAACCCATGGGTGGAGAATTTATGCAAATTTATGAGTTCGTTTTCGGAATTCTTTTCGCGAGTTTGGTGATTGCGCTGGGACCCGGGGCGGCAGGGTGGTAGACTTTCGCTAATTCGAGGTAAGGCTATGTCCGGAGTGCGCGCAGTTGAAGGTTCGCTGATGTATTTTTTTTAGCTTTAGTACTTTCGAATGTTACCGGCCTTGCCTCTCTATCCGTCGTCGCTGGTTGTTTTCTTTATTAGGTCTCGCAGTTCTTGTTGGTGTATTTTTTTTCTCCTGTTTTATTCCGATAGGAATTTGAAACGTTGCTTTTGCTAGTATTTTGATGGCAATTACTCCAAAAGGGTATATTTATGGGCCGTGGTTGTATTTATTGTTATACGCTGCTGCTGGTTTGCCTACGTCCCTCCTCGGCTATCAAAGTCAAAATGCTGCCCTGCGGGGAGGTCAAGCAAGGAATGGCCTGAAAAGCTGCGCGTCGGTTGAGCGATTTATAAATTGGGCCGCTAATGTTATGCTTGTTGGGTTTGTAAATATGGTCCCGCACCGAGCCTGAGTGGCGTCCGAGATAGATTGTAGGACAGCAGGTATACAAAAGGAGAATACCTACATGTTTCTTACTTGGTTTGGCAAGTAACTAACATCAAACATTTTAGAAATATAATGTGGACTCGAAAAATGAGAAACAAACAATGAGAAATAGCAAAAAAATGTATAAATTTTGATTGCGCGCATAAAATAGCGGTCGCGTCGTATACTGAGTACACGCACCATGAAAAATGCACGCTTGTGTTACACAGCGTGAGCACGGCGTCGCTGCAGGTAGTCAAAGACGCGACTGCTCGAGGGTTAACCAAGAATCAGTAGTCCAAATTTGGAAAAGATCGATGATAGAAATACTCTAAGAAAAGGTATAATTATCCGATAGCCAACTTTGAGCTGTTATATCTCCGGATTCAATGAACAGAATGTAATGAAATTTTGAGCATTTATGACTTGTACAATGAGCTATGAAAAACTTTTAACTAAACTTAAAATTGTCAACGCGGAAGAAAAATATAACAATTAGATTATGTTTTTCTAATATAATACCAAATTATCCAAAACTTCAACATCGTTTTAAAATTCAAGATGGCAATTATAGTTCATTCAAATCCCCTATATTTGGCTTGAATATAAACACCTGGGATGATTTTCGGCATGGCAGTCGCAATTGCAATCAAACAATCAGATTTTCTCCTTCATGCGACGTTTCGATGTGCATTACATCTTCTTCAGGGAATTAGAAGTGTTAATCGCTTTCGCCACAAAGCCTTTCAAAACGAAAGCGACTAACACTTCTAATTCCCTGAAGAAGATGTAATGCACATCGAAACGTCGGATGAAGGAGAATATCTGATCGTTTGATTGCAATAGGAAGCAATCAGTGAAGTACTAGATTGAAAGTAGTGAGCTGGATTTTTGTATGGTGAGATGATCAATTCTCCGTTTCTGCAATGAAATGGTGCAAATAGCGTGGGTTATATGATTTCTTGCCTAATTTAATGCTATTTGAGCAAAACTTTGGGTAAATTAGGCAAGAAATCATATAACCCACGCTGTTTGCACCATTTCATTGCAGAAACGGAGAATTGATCATCTCACCATACAAAAATCCAGCTCACTACTTTCAATCTAGTACTTCACTGATTGCTTCCTATTGCGACTGCCACGTCGAAAATCATCCCAGGTATCCAGATACCTCAGACGAAAGCCCCTCCAAATAGACGTGTGCGCCGCCGCGCCACGCCACCGTCGCCGACGTTTTTTCCACGCCGCCGCCACCAGTTAATTTGACCCGGCGCGCCGCTGCTCATATTTTTCCACGCCGCCGAACAATATTTCCCACGCCGATGAGAAAATGACGAAAAAAGTTTTTTTCGCCAGCACTTTACGAACTACCTGTTCAGGCCTAATAGTAAAGTTCAACGCATTTTGAGATCTTTTAAGAATCGTTTACAATATTTTTCATGATTTCTGGTAATGTTGTTGTTGTTGTTTGTTTGTTTATTACCAGGGACTTTAACCTTTTATGGGTCATTCATCCCGCTTTTTGGTAATGATTTCTCACTGTAACTTTTCAAAGATCTGGAGGAAAATTCTTCGCTTCATTTTATTTTTCTTTAGAAGTACTACGCGAGTTTTTTTTTGTAATTCTTACGGGTTGTCAACAAAATTCTTGACGGTATTCTCATGAGATCTACAAGCGCATTCCCCTACATATTATTGGCATATCTCTTGGGAGGGTGTTCGGTCTTTTGGCCTATTGCCGGTTGGCCGAATGTCATTTAGCCGAACGCTATTTGGCCGGATGCCATCTGGTCAAATACGGTTTGGCCGAATTATGAACCGAAGATTTTTTTTTCAGAAATAATTTTTAGGGATTCCTTAACTCCCTCCTTAAATTCTCTTAAGTATTTCTAAAGCGAGCCTTCTATGGATTCCTTCCTAAATGGATCCATTGATTTATAAAAAAAAATCCCTCAATTTCGTCACGCAAAAAATTGTCCAATTTCATTCCCACTTCCCCAATGATTCACTTTTTGTATGGGACCTCTAAAATACTTGTATGGGGTTGTCACATTTTGCTGAACCCCTCCTCCCTTCCCGAAGCGTTGCGCATTTTATGGAAATAACTCCAGAAATTCCTGTATAAAGTAATCCAAGCTTTTTTATTCAATAATTCTTCCTTCATAAATTTTTTCAGCGATTCTTCAATAAATTTCTTCAAGGCTTCCTGCGATTTTATTTCCAATAATTTCGTCAGATTTTTAAGAGTTTTTTTCTTATATGATACTATCAAAAATTCGACCAGAGATTTTTTTCTAGCATATTTAGAATAGGGACTTTTTAAAGAAAATTCCCCAAAGGTTCCTTCAAAAAAATTTTCCTGGGTTTTCTTCAGATGTAACTCTAGCGATTCTAGAAATTCCTCCAGCGGTTTCTTGAAATAATCTTCCACGGATTCCTTCAGTAATGCATACTAATATTTTTTTCAGGAACTCCTCCAGAGATATCTTCAAGACTTTCTCCAAGGATATTATTAAAAATTATTAAAGGACTCCAGAAATTCCTTCAGAAGTTCATTTGTGTTTTTTTGTTTCAGTCATTCCACCAGGTTTCTCTAGAGATTTCTGCAGAAAGATTCCTTTAGAAGTTGGTCCAGGTATTTATTCAGAAATTCCAACAGGATTTAAACCAAGTATACCTTTAGGATTTTTACTTGGATTTGTTAATAAATTCTGAAATTTATTCAGAAGTAATTCCTCGTTATTTTTACAGCAAATTCCTTTGGAAAATTCTCATGAGATTTTCTAGATTTTTTTTGTAGAGTTAAAGTGTTTTCCTTCCAAAAGGAATTCACGAGTTCCTCCGGGAATAGTTTCAGAATATTCCCCAGGAATTTTGATAAAGGATTTTCTTCAGGACTTATTCCTAATATTTATTATAAATTCTTATAAAAATTCCACCATGCGTGTTTCCAGGTATTCCTCCAGGAATTTCTTCAGCAACTTAAGTTATTTCTTCAATGATTAAAAAAAATATCTCCGAAAAATTTCAACAGAATAACCTCTACAATATTTCTGAGGAGATTCCTGAAACAGTTATAGAAGAAATCAAACTGCTTCAGGAATTTCCTCAGAATTATCTCCTGAGACTCCATTAGTAGCTTAAGAAATTCTTCATGAATGTCAGCAAGGGATTTCTTAAGGAAATTTTCCATAGTTTTATTTTTTACAGAAATTCATCTAAAAAATTTTTTTGATTTTAGCGTTTCTTTTGTAAATTTTTCCAGGGGTTCTTCCAGGAATCCCATGAAGATTTCATCAGGCCTAACTGAAGAAATCTCTAGAAGATTTTTTAAAATTTCTTTTGCGGTTCCTTTATAATTATCTCCTGAGGTTCCTTCGGAAATGCCTCTGAAAATTCTTTCAGATTTTTGCGGAAGTATGTTATGAATTTTCATAAAGAATACTGGAAAAATTTTGCAAGGATTTCCAGAAAGAATTTCCAAAGAATTCCCTGGAAAGATTAGAATTTCATGAAAAAATCTTTGAAAAACAAATCTAAAGCAATTCGTGCAGAAATTGCAGTCAAAGCTATGGATGGAATTCATGAATACATTTCATTTCTCAATAAATTTCTAGGAAGATGCCTGGAGGAAGCTCTGATGCAAACCCTTGCAGAGTTTCTGGAGATTTTTTTGAAGAATTTCTTGCAAAGGCTGAAAGGTATTGGTGGACAAAAATCCCAGTTTCTGAAGCAATCCTTAGAGCTCAGAGGAATTTTAGAAGAAATATTTAGCAGCAGGAATTTAACCCTCGAGCAGTCGCGTCTTCGGGCACCCTCAGCGACACCACGCAGACGCTGTGTACCACGAGCGAGCTTTTTTCATGATGCGTATACTCAGTACACGACGCGTCCGCTCCCGGGTTAAACATATGTGGAAGAATTCTTGAAAGATTTACCAAAATTAATTTCTTAAGAAATTGAATTTTATGATAGAAACTCTGAAGCAATGCCTGAGAAACTGAAGAATGCACTGTAATTAAATAAAATCTTGAGGTATTCCTGGAATAGCACCAAGAAAAAAATCCTAAAGGGACTTCAGAAAGAATATATTGAAGAATCTCTGAAAGGATTCCTAAAGAATCTCGAGATAATTTCTGAAATAATCCCTGAAGAAAGGATTAAATAACTCCCAAGAGAAGTATATGATGTAACCCCAGGATAATCTTCTGAATACAATCTCTTGAGGAATTACTGAAATAATAAATGGAGCAATCTCTGATGAAGCATGTGAAGTAATCGCTAGAACTCCTCTTCAATCTATTTTCTACATGAATTGATTTTTAAAGGAAAATCTGGAGGAATATCTGAACAATTGCAGGGATATCTTGAGGATTTCTAGATGAATTCCTGAAAAAAATCTTGAAGGAAATTCTTTAGGAGTTTCTGGAAGAATATTTGAAGGTACTCATAAAAAATGTTCCTGCAATAATTTCACAAAAGTCGTAAAAATATTCCACTCAGGAATGATGTCCTCATTACTTTTAACAGTATTTTTGAGGAATTTTTAGAGGAATTTAAGAAGTCATGTCTAAGCAGCTCCTTGGTCCCTTGGTCCTAGATCCACAAACTTACTGGTCCATGGATTGATGTTTTCCTCTATCTAGAATGAAAACTACAAAATATTTAAGAGCAGCCAAATTTTCACATACATGATTTTTAAATTATGGTAACCACGGTTTCATCCAAAGAATCTTTCAAAATTCTGTAGCGGAAATTCTCGTAAGGATTATTTTCATTGAAATCCTTGATTTCCTTTCGTTCAAACCTTACGCACAAGGTAAGGCAATAATTATACTTTGGGTATAGAAAACAAATAATTCTGTTTTGACAGATGCAATTCACGAAAATAAATATTAAAAAAAATAAATCACGCCGATTACGCCACGAGTGCCGCCGCATCGTCGCCGAGGGCATCGAGAATACTTTCCGGAATCCCGTACAGCTGCGGCCGTGGGTCCCCGTATGCTGGGCAGGCACAGACGATGTGCTCAGCAGAGTTGTTAACTCCGCAAATTTCACAGGTCCGGTGGAATGGACCACCTCCGAAGTCATGGGACATCCTGGTGTGCCTAGTTCGCAGTCTAGAAATGATGATCTGATTCTTCATGGACTTGAGGTCAGTCCACGTCCACGGATCCACGCTTCTCTTTATTTTCTTCAAATACGCTCTGCTAGGCTGAATCCATTCCCTCTGTCCAGCATCATGTAATATTGAGCGAATCCAGCGTTTGGCGTCGATTGATGGTACTGTACGAGTGTAGCGACAGTCGGAGGCGCAGTGCCCTGGGACCCAGAGAAATATCACACCAGGTGGGGCGCATTGCGCATTTAATTATTCGCTGAATCCATGAATTTAAACTTGGACCCACGCCAGTTGCGATTTCCGGACCAGTGGGACTTGGCGATTGGTGGTAGTGTGACACCGGAAATGTTCTGGAGTAGACTGTTAGCCATTTCTAGTAGGTAGGCTCTGGCATTTCCTGCGGTATTCTCTGCTATAGCGACAGCCTTACAGCAGAGGGCCGCAACTATTCGATAGCGGGAGAGCAGAAGGCCTGCTTCGACACAAGCGGTGTCCGCCGGCATGGAAGGTAGAAGACCAGAGATTATTCTTTAGTACCAGTTGTACATCGGCGAGAATGTTCTGATCAAGGTATCAATGGACAAGCTGGTAATCTCCAGACCATACAGTAAACGGCTGTCGACGGTGGCGGCGGCTACGCGGAAACGAAGTTTCCGTCCGATTGTTGCTCCGGTGGGAACTGGAAAGCGGTTTTATTATATTAAGGCGGCTCTGGCAGCTAGTCTTGACGCCGTCGAAGTGTGGTTTGAAGGTTAGACTGCGATCGATAGTAATCCCTAGGATCCTAACAGTTTGGTGTAACGGAATCGGCAGGTTGTTTATACTGCTGGGTGGTCATTTTACCCGATGACCGAAGTTGCAAATGTGGCAGCGAACCTAGCAGCGAACACTCTTTGCAGCGAACACTCTTTGCAGCGAACACTCTTTGCAGCTAACATAGTAAAACCTACAGACGCAGCCCATTTGGCTACCCTGGTAACGGCTGTCTGTGCCTTCCTGCGAGCGGCGAGGATGATGGGGCCAGACACGACAATGACGATGTCATCGGCGTACACGAAGATTTGGAAGCTATTTGGAAGGTCCTCGAAGACACCATTCATCAAGATGAGAAATAACGAGATTACAGATCCTTGTGGAAAGCCAGTTTCCTATCTGAAGGACTCCGATTTGCTGCCCCCTATTATGACTCTAAAGGTACGATCATTTAAATAGTTTTTAATGAATTGGAGAATGCAACCAGCGAGGCCCCAGCGTACTAATTTACAGATAATTGAAGGCGTCCAAGTTCTGTTGAACGCCTTCGAGATATCCAAGGAAATGATCTCGTTATGGTGGCAAAAGCTTATAGCTTTCTGTAAAGTTTTCCCTAGGGCAGCAAAATACGTGTTGATTCCGTACCCTGATCTGAAGGAGTGTTGACGATGATCGAGGAACCTATGTGCTTGCAGATAATGTGTTAACCGCCTATTGAACATGCGTTCGGCTACCTTCAAAAGGCAACACGTGAGGGAGATGGGCCGAAAACCGGATGGGCAACGTCGCCGCGTAGAGTAGTAAATTCGACCATGTATTTCGGACTGGAGGTTTGTAACGAAGCACAGACTATTTTGTTGTACTCTGTCTAATTAGCAAGATCGTATACCCAGCCAGGACGCCTCGTCGTGGCAGGTGCTTCAGTTGCCACCGAGATTTGTAACGGGTGGTGGTTGCTACCGTGTAGATCCGAGTTACGAATCCAAAAAAAAGGGTTGGGTTTCGGACCGACTGACGACGGAAACATCAATCGCGGTTGAGTGAGGTCCGCTGAAATACGTTGGCGATCCATCGTTGAAGATGGTTAGATCACCAGCCTCGAAGGCCTCAAAAAGTGTCGTCCCCTTGTGGTCAGAATGCTTTCCGTCCCAAGCTGGGTTGCGTGAGTTGAAATCACCAAGGATCATTCTCGGCTCTGGGATTTGATTGAGTAAACTTTCTAGCTCACTATGAAGATTCGGTATAGCCCCGCATGGCTATACCGTTATGCTTGAACTACTAATGCTGCAAACTATGTACTTGACTGTTTTTGTAGAGCGAAAATCTTATTATAAGTGGGATGTTAAATATGCATTGAAACTGTATTTGAAAACTATCACATTAGCCTCGCAACTTCATAAGTAGCATAAAATTACAAAAAAAAAGATGTTTTTGAAAAATATGATTTTTTTTTCTTTTTTCTGTAGTGCGATTAGAGTCTTCTATGGATAGTGTAACCATCCAAGGACTCGTTTCCGGTGACCGTAATTGGTTACGAAGCGTGAATGCTTGGAGGCGCAGACTGGACATCTTTCGGAGATTATAGGAAATTTTGTGTGACAAGGCGCTTGAATCACGAAGAGTGTCAATGGTAGAGTTTCTTTTTACAAAAAGCTCAGTATCCAATGACAGACATGCATTTCGACCTTAACATATTTTTCTTGACGTAGCGTTCCAACGGGAGCAAAGTCTACTTTTCAGCTTATAGACTGTTTCAGAAATTATAAATACACTAACGATTAACTGCCATTTCAATTTGAGCATAATATCCAAAAAAGTTTCTTCTAGCTCTTATAGTAAACATGCTAACGAAGCAAATAATACCAATTTTGTTGATGTTTCTGGTAAAAGTTAAAAAATAGGGCTCTGTAAACTAAATGATTAAAATTTAAAGTTGCACAAAGTGGTAAAAAAATGTAGCATAGTAGAAAAAAAAAATCTCACAGATAAAATATTTAATTTCCAAACACAATAAAAATGGCTGTATCTTTTATTATCGATATTTCTCGATTGGTAAGAGTAATTTTTACTGGAATATTTGATCAAGAACCACCATTACGGGCCTTCTCAATACAATTTTTTTTTGTTTCAAATTTCTCAACAACACCAGTAGCAACAAACGTTAAGCAAACGAATGTCTTAATTACTGCTTACTGCATTCGTTTTTATGGTATGACAAGCTTTGCCATCTGAAGGATCGGATGAGCTGAAAAAATAAGTTTGTTTAGATTAAATGCGTTCAGGAAAGCTAAGAAACTGTGTGGTAGTTCTTATGTTCCGTAGAAAACCTTAAAAAATAAGAAACTTGATCTCCGAAAAAATGTTGTGGGAATGCCTTTATCGATTTTTCCCAAATTTTAATCAAGGCATTACTTAGACAACTTGTTGCGAAAGCGAATGTGATAAAAATTTAGATAATTTTTGGTATTTAGTTATAAATAATGTTGAAATCATTAAAAAACACCTTTGTGCAAATGCAAATATGAAAAATTAAGTTATTTGTTAGAAAACTCGACTGTTCTTTAAAATATCAAGACAATTGAAAGGAAATATAAAAATATGGAGTGCAATATGCTATACTCTGAAACAAGTTGGTAAAACAGTTCATTTAATTGAATAAACAAAGTGTATTTATAATTTCTGAAACAGTCTATAGTGTATCATGAGCACTCCCATTCTCTTTGAAACCATCATAACCCTGCGCTCTGTGTCTCGATGACATTCAAGTAAACGTCAACACTCAGAGAAATGTTTTTGATAAATCCAGCAAGTTTGTAGGTTTCCCTTAATGTTTGATACCAAAGTCTAAAATCGATTGGAAACAATGGAATCTAACATTTTCACTGTTTTCACGAATAAAAAGAAATTTAAGAAAAATGTTTTCATCACACCAACGAACGTCAGCACAGTGTCCTTGAAATTCTCCGTTTTTCTTCTTCTTGGCTAATGTTCCAAAATGCCTGCTTCTCCGCTTAGTGTTTTACAACACTTCCATAATTATTTATAGAGAGCTTCATAGGAAGAATGACCACTTTGCATGCGTATATCATGTGACAAGCACGAAGATACTCTTTCCCCAAGGAAGTCAAGAAAATTTCCATTATGAAAAGTTCCTGGACCATCCGGAAATCGAAACCGTCATCCTCACCATGGTATTGTTGAATCCCTGCGCGATTACCGCCTCGGCTATGTGGCCCCTTAGAAATACTCCGTTACTTTGTACGAATTCTTTATCTACTTTCCCGTGTAATAAAGATTGAATTCCTTCAGAGCTTACTGCTGCTGCATAATGGGGTATCATCATTCAGTTTCCCTTCTTCCTGTGAACAAAAGAAACCCAAGAAAGCATAAAACGCTTACAGAGTACTCAACCGCCACCACCCGGTTCCATCCATCCACCCATTTCACACCAAAACCACCATCCATCTGAATCCTTTTTCGAAGACAATGACGACGACGAGGACTCGGAAAGCGACGAGAACTTCTACGGCGACGGTGTAAAGTAGAACACACTCTCGAGTGAAGTGAACCACCCCCGCCAGCCGTCGGTCCCAAACTGACTAGACTGCTGGCAGTCAGTGTCCTGCTCCGAAATCCTTCCCCGAAAACAACACACCTGGAAGCGGCGATCATCCGTCGTCGTCGTTGTCTGTTGGAGCGAGCTCTCGCCGCTCGAACTCCCGTCCAACACCACCCACGCGCATCCGACGACAAACAACAAATTCGCTTCGTTACTCCACTGCTGGAACTGCCGTCGCCGCGACACAAGGACGGAGACCGGGGTCTCAAGCAACAAAATATGTATTTTTTGTTTGCAATTCCAATAATAATAATCGCACATTTTCTCCTCCACTGAAGAAGGGACGGGAGAGTTCTCACCGTGAGAGTGCGAATTTCGAAAGGGGGAGTAAGAGTTACTTCGATTCTTGTAAACGGAACCATCGCGAGCAGCAAGCGATCTAAAAAGGACATGCGCCGTGAGTTGATGGTGAGGTTATAACTCGAGTGTCCTTAGCGCGGGATTTTGAGTGTTTCTGCAACCCCCGAAGGGGTGTAACTTGTTGTCACCGATGACGCGACGGTGGTGGCGAGCCGGTTCAGTAACTGAGGCACCAACACTGCGACATCAAGTGGGATTGTCTGTGTGCGGAAGTGACAACGCATGCCGCCGTGTCCACCCCGTACCAACCACATACCAACAATAGGTAATGTACCGCTGGCACCGCTGAACTGAGTTATCCTTCTTGGTGCGTGAATGGAACGAAACGAAAAGACACAATGCGCCATATGGTTATCATTTCGCTTTGATCGTCATCATCATCAACGTTGATGTCGGAGGGTTTACATTTCGTGAGAGGAAGAAACGTCAGATATGAGAAAGGATAAATGTACACACACATTAATGTGGGTGTTGTGAGGTGCCATGGACGTATTTAGGAATTAATAAATTAGATCTCCACCAAAATTATTAGGACCTCGTAACCGATTGATGCTGAAATGTAGATCGATCAGTTACAAACTGCAAAACAACCAATGGACGCCAAAGCACAGGAAATCATGGATCGAACGGATATGCGGAGGTTGTATGCTGCCGTTAGTAGTACACGACACACAAAACTGCGCCGGTGTCCGCCATGTGCAATCATTGCACTGCAATGATCGGACAGAAAATTTGTTGACAGACAAAATAGTGTTAGCAGCAAGATTGAAGGAGCACTTCTAAGATTGTTCTTAAGATAACAACGAACACCGAGAAAAATTTCTACTCAGTGGCTGAGTTGGTTTTACTTAGAAATCGAAAAATCCTTGTTTTCTTACGCAGTTTCAGCTAAAATTTTAATAGAAACTGAGTAAGAAATCAAAGGATTTTTCGATTTCTGAGTAAGGCTAACTCAGTCACTGAGCAGAAATATTTTTCGGTGAAGGCCTGGGTGTTCACAGGAACATGATGAGAGTCATGCAGTGGAACCATCAACACTGTAGGAGGTTGAGAAGTAACTATTGACTATCTAACGCGCAATTAATAAGCGCAAGTAGTGCTTTTCTTAAATAGTAGTTTTACGCACCCTAGACTAGTGAATCATAAAGGAATTTCATCAGAGATTCCTCCAGCAGTTCCTGCAAGGATTCATACAGGAATTTGTCTAACAATTCCTTTGAGGATTTTCTCTTGAAGTTCTTTGAGGTATTTCTGCTGGTGCTCCTTGGGGATTTCTACAGGAACTCCTCAGAGATTCCTGCAGGTGCTCCGTGGGGAATTTCTCCAAGAATTCTTTGTGCGATTTTTCCCGGAGTTCCTAGAAGGATTTATTCATTCACTTCTTCGTGCATCCGATTCCAGAAATTCCTTCAGTGATTCTTCGGGGATTCCTTTGAGAATTTCTTCTTAAATTCCTCCAGAAAATGCTTCTAAAAAGACAATTACACCGTCTTCGGCCAGAGGTTGCACAGACTGAACATTACTAACATTAGACAACGGACAACACATATAACACCCTGTGTCAGAAATATCCGTTTGAAGAACAGTTTTCCCCGACTGGAGTAGGAATCGAACCCACACTCCCGAGGCTTACGAGACACCTAAACGACTGACGCCACTAACCGCTCGGTCACGAAGCCCAGGGATTGTCCTGAAAATTTCTGAGAAATTTCTCTTGGACTTGCTGGAGAGATTTATCCTGGAACTCCTGCAGGAATTTATTCTCAAATTCCTTCAGGGATTTCTCCAAAAACTACATTGGGGATCTGCTGGAGCTTAATGGATTTACGAAGGAAATGTTCCATGATTTTTAGAAAGAGCTAGGAACTCTTTCAGAGATTTCTCCAGAAACTTCTCTAGATATTTCTGCAGGAACTCATCAGAGATTCCTGCAGGATTTTTTCCTAGATTTCTTTGTATGATATTTCCTAAAATTCTTTGCGGAATTTCTTCGTGAGCTTCTTCAGGGATTACTCCAGGAACTCTTTTTTGATTCCTCTACGAATTTATTCTAAGATTTTCCTAAAAAACTTTGAAAGACTTGTCCAGGAATTGATAGAGATATTCCTCCAGAAACTCGATCAAGAATTTCTCCATGAGCTCTTTCAGAGATTTCTCAAGGCTCTTCTTCCGGGAATTCTACAGGAACTCGTCTATGATTTTTTCAGGAACTATTTTAGGGATACTTCAAGGAATACCTTCAGAAATTTCTCAAAGAACTCCTTAATGAATTTCAGAAGGAACTAGGAATAACTTCAGAGATTTCTCCAGGAACTCTTCCAGGAAGGGTTCCTGCATTTCTTTTTATTTGTGAATTATACCTATGGTTAATTCTTCACAAGGTATTCCTGCAGGAACTTCTCCTAGAATTCATTGGTAGATATTTTCATAGAATACTATGAGCTTCTTCATAAACTCCTCCAGGATTTCCTTCGGTGATTTCTCTAGGGGTTTCTTCGGATATCCCTCAAGGAACTATTTTTTTATATACTCTTCGAATTTATTCAATGATTTTCCTGGAAATATTTGAAGGACTTCTCATGCAGTTGATGGGTAAATTTCTCAAGGAACTCCAAGATCTCCTTCAGGGATTTCTCTTCAGGGATTCCTACAGGAACATCTCCTAGAATTCTTTGTGAGATTTTTTCTAGAATTCTTTGAGGGATTTCTTCACAAAGTTCTTCAGGTATTGCTTCAGGAAATCCTCCAGTGATTTCTCCAGGGTATCTTCGGGGATCCCTCTAGGAACTTCTTCTTGATATCTTCCACAAAATTATTCAATGCTTTTCTTGAAAATCTTTGAGCGACTTTTTCTGGAATTGATGGAGATATTTCTCCGGAAACTTTATCAAGGATATCTCCATTTACTCCTTCTGGGGTTAGTCCAAGAACTCCTTTATGGAGAAGAGTTCCTGGTCTTCTGGGGATTCTTCAAGGAGTTTCTTCAGAAATTTCTCCAGGAACTCCTCCAATAATTTCTTTTCAAATTCCTTCAGTAATTTCTCCAAGAACTACTTCAGAGAATTTCTCCAGGAGTTCCTTCATGGATATCTAAAGGAACCAGGCACTCCTTCAGAGATTTCTCCAGCGATTCCTCCAGAAACTCCTTCAGGGGATTCTACAGGATCTCCTTTATGGATTTCTCCAGGAACTCTTTTAAGGATTCTTCAAGGAGTTCCTTCAGAAACTCTATCAGGAATTTCTTCTCGAATTTCTTCAGGTATTTCTCCAAAAACTTCTTTGAGAGAGTTCCCCAGGAGCTACTTCATGGATTTCTGAAGGAATTTTATGATTTTTTGAAGGAACTAGGATCTCCTTCAGAGATTTCTCCAGAAACATCTCCAGGAACTCCTCGGGGCTTCCTGCAAGAATTACACCTAGAATTCTTTGTGGGATTTTTCCCAAAAAAAAAAAATGCAGGATTTCTTCATAAACTCCTCAAGGGGTTGCTACGGGAGCTCCTTCAGTGATTTTTCCAGGGATCTTTCGGGGATTCCTCTAGGAACTCCTTGAATTCCTGCACAAATTAATTCAACGATTCTCCTGGAAATCTTTGACGGACTTCTTCTGGAATTGATGGAGATATTTCTCCAGAAACTCCATCAAGGATTTCTCTGTGATCTCCTTCAGGGAATTGTCCAGGAACTTTTTTAATGAATTCTACAGGATCTCTTCCATGGATTTTTCCAGGAACTCTTCTAGGGATTTCTCAAATCATTCCTTCAGATATTTATCCAGGAACTCTTCCAGGAATTTCTCCATGAACTATTCAGGAATTCCTCTCAGAATTCCTTCAGGAATTTCTCCGTGATTTTAATGAGAATTTTGAAGAATATCTTGGGGAATTTCTTCTTAAACTCTTTCAGCGATACCTACAGAACCTCCTTCAGTGATTTATCCAGAAATTATTTCAGGGATTCCTCCAGGAATTTCACCTTAAATTCCTCTAGGAATTTCTACAGATTTTTTCCTGGTATTCCTAGAGAAAATTTTCCTTCAAGGGTTCCTTTAAGATAAGAACTGCTTCATGTAATTGTTTTCTAATTTCCTCGGGGACTTTTTCAAGAGACCGTTGAGGGACTCCTTCCACGACTTCTTAACTTGGTTTTTACCAGGTTTTTATTTTCAAGAATTCCTCATGAAGTTTCTACCTGGATTTTTTCGTAATTTTTTTTCAGGAGTTCTTCCAGGAATTTCTTCAGAGTTTTCTCCAGGACTACTTTCAAGGATTTTTTTCAAAAATTCCTCTAAAAGTTTCATTAGGAATTCCTCCAGCAGTTCTTTCATGAATTCCTCCAGGACTTTCTGCAAAAATTCCTTAAGAGATTTCTCCCGGGAATTCATCTTGGGATTTCTCCTGGGACGCCAATAGGGATTTTCCCCAGAATGCATAGCAGAGTTTTTTTTCCTGGAATTCCTTGATAGTTTGTTTCATAAACTTGTTCAGGGAATCCTCTAGGAACCTTTTTCGGTGATTTCTGTAGGAATTCATTCAGAAATTTTGCCTGGATTCCTCCAGGAATTTCTTCAGGATTTTTCCTGGAATACATTGAGGGATTTCTCCTGGAATTGTGGGCGTGATTTCTTCAGGAATTTCTTCAAGAGTTTCTTCGATGATTCGTGGATTTCTGCATGAAGTTTTTCGGGGACTTCTCCAGGAATTTCTCCTTGAAATCTCTCAGTAATGTCAGATTTCCCTTGGCGTTCGTTCAAGGGTTCCTATCACTAGCGTGCACAGGGGGGGGCAAGGGGGGGGCACTTGCCCCCCCTTCTATAAAAAAATCTATGCACCATTTTTTGCAATTCTTGCACCTTACCACGCAATGTTAAGAATCATTGAGCTATGGTGCACCATTGACACATACAATTTCTTAGTATCTCATGCACAACCATGATGTTCTCAAAATCATCTAGGCTAAACTCACGCACCATCTTCTAACTAACTAACTAATGCCGACATCACCACATTTGAAAAACATGCACCATTTTGGCATTTTGTATTCCAAAACTGTATTCCATGTACGTGAACCATGGTGACTTCGGCACCACATTGAATTCTGAGCACCATTTTTGCAATTCGTGCACCTAGCCATACAAAATAACGAGTATCACTGAATAACAGTGACGATTAATACAGCACACTAACATCATGCACCTTCTTCAAAACTTTCAATGCACCATCATGATGTCCACAGAATGATCTAGATATCCACGCATTATGATGATCGCATGAAATGTCTTTTTATCAGTTAGATATCTAATACCTCATACTGATATGCACCATCATGAAATTTCATGCACCATTACAGCTCTTCAAGCACCATTTCAGCGCTTATCATATTATCTAGGCATCTAAAGCATCACACAAAATACATTTTTTGTATGCTATGCACCATTTTTCCAATTCGTGCACCTAAGCATAAGCTTTGAAAAACGGTGACAACTAATGCATCATCTAGTATCATGCACCTTCTTCAAAGCTTTCCAACCACCATTTTGGCATTCACTATATCATCTAGGCATCTTATGCACCATTATGATGTGGTTCACAAGTGAATTTGATACACCATTTTGGCATTTCGCATACAAAATAGCATTCCTTGTACCTGGACTATGTTGATTTCTGTGCCGCATTGAGTTTCCCGCACCATGTTTGCAATTCGTGCTAGGTGGAATTTGTTGAGTATAATTGAATCATGGTAAAACTAATGCACCATACAAACATCATGTAGCTCCTTTGCATTCCATGTACCACCACGCTGATCACATAAATATCTAAGCACCATCTCACGCGTCATCTAAGCATTTAATTCACATTTGAATTTAATAAGCTCCATTTTGCCATATCATGCACCCAATTGTATTCCATGTACCTGTTGACTTCCGCACCACATTAAATTCTATGCATCATTTTTGCAATTCTTAATTTTAGATCTAACCACCCAATGTTGAGAATCATTAAATCATGGTGGCAACAAATGCACCCCTGATACATACAATTTCTTAGTGTCTCATGCACAACCGTGATGTTCTCACAATCATTTTTAGGCTAATCTCACGCACCATCTTTTAACTAATCAGTGATGTGAGCACCATATTCGAATAACATGCACCATTTTGGCATTTCGTTTTCCAAAACTGTAATCCATGTACGTGAACCATGGTGACTTTGGCACTACATTGAATTCCAAGCACCATTTTTGCAATTCGTGCACCTAGCCATACACAATGTCGAGTGTCGCTGAATAACGGTGACAACTAATACAGCACACTAACATCATGTACCTTGTTCAAAGCATCCACAGAATGATCTAGGTATCCACGCATTATGCTGATCTCATGCACTATCTTTGAATCAACTAGGAATCTAATGCATCATACTGATATGCACCATCATTAAATTTCATGCACCATCAAAGCTTTCCAAGCACCATTTCAGCGTTTATTATATCATCTAGGCATCTGATGCACCATTATGTTGTAAGCATCACATAAAAAACTTTTATTTTGTATTCTATGCACCATTTTTGCAATTCGTGCACCTAACCATGCAACATGTTGATAATCTTTGAATAACGGAGACAACTAATGTAGCTCACAAGCATCATACGCCTTCTTCCAAGCCTTCCATGCACCATTTTGGCATTCATTATACCATCTAGGTATCTTATGTACCATTATGATGTGGTTTACATTTGAATTTGATGCACCATTTTGGCATTCATTATACCATCTAGGTATCTTATGCACCATTATGATGTGGTTTGCATTTGAATTTGATGCACCATTTTGCTATTTCGCATACAAAATAGTATTCCACGTACCTGGAACATGTTGATTTCTGTGCCACATTGAGTTTCCTGCACCTTTGCACGAATTGCAAGTGCACCTTAATATGAAACATGACGAGTATAACAGAATCATGGTGAAGCTAATGCACCATACAGACATCATGCACCACCATGATGTTCACAGAATCATCTAGGCAACATTTCACGCACCATCTTTGAATCAAATATGTATCTAATTGCGAAATAAGGCACCATCGTTAAATTTCATGCATTACTAAAGCATTTAATGCGTAATCGCGGCGTTCACTATATCATCTAAGCATCTATTGCACCATTATTATTGTATGTAGCTTCGTACATCGAAATAGCATTTCTTGTACGATGTCAACTCTAATGCATCATACTGACATCAAGCACCATCTTTGAATGACATGCTCCATATCAGCATTCAATGCACCATACCAATGAACTCAGTGTTATCAGAAGATCCTATACACTACGGTGGCATCATGCACCTTTATTGCCGCACGCAATTTAATGTTCACGCAGCACCAACATTTTTATGTTTACACCATCTCCAAATCTCATGTTTTATCTTAGCATTCTATAAATCAAATTGCAATTACTTGCCACGCATGCATTATCTCGACGTTCCCTTGACCATTAAGGTATGTAATGAACCATACTCACATCACACACCTTTTTAAAATTCTATACACCTTCTTGGTATTCATTGTATCATCCACAATTGAATTTATTCATGGAGGCATTCTAGGAGAAATCCCTGGAGAAATTTCAGGGGGAATCCTTGAAGGACTTTCTGGAGGAATCCCTGAAGACATTACAAAAGAAGTACTTGAAAAAATTCTTGAAAAAAGCTCTCAAAAACTGGAAGAGGAGTAGAATTTGCAGGAGGAGCTACTAAAGGAATTACTGGAAAAATTATTGAAAGGAATTCTCTGGAGGCATTCCTAAAGGAATCCTTGAAGAATTTGCTGGGGGAATCCGTAGAGGAATTCGTGAAACAATTCATATAGGAATTTGTGGAGAAATATTTCGAAAAACTCTTGGACAAATTTCTCGAAGAGTTCCAGCAAGGGCTCATTGACGAACCCCTGGAAGATTTCTGGAGGCGTTCCTGGAAGAAACCCTGGAGGAATTCCTGGAAGAATTTCTGGAGGAATCTCTGAAGGCATTCCTGAAGGAACCCTTGGAAGAATGCCTGGAGGAACTTCTGGAAGAATGTCCGGAGGAATTTCTGCAGGAATCCCTGAGGAAATTTCTGGAGAGACATTTAGAGGAGTTTCTAAGAATTCCTGGAGGAAGCTATGAGAAATTCCTGGTGAAATCCCTGATGAAATACCTGGAGGAATTTCTGAAGGAATACGTGAAGGAATTACAGGATGAAACACCGGAGGGGTAACAGAAGGAATCCATGAAGGAATCCATGAAAAAATCCATGGAGGAATTCCAGGATGATTTCCTGAAGGATTTTTTGGAAAATTTCCTGCATGAATTTGTGGAAGAATTACTCGAGGAATTCAATGACGAATCCTTGCAGAAATTACTGGAGAAATCTCTGGAGGAATTTGTGGAGCAATTTCTGGAGGAATCAGTGGAAGCATTCCTGAAGGAATTTTTGGAAGAATCCGTGAAAAATTTCTTGGAGGAATTTCTGGAGGCATTCTTTCAAGAATTATTGGAAGAATTTCTGGAGGATTTTCAGGAGGAGTACTTGGCTGAATCCCTGGAGACATTCATAGAGGAAATCATAGAGAAAGCTTTGGAAAATTCCTGGAAAAATCCCTGCTGTAATCCTAGGAGGAATTCCTGAAGGAATCCGTAAAGGAATTCAAGGATGAATCCCTGGAGAATTACTACTTCTGCAAGAATCCCTAGAGGTTTTTCTGGAGAAATCCTTTAAAAATGTAGGAATTCCTGGAAGAATTTCTGGAGAATTTCCTGAAGGAATTCTTTGAAAAATTTCTGGAAAAATATTTGCGGCTTCCTGGAAGGATTACCCAACTAACATTTTTGATGATTAAGAGTTTAAGCGAGCTGTCTTCCAAGAGCGTTTGTAGGGTAACGAACTCCTCGAGCAAAAGAATTCCTAGAGGGATTTTTGAGGAATATCTGAAGAAATTCATTGAAGAATCCCTGGAGGAATTCCTGATGAAATTCCTGGAGAAATTCCTGGCAAAATCTATGGAGGAATACCTGAAGAAGTTTTTCGAGGAATTCCTGGAACAGTTCCAGGAGAAGTTTTTTTCTGGAGAAATTCATGTCATGTACTGATTTATCGACCGTATTCTATAATTAACTTGATGATTTTGTGGCTATATCGGTCTCTTTCTACTCATAAGTATAAGGGAGTAGAGATCAAAGTGGATAATGAAATGATAGATATGATAGAACTCGCTAGGTAGCGAACTAGTGTGAAAATTGTATAGAAGGTGAAATTAGGCAAGTAGGCCATGTATTGAACGAATACATCGAATGCGTGAAACTTCTGCCGTGCGACCTGTGCTTTTAAACAGATCGGCTTGGTTGGCAGTCGGGTGCCTGAAACTTTTGCCAGTCTAGGTAAGGTGGTATGAACTACCAACCAAGCCGATCTGTTTAAAAGCACAGGTCGCACGGCAGAAGTTTCACGCATTCGATGTATTCGTTCAATACATGGCCTACTTGCCTAATTTCACCTTCTATCCAATTTTCACACTTGTTCGCTACCTAGCGAAATCTATCATATCTATCATTTCATTATCCACTTTGATCTCTACTCCCTTATACTTATGAGTAGAAAGAGACCGATATAGCCACAAAATCATCAAGTTGAGAAATTCATGGATAAATTCTTGTAGGAATACCTAGAGGAATTCTTGCAGGAATCCATGAAGAATTTTTTAGATGATTTTCTGGAGCAATTAAAAGAGAAATATTTATAGTTGTCCCAGGAGAAATTTCTGGAGATTCCTTGAAAAATTCCAGGAAAAAAATCCTGAAAAAAATGTCTGTAGAAATCCCTGGAGAAATTTGTCGAGGAATTCCTGGAAGAGTTCCGGGAGAAATTTCTTCAGGATTTTCTGGAGAAATCCGAGCAGGAATTCCTATAGGAGTCCTTGCAGAAATCCCTGGAGGAATCTCTGTAGAAATTCCCGGAGGTATTCAAGATGAAATTAACGAATGAATTTTAGAAGTAATAATGGAGGAATTCCTGGAGCAATTTCCGAAAGAATTCTTTGAGGTATTTTTTGCGAAACATTCCTGGAGAAATTCCTGGAAGATTTTATTGAGGAATCTTTGGAGAAATTCCTGGAGGAATCCATGTTTGCATTCCGGGAGGTATTTCTGGATAAATTCCTGAAGATTTTTTTGGTGGAATATCTAGAGAAATTCCTGGATGAATTCTTTAAGGAATTTCTGGACAAATATTTAAGGCTTCCTGGAGGAATTTCTAGAGGAACTCTTCGAGGAATTGTGAAGGATTTTTTTAAGTAATTTCTGAAGAAACTCGTGGATAGACTCCTGGATGAATTCCCGAAGAAATTCCTGGAGGAATCCATGGAGAAATCCCTAAAGAAATTCCTTGAGAAATACCCAGAAAAGTTCCGGGAAAAATCCCTGCTGTAATCCTAGGAGGGATTCCTAAAGGAATCTGTGAAGGAATTCAAGGATGAATCCCTGGAGAATTCATAGAGAAATTTCTGGAAGAATCCTTAAATTCTTGAAAAATGAAGGAATCCCTGGAAAAATTTCTGCAGGATTTCCTGAAGGAATTTTTTGAAAAAAAATCTGGAAAAATATTTGCGGCTTCCTGGAGGAATAAGGAACTCCTCGAGCAATTTCTGAAAGATTTCCTAGAGAGATTTTTGAGGAATATCTGAAGAAATTCATTGATGGAATTCCTGGCGAAATTCATGGAGGAATCCCTGGAGAAATTCTTCGAAGAATTCCTAGAGGAATTCCTGGAACAGTTCCAGGAGATTTTTTTTTCTGGAGAAATCCGTGGATAAACTCTTGGAGGAATACCTAGAGGAATTCTTGGGGGTATCCATGAAGATTTTTTTTTGAGAATTTTCTGGAGCAAAAACTAAGGAATTTATTTTATAGTTGTCACAGGACAAATTTCTGGAGAGATTCATGGAAAAATTCCAGATATGAAAATTCTGCAGAAATCCCTGGAAAAAATTCTCGAGGAATTCCTGGAAGAGTTCCGGGAGAAATTTTTTCAGGATTTTCTGGAGAAATCCGAGCAGGAATTCCTTAAGGTATCCTTGATGAAAATCATGGAGGAATCCCTGTAGAAATTCAAGATGGAATTACTGAAGAAATTTTTGAAGGAATGAATGGAGGAATTCCCGAAGGAATTCTTTGAGGTATTTTTTTGCGAAACATTCCTGGAGGAATTCCCGGAGAAGTTCCTGGATGATTTTCTTCAGGAATCTCTGGAGAAATTTCTGGAAGAATCCATGTTTGCATTCCGGGAGGTATTTCTGTATAAATTCCTTCAGAATTTTTTGGAGGAATTCATTTATGAATTCTTAGAGGAATAACTAGAAATTCCTGGATGAATTCTTTAAGGCATTTCTGGACAAATATTTAAAGCTTCCTGGAGGAATGTCTAGAGTAGCTCCTCAAGTAATTAATAAAGGATTTTTTTAGCAATTTCTGAAGAAACTCATGGATGAATTCCCGAAGAAATTTCGGAGGAATCCATGGAGAAATCTCTGGAGAAATTCCTAGAGAAATTCCCGGAAAAGATCCGGGAAATATTCTTTTAGGATTTTCTGGAGGAATTAGTCGAGGAATTGCTGAAAGAACCCCTGGAGACAATATTGGAGGAATTCTGGCAGAAATTCTTAGAGAATTTTCTGTAGGAATTCCGGCAGCAATCCCTGGGGGTATTTCATGAGGATTCCATGGAAGTATCCCCGGAGGAATTCTTAGAAGAGTTCTGGGAGAAATTGATTGAGGATTATGTGGAGGATTCCGTGAAGGATTTCCTGGAAAAACCCCTGGGTGAATGTCTTGAGAAATTTCTGGTGGAATCCATGGAGGAAGGAATTTCTGAAGGAGTTCCTGAAAAAAATCCTTGAGAAATTCCTGGAGGAATCCATGGAGGTATCCCTGACGGAATTCTTGGAAGGGTTCCGGGAGACATTCCTTTAAGATTCTCTGGAGGAATTCTAACAGAAATTCCTAGAGGATTTTCTGGAGAAATTCCTGGAGGTATTTCTGGATGAATTTTTGAAGAAATTCATGAATAAATCGTTGAAGGAATGAATCCCTGAAGAAGTCCTTGAGAATTTCCTGTAGAATTTCCTGGAGGAATCCATTGAAGAATTGCTCGAGAAATTCCAGGAGGAAATCCTGGAAGAGTTCCGGTAGAAATTCCTTTAGGATTTTCTGGAGGAATCTGTAGAGCAATTCCTTGAAGAATCCCTGGAGGAAATATTGAAGAAATTCTGGCAGACATTCCTAGAGGATTTTCTCTACAAGAAATTTCATGAGGAATCTCTGGAGGAATTCCTGGGGGTTATTCTGGACGAATTCCTGAAGGTAATTCTGAAGAAATTTCTGGAGTATTTACTGGAGGAATTCCTGGAGGAATTATTTGGGGAAATTCTGGAGAAATATATGAGGCTTCATGGAGAAATTTCTGAAGGAACTCCTCGAGAAATTTCTGAAGGAATTTCTGGAGGAATTTCTGCAGGATTTTTTAAAATAATTTCTGAAGAGATTTTTTAACGACCCTGCAGGAACTCCTTGAGAAACTCCAAGAAAAAGTTCTGGAGGAATTCTTTGAGGAATGCAAGGAGAAATCCCTGTAGTTTTGGTGAAAATTCCCGGAGGATTTTTTTGGAGGAATCCCTGGAGGAGTTCCTGGTAGAATTCCTGGCGCTCTTCCTTAAGAAATTTCTGAAAGAATTCCCGGAGGAATTTTTGCGGAATTTCTGAAGAAATTCATGGATGAATCCTCGGAGGAATTTCTGAAGAAATGCTTTGAGAATTTCCTGGAGGAATCCATGGGGGAATTTTACGAGGAACTCTAGGAGGAATTCCTGGAAGAGTTCCGTTAAAAATTCATCTAGGATTATCTGGAGGAATGATCAGGATCGAGGATCAATTCTTAGAGAAATCCCTAGGAGAAAAATTGTAGGAATTCTGACAGTCATTCCTAAAAGAAAATTTCAAGAGTATTCTCTGGAGAAATTATTGGAGTATTTACCAGAGGAATTATTTGAGGAATTTCTGGTGAAATATATGAGGCTTCCTGGAAAATTAATGGAGGAATGTCTGAAGAAACTTCTCGAGGAATTTCTGAAGGAATATCTGGAGGAATTTCTGAAGACATTCATTATTGCATCCCTGGAGGAATTCCGGAAGAAATTTCAGGAAAAAATCCTGGAGAAATTCCTAGGGGATTCCGTGGAGGATTCCCTCGTGGAATTTCTCGCGGAATCATTCGAGGAACTCCTGGAGGAATTCCTGGAAGAGTTTCGGGTGAAATTACTTTAGGATTTTCTGGTGGAGTTCACGGATGAATTTCGGGGAGAAATCCCTGGAGGCATCTCGGAGAAATTTCTGGATGAATGTCTGAAAGAACTACTCGAGCAAATTCTGAAGGAATACCTGGAGGAATTTTTTGAGGAATTTCTGAAGAAATTTATGAATGAAATCCTGCATGAATTCTTGGATAAATTGCTGGAAAAAATCCTGAAGAAATTCCTGAAGGAATCCGTGGAGGATTTCCTGGACAAATTTCTTGTGGAATTCCCCGAGAAATTCTTGGAAGGGTTCCGGGAGACATTCTTGGGGAACTCAGGCAGAAATTCCTAGAGGAGTTGCTTAAGGAATTTCAGGAGTTCTTCCTCGACAAATTTCTGAAAGGATTCCTGGTGGAATTTCTGGAGGATTTTTTGTGGAATTTCTGAAAAAAAAATCATGGGTGGATCCCTGGAGGAATTCCTGATGAAATTGTTTGATAATTTCCTGGAGGAATCCATGGAAGAATCCTTGGAGAAATTTCTTGAGGAATACCTGGAAGAATTCCGTGAGAAATTCCTTTAGCATGTTATGGAGGCATCCGTGGAGGAAATATTGGGGAAATTCTGACAGGCAGACATTCAGGATTTTTCCTAGAAAAATGTCAGGAGGGATCTTTGGAGGAATTTTAGGAGTATTTACTGGAGGAATTCCTGGAGGATTTCTTTAAGTAATTTCTGGAGAAATATATGAGGCTTCCTGAGGAAATGTCTGAAAGAACTCCTCGAGGAATTCCTAAAGGAAACTACTGAAGAAATTTCTGAAAAAAAAATCTAAAGAAATTCCTGGAAGAGTTTTGGAAGAAATTACTTTAAGATTTTCTGCAGGAATCCGTGGAGGAATTCCTGGAAGAAATCACTAGTTGCAACTCCAATTATAGCATCACTAATTGTCCAGGATCAAAATTCTTTCACAACGATAATATTTTTTTTCTATAATTGATAATTTTCTCGATATTCTCCATTTTATTTGAAACGTTTATAAAATTTTATAAGAGTCGAGATAATGACTTCATATCAAAGTTTCGTAATGCCTTGAAATCATCACCATCCGAAGCTTTCTCCAGAATCTCATTATGAAGTACTTGGCGATGTTAGCACCACCACCATATTGCGTGTAACACCATAATTCTATTTTGCACCATGATCATACATATATTGCACCATTATTATGGTGCCCCCCCCTAAGCAAGAACCCTGCGCACGCTAGTGGTTCCTATAAATGTTTTGTTTTCAGCGATTCCTCCATGAATACCTTCAGGGATTTTTCCTGATATTCTTCGAGGAATTTTTCCTGAAATTGGTGGAGTTTTCTTACAGGAACTCCAGTAAGGATTCCATTCAGGGATATTCTTCCAAGAATTTATTTTTGAAATTCATCAGCAATTTCCTCTGGAATTCATTCAGTGTTTCTTCAATGATACCTTCAGAAAATCCGACAGAGGTTTCTCCAGAATTCACTCAGGGATTCCTGTAGATGTTTCTTCAGGGATTTCTACGGTTTCAGGAACTCCTCCGGGAATTCTTTCAACCTTCCGACAGTCGCAACGTTAGCTACTACCTGCAGCACCACGCTAATGCGGAGTACTAAAAGCGAGATTTTTTCAACGTGTTGTACAAAATACAACAGCGCGATCGCTCGAGGGTTAAATATTCCTTCAGGAATTCATTCTGGGCTTCCTTATAAAGCTGATTCAGCCATTCCTCCTGAAATTTATTTTGTGACTTCATCCAGGAATTCTAACGTGGTTACTCCTGAAGTTCCTTCAGTGATTCCTCCATAAGTTTTTCCAGGGTTTCTTTTCTTCAGGGATTCTCCCAGGAGTTCCATTGATGATTCCTCCAAGAGTTTTTCCAAAACTTCCCTCCAGTACTCCTTTAGAGATGGCTTCAGCTTCTTCGGAATGTTCTACGATATTTACTTCGGGACTTCCCAGCATGACTATAACATTCAACCTTTGACAGATCCATCTCGTTTGCATTGCGCAGAAACAAACTCCAACGCATACGAAAACGCTTTTCGATTTTCTTCAAAAGATTATTGTACAGCTTCTCTACAAGCGTTCGTCATGAAATTTGTTCAGTGATTCCACCTGAAGTATCGTGAAGTTTGCGATTCCTCCAGGAGTTCCTCATCTGGTTTCTCCTGAAATTCCGTCAGTGAGATTCCTCCAGGAATTCCTTCAAGGAGTCTTCCAGGAGTCCCTTGCAGAAATTCATACAGAAGCATTTTTTACAGGAGATTCTTCAGAGATTTCTTCAGGAGTTCCTTCAAGGATCATGTCTCACGGTGTCAACATTTTGATTATTATCGAACATTCATGTACCTCGGATTTTTCTTCGAAAATGATTAGTATTTGGGCTATACATTCATAATCGGAAAACTAGAAAATATTTCACCGGCGAAAATTTTTCCATACATTTTGTATGGGACGTTTTTTGAACTTAAATAGTAATTATTGATTTTTAGTATGGAAAATAGCTAAAAACTCATCTAACTCAAATTTTCCCCGATAGAATATTTTCAAATTTCGCATTTATAAATTATAGCCGAAATTCTAACATTCTTTGAAGAAAAATTCGAGGTACATGAAAGTTCGATTATAATCAAAATTTTGACACCGTGTGTCTCCTGGAGTACACTCAGGGATTCCTCAAGGAGTCTCTTCAGGAGAGACGAACCAGCCAAGGGCTGAAAGTCTCTTAAATAAAGACAAATCAATCAATCAATGTCTTCAAGGATTCCTGCAGCAGTTTTTGCAATGCGCAGAAACAAACTTCGACGCAAACGGAAACTATATATCCGTGTAAACAGATTTTTTTTTGCACAATATTATCATCCAGCTACACAGCTTCCTCTTCCGTAAATAGCATTTGTTCAGAATTATCTAGAGCATGCGTCAGTACCTCCCAGATAACCCCTTCGTACGTATAATGAAGTATATGTCCATGTTGTACGTACTTTTATGCAGTAAAGTTACATCGCATAAGATGCAGTAAAAGTGCCTTATGCGTAAAAAGGTGGAGACGCTATTCGTTCATTGACGAAACAATAATAACGCTATATGACTTGAAGCGATATCTTCTGTGATGCACGATGTGTACTATTGCGACGTAATATAGCATCTTATGCGACTTTATAGTGGCACATTCTACAGTGACGTTACAACGTTTTTACGCCTTTTCTGTCATATTTTCCACTATAGCTCGTAAATTCGACCGTAAACCCTCAACTATTTTTACATATTCAGATTCCTTGTAAAATTTCCAAAAAGTATGATCAGTTCAACAGCTAGTTTTCATTGGGGATTAGTAGTGTGACGTTACAGCGTTGCAACGTCACACTATTCATTCTCATTTTTAACATACAGGGGATGGCCAAAATGTTTGGGATAGGCAACTTTTTTTTCTCTCACAAAAAAGTTCAACATGCTATAACTTTTCATGGAGCGCATCAAAAAACCTCAAATTTTGACTGTTTGTCAACCTATTATATGTGCATCATTGGTACAAATTTGGGCTCGATTGATTAATCTTTCGCAAAGTTAGAACCGCTCGGGTAAAACACTATTTTTCAGACAACTCATTTTTGAGCTGTCATATCTCGGAAACCAGTGAACCGAATTGAATGAAATTTTGAACGTACACTAACAATATCTCAATGCTTCACAAACTATCAAAACATAGGTACTTTTCAAAGGCGGAAAAAAGTGATCATGGATTGACACTTTTTGGATTTTTCTCGAAAAAATGTAATTTTTTCACATCAATGTCAATAAATTTTAGTGTTGATATCCAAAGATTTTCCACTTCTGTTCTCAAATTATCTCTAAACAGATACAGTGTCGGACAAAACAATAAGACCACCAGCCATTTTTCATACAAAATAGCCAAGTTCGACGATGTGATGCTCGGTTTCTAGTGGATCGATTTGGCTAAAATTTTGGCAGTCGCCATGGAGTTACGTGAATTTCGATATGTATTTAGTTGATTCAGTTCTGTTCACTGCATCAAAAGTTACTGATATACGAAACGACAAAATAATAGGACCATTTTCAGATTGCCATGATCAAAGGATATATGAGATTATCTGATACTTTATGATTGATAAACAAGTACTAACATTAAGGATGCCATTTAAATTTGGGGACATTTTTATTTATTTGACCACAAATAACCATCATGAAAATCTGGTGTTAGAATTTTGTCGCACCGTATATCTGTAACTTTGGAAGTAGTGAACAGAACTTAATCAATTTGATACAAATCAAAATTTCAGTAATTTAAAGTCGGCTGTCAAAATTTCAGCCAAATCGGTTTACTAGAAACCGAGTACCACATCGTCAAACTTGGCCATTTTGTATGAAATAGGACCGGTGGTCTTATTGTTTTGTCCGACACTGTATATTAGAGCCTATTTAGATTGAAGGAAGAGCACTTTGAATAATTTTTGTGTGGTATTGTAAATTTGACTTATTTTCCTCTATATGGGTAAAAATTTCAACCCGGTATAACTTAATTCGCCGTGAGAAAATATAACATTTTATAACGTCGTATTAAGTATCAATATATTGTTGATAAACGATTGAAAATTTATTCAATTCGGTTCACTGGTTTCCGAGATATGACAGTTCAAAAATGAGTTGTCTAAAAAATAGTGTTTTACCGGAACGGTTCTAACTTTGCGAAATAATAATCAATCGAGCTCAAATTTGTACCAATGATGCACATATAATAGGTTGAGAAACAGTCAAAATTTGAGACTTTTTGATGTACTCTATGAAAAGTTACTGCATGTTGAATTTTTTGTGGGAGAAAAAAAAGTTGCCTATCCCAAACATTTTGGCCATCCCCTGTACTTTCCCAATGAAAACTAACTGTTTAACTGAGCATACTTATTGGAAATTTTACAAGAAATCCGAATATGTAAAAATAGTTGAGGGTTTACGGTCGAATTTACGAGCTATAGTGGAAAATATGACAGAAAAGGCGTCAAAACGTTGTAACGTCACGGTAGAATGTGTTTTATATTTAAAAAAAACAGTTTTTGTCACCATGATGTCAACATAAACGATATTAGCTTATGCGCACACTATAGTATATGCACACTATAGCGAGTTTAGGTATTTTACTTTTATGCGATATCATTCGTACACCAATGCGAGTTAATCCGACATAACAAGAAAAGTTCCAAGCGAAGTCGTATAAGCATCGCAGTACGCAATTATGCGAATTCAATTAACACATTGCGAGTTTTGTCCAGGGAAAACAATTTTCGCGCTGAACTTATAAATATATTCACCTAGAAATTACATAAAAAAAAGGTCACAAAGCAATAAATCTAAAACTTATTTGCTTTAAAGACGCGGCCATAAAACTCAAACCTTTAACATACGTTTGCAAAGACCTTCTTGAAATTTCCTATTTTTCTCTGTTTGCCCCATAGTTAAACCAACCCCTTCCTAGAAAAGGTTAAATAAACGCACGTGTTCCGTCACTGTATTTCAAGAATACCAGTTCCAGCAATAGCCAACCGATAGTTGTGGTCACCAGAAAGAAAGCAGAAGCTCTCACGCTGAATAAATTAATTAACTTATAATCAAAATAGCAGACACTGACGTCTGCATATGTATAATGACGTAGCAGTAAGTAACATCATGGTCGGTAGGCGAAATGAAAATACACTAATACAAATAATAGCCTCGAACAACGAAGAAACGAAACAAGCCTAAATGAGAAACGCACTCCAACGCTTGGACGTTCCACTACATACCGTTTTCGTCGTCGTCGTCCGTAAGGATATCACACTCGGCAGCCGGTTGTTGGCCACAGTCAGTGAATGAAATGAAACCAACCGAAAGGAAGGATATAATCAAACCGAAAGGAAAACATATATCACCGCGTCGGTAATGAAACCGAGCGAGTGGCCGAAACAGCATTCAGTGAAGAAAGCCTTCCCATGACGACAACCACGGTCTCCGCGCGTAGTTCACACATAGCCCACAGAAGAAAAGCATAAGGTACCAAGCAACCGTCCAACCAACGGAGAAGATGTTCTTGATTTTCGATAGAGTTAAACAAAGAAAACGAAACAAGTGAAGCAAACACGTTTCTTAGATCGACCGGAGCTTTAATTTGTCTTCATATATGTATGTACGTTGCGGGCGGGGGACATTGGCTTCTTTCCGAAGAAAACGGAACAAAGAAAAGCTGGGGTTCTACGAATTGTTCCATTATTGTGCCGTGAAAAAGATGTCGAAGATATTCAAATTGAATTACCTAACGTAATGGCCCGGAGTCCAGCCAGAGTACGCTCCATTTAAATCACACGCACTCGGAGTCGACCCGGAGTGTAAAAGAGTACTAGATTTTTATTGTCACACAGTAATTCATGTTTATTCAACTCCCACCACCGCCGGACCAACCGAGTCCACTAGTCCGTCCAGACACATCGCACCCAAAACTACCGTTAGTGCCGCTACGACTTTGACGACTTCGACGCGGGTTTCGACCAAGCCGAGAGAGACCTAACCAGGTGAATACGTGATTAAAATAAAGTGGCAAACTGTTGCCCATCGTTTGCCCTTGCCGTTGTGTGATTACTCCCGCTTCAGCGCACAGTGGTTGTTCTAGTGGTCATAACTTATGAGATGTCTGAGAATTTGTTGTTTGAGTTGTTCTTTTGCCGTTTTCCCGACCAGAAGCAGCTAACAAGATAATAACAAAATTATAGCAACCATTGTTAGAAATAACAGAAGTTGATATAAAATTGTTCTAAGGATTTAGGCCGTTACAAATATTTATTTCACTTTTTGTCCCACCACTCTTTGACTGATCGAGGGGGGGATAAAAATAATAAAGCATTTAATTTGAAAAATATTAAAAACTCGTCGGATTTGTTAAAGAATTTTGAGCAAGACCCAAAATTTTGATAAATATTTTTTTATCTGCCCCCTCAAAATGCAAAATCCAGCCAAAAATTTTTGAAGGGGGGGGAGACAAAAAGTCAAAATAAAATTTGTATCAGCCTTATATAGGTGAATAATCATAACAAAATTGTATCAAAATTTGTTATTATTTTAGAAACAGAATTATAACAAAACTCGATATATTTAATCAAACAGATGTATAACAACATTTGTTATATTATGCATTATAATATTATTGCCTCTAACATAATTTCGCAACACGTTTATTGTAATTCTTGATATATATTTTGTAACAAAAATATTTCAGAATTTGTAAGATTTTTTGTGTTGTTCCGATAGAGGTTAATATTTTTTGTTATTTTGGTCACCTAAGCCAAGAGATTTATAACAAAACTTGTAACAAATTTGGTCTGAAATATATAACAGAACTTGTTATAATTTTGTTCTGATTTCGCATGTTATGTCTAACAAAATTTGATATAATCTTGTTATGATTATATCTCAACTTATTCTATCTTTGTCTAAATCGGAACAAGTTTTGTTAATTTTTTTGTTATTTTAACTACTGACGGTACATGTTTTATAACAACCGTTGTTACACAAACCATTGTAACAAAATAACACAACCTGTAATGATTTTGTTTTTCCCATCTAGTCGGGTCTAATCACGTATGACCAATAGGGTCCTGACCAGAAGTACATAACAAGATCATAACAAATTTATAACAACTGTTGTTAGGAATAACTATAGATGATATAATTCTGTTATAAAGATTTCCATGTGAATTTCCATAACAAAATTATATTAACATTTGTAATAATTTTAGTAACTAAATTATAACAATACAAGTTTCATTTATTCATTCAGATGTATAACAACATTTGTCATATTATGCATAATTAATTGCCTCTAACATAATTTCGTAACACGTATAATGCAATTTTTGTTATAGTTTTTGTAACAAAATTATTTCAAAATGTATGAGATGTCGCGAAAAAGATTAATATTTTTTGTTATTTTGGTCACTCGTGCCAAGAGATTTATAACAAAATTTGTAACAGATTTGTACTGAAAAATATAACAGAACTTGTTATAATTTTGTTACGATTTCGCAAGTTCAGTCAAAAAAAAATCTGATATAATCTTGTTATGATTATATCTCAACTTGTTATAGGAGAACATTTTCGGCAGTTTTGTTCTTTTCGTTATGGTTTTTTTTTTAAACCTGTTGAACTCGGAATTGGCCCCAAATCCTTCCCAACCAAGCTGAGTTATATGCCCAAATTTCAGGCAATTCGGCCCACAAAAACCCCCCTTGACGAAGAAAACAAACCTGTCGATAATACCCTTCGTCACCCTATTTTTGTTTTAATTGAAACGAGTTTTGTTAGAATTTTTGTTATTTTAACTACTAACGGTACTTGTTTTATAACAACCGTTGCTATTATAAAAATCATTGTAACAAAATAACACAACCTGTAATGATTTTGTTTTTCCCATCTAGTCGGGGAGACTTTGGGTATTATCGACAGTATTGTTCTCTTCTCTTTTTGTCGGCCAAATTTCATAAAACTTGGTCGTATAACTCAGTTTGGTTGGGAAAAATTTGAGGCCTACTTTAAATTCAATAGGCTTTAAAAAAAAAACATGAGGGGGCGTCCATAAATGACGTAGCTTGGGGGGGGGGGTGTTTGTGATTTTGTGACGATATATCGTCATATAGGGGGGTAGGGGTTTATGATATCCTATGTAGCTTTCTAGTAAGTCTATTGAAAAAAGTACTTCTTAATTGATATTTTTACTTGTATTAAGTATCATTATCCAGTAAATCCGATAAAAAATATATTTCGCATGAATTATTTTTTTCATTCACATTAATGTAAATAACAAATAATGGACATAAATGCCGGCCTTCTTTCATAAAACATGCAGCTACCGAACGCAACAACTGTATCTGAGAAAATTGGTTTTGAAATCCTACGGGAAGAATGAAGAATAATGAAAGAATAATGGGTATGCAGAAAAAAAATAAATTTCGCTCAAATGCTTCTCACGACCAATAGCATGTTGCTTGCTATAGGGCACTGCAAGCCGCTAAGGTTACAAAGGAAAAAAAATTGTAAGCTTTTAGCATTACGGCATTATTCCAGGAGTTCTTTATATAGTTTCTACAGGACTTCGAAAAATTCCTCCAACAATTTCTTAAGGGGCTCCTCTAGCAGCTTTATAAGGAACTTCTCATGGTGTTCGTTTCCCCACCAGGAGAAGAATAACATTTCCACAGGAATTCCTACTGGGAATCCAAAAAAAAAAACTTCTTAAAACATTCCAAAAGGATTTAGAGGAACCTCAAAAGGAATCCCTGGAGGAACTTCCAGAAGAATTTCAGAAGGAACTCCAGGAGCAATTTTATATGGAACTTTTGGAGAAATCTTGAATAAACTTCTTGAAGAATCTCAGAAGGAGCTACTTGTATAGTCTCAGAAGAAACTCCTGGTTCAATTTGTGAAGAAAACACGGAAGAAATTTTTTAAGGAATCCTGGATAGAATTTTTGAAATTAACTTCTGTGGAATCCCGGAAGATATCCAAATAGAACTCCTGGTGAAATCTAAGAAAGAAAATCCTGGAGTTATTCCAGAACGAATTAATGGGAGGAATCCATGAAGGGATTCCTCGCGGAATTCTTAGAGATTCTGGAAGGAGCAAATGGAGGGATGCCGGAAAAACTTCCTGGAGGAGTCCCGAGAAAAAAATCCTGGATAAATCCTAGAAGGAAGTCTTCGAGGAATCCCAGAAGAAACTTCTTGAAGAATCCAGGAAAAAAAAAGAAAAAGAACTCCTGAAGGAATCCCTGATGCAATTCCTGGAGGGGTTTCCTGCAGAGATCTCGGAATGAATATCTGAGTAAATTCCTAAAGGAAACCAAGAAGGAACTTCGGGAGGAATCCCGAAGAAACTTCTTTGGGAAACCCTGAAATCTACAAAAAAAATCCGGATGTCCGAAGAAACTGCTAGTGGAAGAGAGGTGAATAATACCAGGAAAGAACTTCTAAAAGAAACCATGGATAAACTTTTAGAAAAACCTTAGAAAAAAAAACTCCCGGAGAAATCTCAGAAGTATATCTTTGTGGAATCTAAGAAGGAGTTCCGGAAGTAATTTTTGGAGGGATCTCTGAAGGAACCCCTGAAGGAAAACAAGAAGGAGGAGTTCTCAAATGGAATCCCTAGGGAATTTTTTGGGAAATCCCAGAAGGAAGTGCTTGAGGAATTGAAAAGGGAAGAATTCTCAAAAATAAGAATCTCAATAGAAACTCCTTGAGGAATTCCAGAATGAACTTCTGAAAGAATTTTAGAAGAAACTCCTTTAGGGTCCTTCAAATATCGTGGTGAATTTTATTCAAATAATATCAATTTCATATTATTAACAGATTTATTAGTGAGCAAACTAATATCTTCAAAAGAGCTATTAGGCTAATATGGCATTTAACTGTATTGGGAGCATCAACTTCCTGTTCTTCGAAATTTGGATTAACTTCTGGAGAATTCCCTAGGGTCCATTACAAATGCAAATAATTACCACTTTCTTTAGCAAAAACTCCCACTGTCACATCGGAGGCATTGTTGCCGGTTAGTTAAACTTATCCAAAGTAGTCGTTGACGGTCTGTAGATGGCTTCTAGCGAAACCATCAAACTCATTGACGATGGCGTATTCGTCGTCGTTGTAAAGGTGCTGCGCGACGGCGCGGTCACATCAAACCCGGGGCCGAAAATTTGTATCCGTTACCAACTTTCTCTGCAAGACGAGTGCGCGCTGAGCGCGCAAGCAAACTCACTCAACAAAAATCACGGTTCACTCATTTGGTTCGAGCTGGGGTACTTGACACCAGCAGACCCTTCCGATGCACCTTCCCGCCCGGCTCTGTATAAAGTTCACACTCGGTTGTAATCACAGACGGGCACAAACGGTGCCGGGGCGTGCAACAGCCGGAGCAACATTAAGTAGCATGTATGTTGGTTGGCTTCTGGAACCGCTCCGTGTCTGGTGTTGCAGAGGTACACATTTTTGCTTTATAATTGAATCAGATAACATTTTTCTGTCGCGCGGTTTGGCATGGTAAATTGCTACCGAGTTTAATTTGACCAGCCATTCTCACCGTTGGTGCCGCCAACACACACCGTCTCGTAGGCAGTGCCAGGTAGACCGTCCCGTCCCACGTTGTACCCAGGGCAGAAGAAGGAAAGCGCATTTGCGCCAGAATGTGGAGCACGAGTGTTTGTAGAATTGTGTGAGCACTTATCTGGATAAAGGTGACACCTCTTTACCAAGGAAATCACTGAAGTTACGCGTCAGGATAGTCTGGCTGAATACTCGCATCATTTTGGTTATATGGGCATTCTGTGGAACAGTAATCCGAAATCCGAACAGCAATATCTGGCCCAGTTGGGACGTAATGCCAGAAATAACAAAACGAAGAGGCTTCGTACCTTTTAATTCCGCCCTAATTGCTTATCCTTTGACAGATAAAAAAAAACAAGAAATTTCCAGAAAGCTGGCTTTCTCAGTCTTGGGTAAATCAAAACGGCTAATTTTGCACTGCCCGACGTTTTGGGCCTTTTTCGGTCTATCCTGAAAAAGGCCCAATAAAAGAGTCGAAACGTCGGGCAAAGCAAAACTAGTTGTTTTGATTCCGGCTGTTCGAGCCCGTATGAAGTTGATCATCAATATTAACTTCTTTTCTCCATTAGCCTAGATAGCTGTGTAGTGTCGGTAGCGATTGTCTGTATTGGCTAAGAATAACACTACGGACCGCCTGACCCAGTGCACAATGGTCCACGAAACAGATTTACGAGGGAAGATGCATTTAGCACCTTCAAATGATTTTCTAGATTAACATGGTCTTCTACAAAGTTGTTCCTAAAAATAAGGCCCTCTTTTCAATATACATGAAAATTAGGGTGGTCCATATTTTCAAAGAAATTGGAAATCAAACTTTTTTATTTGCAAGAATAACTATAAACATTATTCGGGAAAGTTGTAGATCTATCAATTTTGAGCAAGTTTGCTGAAGACACTTTTTATGTAGCTTTAGAATTGACCAATCAGGAGGTATTTTTCTGAATAAGCTTACGGTGGTTCCAGAAAAACCGGTTTCTGGCGTTAACTTTTTCAGTTTCGGTTTTTCATCAAAGTCGCCCAAGAAACACTTGTAGAGCATTTGAAGACGCGCCAGAAACCGGTTTTTCTGGAACCACCCTAAGCTTATTCAGATAAATACCTCCTGATTGGTCAATTTTAAAGCTACATAAAAAGAGTCTTCAGCAAACTTGCTCAAAATTGATAGATCTACAACTTTCCCGAAGAGTGTATACAGTTTTTCTTGCAAATAAAAAAGTTTGATTTCCAATTTCTTTGAAAATATGGACCACCCGCAGCCTTTACTGCGCTAACCGGAGCAATGGTGCAGTGGATCTTGGCAAAAGTGCTACTTTTCAGCACAAGTGTCGAAAAGTAGTACTTATGAAAAAAGTAGGCCGTTTTAGCGCTCTTTTGCTTAGTAAAAAGTTGACGTTTTCAAAACGTAGTGGAAAAAAACTCAAATTCCTCTAATAACTTTTCAAAAAATACTGTAAAAAAGAAATGCGGATAAAACTCCTGACTGTAATATTTTCACGATTTCTTCTGAAAAAAATTGCAAGTACTTTTTTATATTTCCTCTAAAGACACCTCCAAGAATTCCTAAAGAATTTCCTTCAACATTTTTTCAGGAATTCATCTAGAACTTTCTCTGGAAACTCTTCAAGATATTCCTCCAGCTCTTTGTTCAGCTATTCATCCAGATTTTCCTTCAAAAAATCAATTCGCGCAGAAAACAGATTGAAGAGGAGTTTTTCTAGCGATTACTTCAGATGTTTCATCAAAGATTGCTCCAATCAATATTTCAGCAACTCAAGAGATTCATGCAGGAAAATCTTTAGTGGTTCCTCCGGGCGTTTATTCCAAAAATTCCTCTATCGATTCCTTCAGAAATTCATGTTCTTGTAGAACGGCTTTCTGAAATATTGTTGGAGTTTCTAGAAAGATTACTTCAGGAATTCCTCCAGGGTTCTTTTCAGAAATTTTCCAGAAGTTTGTCGGATATTCCTCCTGAGGTTACATCACATTCTTTCAAAAAATATTTCGGGGATTCTTCAGGAGATTCCATCAATTCTTTCAAAAATCTCTTTAAGATTTTTTTTCTTAGTGTTTCTCCAGGAATGCCTAAACATTTTCTTAAAATTACTGCAGAGCATTCTTCAGTTTTACAGTTCAGAGTGTCCATAAAAAAATCAATTTCTTTAGAAATTAATTTTGACAATTCCGTCAAGAATTCTTCCAGATTTGTTTAAATTTCTGCTGTTAAATTTTCTTCCGAAAATTCTTCTAGGCTCTAAGGATTGCTTCAGAAACCGCTTCAGGCATTTTTGTCCACTAATACTTTTCAGCCATTTTGCAAGAAATTCTTTCAAGAAATATCCTGGAATTCTTCCAGGGTTTGCTTCAGAACTGCCATGTGTAAAAACCTGAAAGAATTTCTAAAGGCATTTCCGAAGGAATCTTAGGAGATATTTCCGAAGGAACCACAAAAGAAATTTCAAAAAGAAACCTATTAGAGATATCTTCGGTTAGCCCCGACGAAATTTAGGGTGATCTCTGGGGTTCCTTGGAAGAATTTCCAAAAGAAACGCTGATATTAAAATATATTCTAGAATATTCTCGGAAAAAAACCCATGGAAAATTTTACAAATTTTCTGCTGACATTCATGCAATATATCTTAAACTACTGAAGAAGTTTCATGAGATTTTTCTGAAGAGATTCCTGAAGCAGTTTTAGACGGAATCCATGGAGGAGTTTCTGAGGGAATCCTTTGGAGATATTTTTTTTAATCCTTGGAGGGATATTTGAAAGAATCCCAGGAAAATCCCTGAAGAAGGAATTCCGGAAGAAGTTGCTAAAGAAATTTCTGGAGGAATACCTGGAAACACCCCTGGTGTAATTACTATAAAAATTTATGATAAATATTAAGAAAAGGTCCTGAAGCAATCCTATACCAAACATCATGGAGGATATTCTGAAACATTTCCCGGAAAAAATCGTGAACGTGTTTTTAAAGAAATTCCTAGAAGAATGTCTGTGTAAACACTAGAGTCCTTGGAGAATCCCAGAAAAAAAAAATCAATAAAAAAAATCAATAAATATTCCAAATACACTAGAGAAAATCGGTTTTATAAGTAATCACTGGCCGAGTTTTTAGAAGAATTGATTGATTGATTTGTCTTTATTTCTAAAAGTCTCGCCCTTGGCTTTTAGAAGAAGAAACTCTTAAAAAACAATCTGAAAATCTATGATTTGAGATTTGATCGAAGGTAGCCTTGAAGCAATTTATTGAAGAATCGTTGAAATAAATATCGGAAAACTTCTTACAGGAATTCGTGGAGTTATTTCTGAAAGAAAATTACGTTACGCTCTGGGAAGGGAGGGGGTTCAGCATAGTGTGACAAGCCCATACAAAATTTGAGAGGTCCCATACAAAAAGTGTACCATTGGGGGAGTGGGGTTGAAAACGCACTATTTTTGAGAAATTTATGGAAATTCTAATGAATCATTGTAGCCCTTTAGGGAGGAATACTTAGGCGGTTCGCTATACAAAAATATTTTAGAAAATTTTAGGAGGAACTTAAGGCATTCATTAAAATAACTCTGAAGCAATATTTGGAAGATTTTTTTAGGGAAATATTTGGAGAAATTTCACAAATATTTCTACAGTTTTTATTTTCTGAAAAAAAATGCTGTCAGAATGTCTAGAATTCATGGATGGTTTTCTGGAAGAAACCCCGGGGAAATTTCCAAAATAATCCTTCGTGGATTTTCTCAAGCATGAATGGTTTTCTTGAAAAATTCTTGTTGAAATTTATGGAGATACCTCTAGAGGAATTTCTGAAGAAAATACAGGAAAGTTTCTTTAAAATAATGGAAATTTTTTGAATGAATGCGTGCAAAATGTTTTGAAAGGAATCTTTGGATGAATCTCTAGAAGAATTCCTGAAAAATTGCTACATTAAGTTGAGCGTTTTCTTCTTTATGGCTCTACGATCCCTCTGGAACTTGGCCCGTCTCTCTCCAACTTAGTGTTCTTTGAGCACTTCCACATTTATTAATTGAAGGGCATTCTTTGCCTGCCATAACATGAATTTGTACATTGTGTGGCAAGCACCTAGGGAGTCGAGGAAATTTTCCCGACCGGAACGGGAATCGCACCCGCCGTCTCCGGATTGCCGATCCAAAGCTAGGCTAATTGGAGACCCCCACAACTATAAATGCTCATGCTCAATAGCGCCACCTACGTGTGGAGTTCTGAATTTATCATCCCATCATCTGTAAATCCTTGACCTACTCAATAACTTTGCGCAAAACTCCATTGATCTTTTAGTGGTTGATAGGAATCCTATATGTTTGAAATTTTCAATCAAATGGTTCATCATTAGCGAACACTTATTATAAACAATTTTGCCGAAGACACCACATTTCTATGTAGTCAGGATCTAGATATATACAGTGATAGACATTCGTTTAGCCGAGGCCAAAAAAAAATCAAAAAAGTGTCAGGAAACTCATACAAAAGATTTTATGATAAAACTTTTTTATCGTAGTGATAGTATATCTAGTACTGTTTTATAAAAATGTGATACATCACACTTACATACACACTGAAACAAGAAACGAGGGTAAAAACCTTCAAATGTCATTTTTTGCCTAGACATTCGTTTAGCCGAGGTAAATAAAAAATTGGTTTTCAATAGATTTTTTGCAATTCCATGACTATATTTCGAGGGTATACCCCAATGCATTTAGTTTATGACGTGTTGGCAAGATAATTGACCTTAAAAGTTTATTTATTTGTGAAATTCAGAGAAATATTACAAAAAAATGTCCCGATAAAGAGAAGCGATGATAAACAAATTTATTTAAGAAAAATGATTTCTGTAAACACTCAAACGTAAGCTAGATTAGCAGTTTTGAAAATATGGCACAGAATTATTGTTAGAAATGTTCAAATTATTGCATAAAATGTCATGAAAAAATTAAGTATATTGGTTTTTGAATAGTTTAACCTTAAATTGGGATTGATAAAAGCTAAAATAAATAGTTTTGCGTTGAAATAAAGACGTGTTCTAATGCCTGTGGAGTACACCTGTTTGATACTAGCGTAACTAAATGAGTTAGAAGACTGTTAAGTGAAAGAACTGCATGTAATGTCAGTATTTTTGTACCCTGTTTATTTAAAAGCAGATGCTCATACAAAACTGCAAGATATGGTCAAACAATCGGCTTATTTCATTCAATCTGAAGAAATATATTATAAATGAGTATTAATCTTGAACCACATTCATTTTTAACATAATTTATTTGAAAAGAATATCTAAACTATGAAACAAGTAGTTCATGCTAGAAATTTGAATACTTTTGGTGCCATTTCTCGAAATGTGAGCCGTCCAATGTATGTTATTTCAGCCAGAACACAGTCTAGAAGATATTGGGCGCTATTAGAAAACGTAATGGTAGTAAACACTGTGATTTATGCAAGTGAAACCATCATATTTCATCAAAACAATACCTAAATACGTGATTTTTTGATGGTTTGCGTTATATTTTTCTGATAAAAACATTGTTTTTCGTAAATTTTCAACCTGCACTCGTCATGAAACTTTCATTAGATTCTTTTGAAACACTTTCGATAAAAATAACTACATCAAATCTCAATTTGGAAACATTTATAATATTGCGACATATTTTTATGAGATGCATGTAAAATGATTATGGCAACACTTCCGAATACGATCAAATTCATGATTTACATGCCGATCTATAATGCAGGTCACCATACAAAATGATTTTGTTGGATATTTTTCGAAATTTGTTACTTTTTTATTATGGAGTTCTAAAAATTGTACGATTCGGCTAAACGAATGTCTAGGCAAAAAATGACATTTGAAAGGTTTTTACCTTCGTTTTTGTTTCAGTGTATATGTAAGTGTAATATATCACATTTTTATAAAACAGTACCAGATATACTATCACTACGATAAAAAAGTTTTATCATAAAATCTTTTGTATGAGTTTCCTGACACTTTTTTGAAAATTTTTTGGCCTCGGCTAAACGAATGTCTATCACTGTATGTGATGAAATACTTAATATTTACATGAAACTAGTTCCACCTATATGTGAAGGTCCGAATTAAACTGTCCACCCTCTGTAAGTCCTTGACCTTCCCAACAACTTTGCTGAAGACACCGATCTTCCAACAACTCAGGATCATGAAATATAGAAGATCAAATTTGGGGTCCAAACGGACCGCAGATATCCGAAATGAACCATCATCAGGCTGCCTGTAGAAGGTTAAACAACTCAGCCTCAGAACAGGTAACGACTCTGCGCAGTAGAAAGCCAACCTGAATCCAACGTCCAAATCACCCCACGTTCTTCTTCGCCGGAAATCTGTAATTTACTTGTTTTTCGCCGGTAAGAGGATCAATCGTATTCTTCCCGAGAGTCACCGTACCAGGAAAAACCAAATAAATGACACAATTAAATTTGCAATATTATTCAAGTGCACGCAGATATAATATCAATAAAAAAAATCAATGTTGCTCGACAATGGGGAAGTATAACTACCGACGCGACGACAATGGCAGTTCCAGCGTCACGATAATGTGTTTGACAACCGTGTAGGTTATAAACGTTACAACATTGTAGCTAATGTTTTGAAGGTTTAGTACACAGTGAAAAAAATGTGTTTTATTTATATTTATGTAAATTTTAATTTGATGAAATTTCTTCACTCGGCATTAACAAAAATGAAAAGCACACTTACAACTTTGGCGTAACATCACAACTGGAGCAAAGACTGCTTCTCAGCTTAGTGCCCTTGGAGCATTCCCTCTCACAGATATTGACTGAGAGCTCTCTTTGTCAATTAAGCAGTTTGCATTCATCATCGTGTGGTACTGTTAGCCAGATAGATATTTATTGCTCATGAAAGTAGAGGAATTTCCTTATGGCTAAACACTAGCTCAGAAGTAACAAGTAACATTCAGTCATTAAAACATTGCTAAAATTCAAGATTCAAAGATTTCCGTAATATATTTCTTACTGTGAGGAAGACAATTGCCTGCGGCAATTCGCTGCGATCACCATGGACTTAGCAGCATTAGAAGAGGGAGTCGCATCAACATCACCCAACCCAGAGTTCCCGAATGGCATGCGTCTCCCATCTCGGTGCTCGTCATTTCCCAACAGCACCGCTGCGGAATGGAAATGTGATCCCGTCATGTTGTTGGCTGGGTGAGAGCGGGCGATTTTGTCGAAAATAACGGTGATTGAATTCTTGATAACGAAAATTTTGCAATTTGCGAAACATGGAATATGTAAGCGTATTGTTCAATCGTTGCAGCGATCCAGCTTGGCGGCTGGCACAGACTAGGTATTGAAAAGACGATTTTCTTTGACAGCTGTTTTTTTTTTCTTAGCTGTAGTTCGATGGTTGGTTTTTATTTTTGCAATTCAAATTGTGCCCGCGTGTGCTGATGATGATTAGCTAATGGAGGAGACGTCCAGCAATCCAGCCAGCGATGCCCGGAGTGCAGCAGCGCCCAGCCAGTAATGTGTTGTTGTGCTGGAGTGCATACAAGCGCAAGGCGGTTGGGCCAAGAAAGATTATAATTAAGGCATAAAAATTTAACTTGATAATGATGTGAGCGTAGCCGATCCAATCTCACCGTAAATAGGTAATTGAAAATTCTGACAGCTGAGTTAAGCAGGCAAACAACATTGCCCGGAGGGAAATCGATTAGTTTGATATCAGGGTTCCGGAGGGAAAATTGTCGACAAGAATCGTCGGACGGTAACGACTGCCTGACTGGCTGGGTGCCGTACGATATGCAATCTTCAATATCAAGCCATTAAATGGAATTTGCGAAACCACACTTGCTGCGTTTGGTTGCGGAAAATTGGGCAAAATTTAGACATATTTTGCTACATTGTTGAGTGGAAGTCTGTGTACAACGAAATCTTGATCGTAACGCCAAAAATTATCAAAATCTATCTCGATAGCCTGTCATCTAATTAGCCGGAAATGTGTATTCACTTACCCTAAACCAGGAACACGACGCTTTTGCTGCGCAACTACCACTTGATTTGGGTCAGATACTGGAATAAATGGAGAAGAAAGATATGATTGAAATTAGAAACATTTGTGTTTTTCAAATAATTACTGTACATGTGCCCAAATCTCTATGATATGAAAATGAGTAGCCAAACCACCACAACTTCAAAGGGCAATACAACGTCCCGACTAGGAAATTGTAACAAAAATATAACATAATTAAAACATATCATGATATTTATAACTCATTGTGATATAATCATGTTCAACATCCACATACTATAACTCAATTATATCACATTATGTTATAAATGTTGTTTAATAACTTAGGTTTGAGTCTTCGACATTTGGAAAAAAATGTAACAAAATTATATCATGCTTTGATAGAAACTGGTAATCTTGAGGCTAAAATATATAACACATTTTGTTAAAATTTTGATCTTATTATAACAAAGTAGGTTATTATCTTGATTAGACCGATGTACTTTATGTTACAATTTTAGTTATTTTAACATCATCCTGCATCTAGTTTATAACATAATAAGAAATAAAAAAATATTATAACATCATAACACAATATGATATGAACTTGATATAATTTTCTAGTCGGGGTGTAACAGAATAAAAAAAATGTGGGAAACAGCAGATTAAAGCAAAAAGAGAAAAAAACAAAAAAAAGATACAAGACATGATACAGATAGAAAAGAAAAGATGGAAGAAAAGAGAAAAGAATAGACGACAGAATATAAAAACAAGGAAATAGGAGCCCAAAAATAAACTTATCAGATTAATAACACAAAATTCAACGTAGCAGACAAAAAATGAGAAACAGAAGACAAAAGATATAGAGTTTACAAGATACAAGAAATAAAATAACAAATCAAACTATCGATCAGCTCATTTCTACCACGATTCATTTCATTACTGTATATTGATAATTTAATCTATTCAAAGCCTCCTTATAACATCTCAAATCTAAATTTAAATCAGTATTTATATATCACATAGTCCTTACAGGCGCACATATCAAATCCATAGAATCCGTAATTCCACATGGTCATATGGCAACCGTTGCAGCTGTTTCAACTTTTCACTAAACTGGATCGAAGAGGAAGAAACCTCTCCTATAATGGCTCTTTTTATAGCTCCAATATAACATCCACAACAACACTATTCTATCCTTCTGAAAACACCTTTCCCACTCCCGTTTCAGAACCGCAACAAAGCACCGTAGAATTGCGGGCGTAGGAAACGAAGCAAACTTATCACAATCGAAGTGTTATCCTTTTGCACACTGTATCCAAAAACAGTTCAAACTATCGTTTCCGAACGGAGGCAATGGCACACAATTGAAAACGATTTTTTTCTTCGCCTCTGTTTGGGACTAATTAAAAGTGACTCGACTTAAATCCCGGAGTAATCGTCACCTTTCCGTAGTAGGTAGGACCGAAAGAAAAAAGCACCCCCGTAGCACACCTCAACAGCTCTGAGCGCGACGACCAGCGACGAAGCCAAAAGATAAGACGGAGATGAATCCTTGCAAAATACTGAGGCTGCGGTTGCTGCCTGCCTGCTGACCGAGAGCTCCTCAAACAACCCAAAAAGCGCTACACACACCCAACCAGAGTGGAGTGCGGAGATAAAATTGAACGCGATAAGACTCTTCTCGGGCGATGATGGAGCCACTCACACTCGCAGCTGAGCTGAGATGGTGTCCCGTTGGCGTTCGTTGGATGCTGCTGTTCGATGAAAGCTGTACTCTCGAGGATCATACATACCTACACACTCGTCATTCATCCTTCGCTGACCGCTTCCTAGAAGAAGTTGCTATTGCATTTGCTTTTGGCCTCAACGGATCACAGTGGTCTTTTATTTATTTACTTCGTGCCGCGAGTCGAAATCTGTAGGAATAAGGACGCAAGGTAATTGACAGGTAATTGAAAGGTGGAAGCAGTAGTTTGATAAACAAGGGAGACCAAGACAGCGGCGAAAATTAAACTTCAGTGCAGCAGAGGAGAAAATGATCTTACTCCTACTTTGAAGGATGTTTTGGATACCATCCACGCGCTCCAAACCCACAAACCAACTGGTGAAGACGGTATTGCAGATTCAGTTCAGTCAGGTTCTGAGGCTGTAAGACTTACTCACTCACTAATTTACTCACCAGTTTACTTACTTATCAACTCACTCTTTCATTTACCTTTTGACTCAACTCACCACAAGACTCACTGCATCATCCACATACTCAATAGCACACTTATTTACTCATATGTTCACTCAGTAACTACCTCTCTCACTCACCAATTCATTAACTCATTACCAGACCTCCACCTAACTTACTTACTAAATCAGTTATTATGTACCTCCCTACATCACTCACTAATCCACTGAATCATTCATTTATTCATTGAAACACTCCATAATTCACTAAATCACTAATTGACTGGCTCACTCACTAACTCACGCACTTAACAACTCACTCACTCTTTAAATTACCAACTCACTATGCCACTCACTGACACACTCATTTACCCATGCGTTCACTCACTTATTCACTGTCTTGTTAGCTCAATAGGTAACTCACTCGCTCTCTGACTCATTAACTCATTACCTCACTACATCACTCCCGAATTCACAATAGCACTGACCAATTCACTAACTCACTATATCACTCACTAGCTGGCTCTTTTATTTGATGACATAACGACCGTCTTTGATAATTAATTAGCGATTGCTGGCGCGTTTTCGGTTCTCGAGTTGCTTATAAAACAACGTTTATTTACTCATCTTCAGCGCAAACTACAATTTACATACAAAGTACTCAAGCTTTGTGATACAAAAAAAGATACTCACATCAAAAGTTGTTTTAGGTCAAGTGAGTTTGGACATAGGCCGGTGGAACGGCTAACAACATTACGCTGTAATTATACATAAAAAATCGAACATAGTTTTAGTTAAAAAGAAAACAAGTTATTATTTCCGAAATTAGTAAGTATAATTACATTGTAATGTTGTTAGCCGTTCCTACAGTTCATGTCTAAACGCACTTGAAAAACTTTAGATGTATTTTTTTTAATAACAAATGACTTGACTTCTCAAACTTTGTGTGTAAATTGTAGTTTACCCTGAAGATGAGTAAATAAACGCTCGCAACGTCGGCTTCAACCCAAATAGTTGTTTTATAAGCAACCCGAGAACCGAAAACGCGCCAGCACTCGCTAATAAATCTCTCTTTTACTTATTAGCAGGCTCACTCACTTGCTCACTAACAAACAGGTTCACTCACTCACTAAATTCGTAGCTCTCTCACTCACTTATTAGCTATCTTCGTAATTCACTACCCTACTACATCAGTCACTAAATTTCTCACTCACTTGCTAATAAACTAACTTACTAGCTCACTCCTTCACTCACTGAATCATTAACTTGCTTTTTAACTCACTAACTTACCAACTAACTTACTCACTAGCTCTCAAACTCACTATCTCATTTTACAAGCTCACTCATTTTCTCCCATTCACTCACTCATTTCCTCATCAACTCACTCATTAGCGAATATACTCACTTGCTAATTAACTATCTCATTTACCAACCTTCTCATTTGGATGAGCGAAATACCTCCGAAAACTGTTGCCCAAAAATTGCTCCCGATATTCCTCAAGAAACTCATTTGGGAATTACTCCAGGAATTCCTCTAGGAACTCTTTAAGGCATTGCTTAATAAATTCTTCTTGGAACTTCACCAGGAACTGCTCCAAGAATTCCCCAAGAATTCATAGAGGAATTCCTCCAGACATCTGCCTAGAATTATTTCAAGAATCCCTCCAGGAATCACTCTAAAAAATCCTACAGAGCCTTCCTCAAGAATTTCCCCAGGGGTCCATTTAAGACTACTGCCAAGAATCCCTTCAGGTATTTCGCCAGGAATCTTCTTCTTCTTCTTCTTTATGGCTCTACGTCCCCATTGGAACTTGGCCTGCCTCACTTTAACTTAGTGTTCTTTGAGCACTTCCACAATTATTAATCGAAGGGCTTTCTTTGCCTGCCATTGCATGGATTTGTACATTGTGTGGCAAGTACAATGATACACTATGCCCAGGGAGTCGAGAAAATTTTTCCGACTGGAACGGGAATCGAACCCACCGTCTCTGGATTGGCGATCCATAGCCTTAACCACTATGCTAACAGGAGACCCCTTTGGCTATTTCGCCAGGAATATAGCCAAAGATTTTTTCAACCCCAGGGATTCCTCCGATAATTCTTTCAGGTAATTCTCCAGGAACTGCTCCGAGGCTTCTTCCCAGAATTCCTCCAAGAATCCCATCAGGAATTTCTCCAAGAATTTCTTCAAAAATTCTTCCAGCAAATTTCTCCAGGTATTCCTCTAAAACTTCTGCTAAGAATTTCTCCAAGAGTCCGTCCAGGAATACCTCCAGGATATATTCCAGAAATTTGTCCAGCAAGTACTCTAGTAATTCCATCAGGAATTCCTCCAGGAATTACTCTACGAATTCCTCCTGGAATTACTACAAGAATTCCTACAAGAAATATTCCAGGAATTTTCTCCAGGATTTCCTCCAAGATATAATCCAGGAAGTACTCCAGGAATTCCTACAAGGAATATTCCAGGAATTTCTCCTGGAAATACTCCAGGAAATAAAAATTACAAAAAAATAACTTCGAAAATTCCCCTAGAAGTTCCTTCAGGACTTCTTCAAGTAACTCCTTCAGGAATTCATCTAAGAGTTCCCCCAGGATGTTCTATTAAAATTCCTTCACACTACATGAATTCTTCCAGAAAGTACTCCAGGAATTCCTGCAGGATTTTATTCAGAAATTTCATCGAGAAATTCTTGGACAAATTCCTGGTAGAATTCTTGGAGGAATTTTTTCAAAGAATTCCTGTAGAAATTCCAAGAGAAAATCTTGGTGGAATTCTCAAAACAAGTCTTGAAGGTATTCCTGAAATGATTCATGGAAGGGAATTCTGGCAGGAATTTTGGATTGTTGGAGGAATTCCTGGAGGAGTTCTTGGATGATTTCCTGATGGAATTTCCTGCAGGCATTTCTGGAGGAATTTCACAAGGATTTCCTGGAAGAATTCCTGAAAGTATTTATTGAAAAATTCCTAGAGGTATTCCTAGAGTATTTTTTAAAGAAATCCCTGCCCAAATTTCTGAAGGGATTCTTGGAGGCATTTTTGACAGAAGCATTGGAGCAGATTTTGGAGAAATTCTTAACAGAGTTACTGTCGGCATTCTTGAAAGAATTTCTGGAGGAATTCCTGGACGGATTCTTGAAGAAATTCTTGGCAGAAGTTTTTTTAGGAATAACTGAAGCAATTCTTGGAAAAGTTCCTGGAGGAATTTTTGGAGAAATTTCTGGAGAAGTCTCGGAGCAGTTCCTCGGAGGAATGCCTGGAGTTGTCCCAGGAGTATTTTCTTAAAGAATTTCTGAAGGTTTCCTGAAGAATCTTGGTGGTATTCATGAAGAAATTGATGGTAGATTTTTTGGATGAGTTCTTGAAGGAATTTCTTGGAAAAATCTTTGGAGGTATTTGTGGAGAAATTGCTGAAGGGATTCCAGCGCGTCGTCGGTCTCAGTGTTAGTGTGAGATTTAATGATTTTTTCAACGGGATTCCGAACCGAATTAGTGGCTAGTTCCAGCCAGTACTCGTCGTTCCTCCACCGCGCGTCGTCGGTTTTAGTGTTAGTGTGGGATTAGGTGATTTTTCAGCGGGAAGCCGAACCGAATTAGTGGCTAGTTCCAGCCAGTATTCGTCGTCCCTCCACCGCGCGTCATCGGTCCCAGTATTAGTGTGGAATTAAATGTGATTTTTTCAGCGGGAATCCGAACTGAGTGTGTTTTGGGAGGCAAAGTGGAAGTGCCGCTTTTTACATTCGGGTTGGCCGCGTCGTCGTCGATTTGGCTGAGCGCAGCGTCGTTTCTCGGGTGTAATCGGAGCGGTTGCGTGTTATTTCGGAGACGGAGCCAGTTAGTTGAAGATGCTGCAGTGGACACTTGGATGGATATTTATCGGTGAGCTCGTTCCATTTGAATTTTATTTTTATTATAATAGTTAATGCTGATGATAAAATTCACCATTATAATATAAAATTATGCTGTTTTTTGTGTATTTAATTAGCTAATTTTGGAAAGTTCGTGACGTCATGTTTCGGCGCTAGTTCCCAGAGCACTTTTTGTTGATAATAAATATTTTTATTTTATTTAATTTTTTTTTTTTGCACTCACATAATAATTTGAATGGTTCGTCATCTTCGGTGTCGACATTTGTAATATTTTAGTCAAAATGAATAAATGGTTTAATTCGAATAAAGGTTGCATGAATCACATCACTTACCAAAGTGAATCCAAATCATGTGACTCTCCCCTCCCCACTAACAAAAACTCCTTCCCGTGACAGTCGTGGAGAAGATGAGGTGATCTCGGTCTCTAGTAGCAACGTACGTCACACTACCATTCCTTCCCTTCGTCGATGACCGTAAGGACGTGGCCGGCGCCGTTATTGACCTAAAAAAGTCTGGAATTCTCGAACTGTGCACACTGAGAGCGGTAGATACTCCCAAGCTCCGTTTGTTGGTTCCTTGTGCAATTTCGATTGTTCCGGTCAATCACGGAGTAGCAACTACGAATTGTACGGTCATCTATGCTCATGCTCATGCTCATGCTCAAATTGCTGAAGGGATTCTTGGCAGAAGTCATAGAAGGACCCTTGTTAAATTCTTGGGAAAGGTCCTGTTAGGGTTTTTGGAAGAATTCCTGGAAGAATTCTTGGAAGAATTCCAGGAAGATGTCCTGGAGGAATTCCTGGATGAATTCTTGGAAAAATGTCTTGAGGAATTATTGGTGGAATTCCTGGAGGAATTCTTCTTCTTCTTCTTGGCGTAACGTCCTCACTGGAACAAAGCCTGCTTCTCAGCTTAGTGTTCTATGAGCACTTCCACAGTTATTAACTGAGAGCTTCCTCTGCCAATGACCATTTTGCATGCGTATATCGTGTGGCAGGCAAGAAGATACTCTATGCCCAAGGAAGTTAAGGAAATTTTCTTTACGAAAAGATCCTGGACCGACCGGGAATCGAACCCGTCACCCTCAGCATGGTCATGCTGAAAACCCGTGCGTTTACCGCCTCGGCTATATGGGCCCTGGAGGAATTCTTGGGAGAATTCCTGAAGATATTATAAGAGGAATTCCTGAAGAACTTCCTACTGGAATTCCAGGAAGAATTTATCAAAGAATTCCACAGAGTTTCTGGAGTAATTCCTGAAGGAGTTCCTTGAGTAATTTTGGGAGGAATTTTTCCGTAATTCCTTAAGAACTTCTGGAGAAATTTCTGAGGATATCTCTGAAGGAATTCTCGTACGAATTCTTAGAGTAATCTCAGGAGCATTTTCTTGTGGAATTACTAAAGGTTTCCTGAACAATCCTGGAGGTATTCCTGAAGGAATTTCTGGAGGAACATTTGAAATTTCCTAAAAAATCCATGGAGGATTTCCTAAAGTAATTTTTGTTGGAATTCCTTAAAAAATTTCTTCACGAATTCCAGGTGGAATTTCTGGAGAAATGCCCGAAAGTAATCTCGGATGAATCTCTGAAGTAAATTTTGGAAGAATTTCTGGAGGTTTACCTGCGGATTACTAGATAATTTCTTTGAAGAATTCCTGGAGAAACTCTTGGAGTTTCCTGTAGGAATGTTTGGAGAATTTCTTGGCCGAAGTCTATGAGGAATTCCTAGAGAAATTGTTGGAAGAATACCTAGAGGTATTCTTTGAGGAATTCTTGGCATAATTTTTAGAGAGAAATTCGGAAAAATTCTTGCAGAAATTCGTGGTGGAATTCTTGATTTCTTGAGGGAATCTTGTAGGAATTTCTGTTAGAATACTTGGAGGAACTCCTGGAAGAATTTTCGAAGAATTTCTTGAAAAAATCCTGTAAGAATTCTTCCTGAAATACCTGGAGGAACCGATAAAGTAAAGAGATTCAGTAGAGCTTGTGGAGCTTGAAGGTCTTAATTCAAGAATAATTTGAATAACCTATACTACCAAGTGAATATTGTTTGTTTGTTAATGTATTTACGACACTTTACACCTGAAGGGTGCATTCGTGTCGCAAGTGAATATTGCTAAGTTATCAGAATTGCACTCCGAGGCTCTAAGAGGAGTGAAGATTATATTCGGCGAACATTCGCTACAATAAAAATATCATAAGATTTACAGATATTACGACCCATCTTCAAAATACATTGGGTATATTTGAATACCAGTGGACACCCAAAAAGCAACACATAGAGATACTCGCAATATTATGAGGTGCAATAGACACAATCGTGAAAGAATTATGCTGATAGAGTGAACAGAAACAAGAATATAGCCTGTAGAACTTAAAGGTCCTAATTCCAAATAGTTTGGAAAGCCTGGAATACCCCATGAAAAGAATGTGCACTGAGGCTCCATCAGCAGTATGGACTACATCCCACGATTTATTTTTACAATTAAAGCATGATACAGTATGTAGATATCGTAACCCAAACTTCAAAGTGTGTTGGAGGCCATTTGTATTTCACGGAATGTCCAACTACCACAATATCGAGTTGCTCGTAGCATTGCGAGGTCTAATGGACATCAACGTGACTAAATTTCATGAATAGAGTGAACACAAATGATGGTAGATGTTGTAGATCTTAAGAAAATAAATTCCAGATTAGTTTGGATGACCTAGATCACCCAATTCATGTACCATGAATATTCTAGTAGTGCTTTGAGGCTTTCTGAGTACTGTAGACTATGTTCTGTGATGATTCATCGTGTATAAAATTTGATATAGGATGTTTTTTTTTTCCTCCCCTGTTGGGGAAATTAAGCCACTGCGTCCAATAGGCTGAACTTTTGTGGCATGTCCCGTTTTGATATTCGCATCTAGCCAGCTAATTACCATGTGTCAAGTAATCAGCTACTGCCACGACGCGTCGTCGTGATAAACTCCAAGACCTTCCCAGGTTTTGCAGACCAGATCTCACTGGGTTGCAAGCAACCACTATTTAGAAATCTTTGCCTGCGCGTGTATAAAGCACCACAACTGCAAAGCAGATGTTCCGAGGTTTCACGTTCCGTATTACAGAAACGACAGATATCACTCTGAATATGGCCAATATTTTTCAAGTGATACTTGATCGGGCAGTGTCCAGTTACTAGGCCAGTGTATGGACATAGAGCTCTCTTGTTGAGCTCTAAGAGCTTTTTGGTTTTATAAGCATTTGGTGTTATAAATCGTTTTGACTACAGTACAGTTTGATATACCACAGAATGGTTCTGGGCCAGCAAACTGTAAATTGGAACCACTTTTAGCAAGCTCGTCTGCCATTTCATTCCCTTCAATGCCACAGTGACCTGGAACCCAGTATAAGTTTACTGAATTCCCTTGGCACAGCCTGCGCAGTGAAAGAATGCATTCCCAGACAAGCTTTGAAGTACATTTGTAAGCGCACAATGCTTTTAGTGCAGCTTGACTATCTGAGAAAATACAAATATTTGCATATCTGTATTTTCTCTCAAGGCAGATATTTGTGCATTTCAAAATAGCAAGAATCTCTGCTTGAAACACCGTAGGATAGTGTCCCATCGCCACTGAAATTTGTATTCCAGGGCCGTAGATTCCTGCTCCTGTTTTTATTCCAACTTTTGAGCCATCTATATAGAATTTGATTGATCCTTGACGAACAGTGGGACCTCGGACTTCCCAATCTGCACGAGTTGTTAGGATGTTAGATTTGTGGCACAAACTTCGGAGTACTTTGGAGGCCTTAGAATAGCTCTGGGATCAAAACTTCATAGTCTGTTGATGGGGGGTAATACATTGCATGTCAAGGATCAGTGAAAACTATTGATGATTAGCAAAAAGGTGAAATTTGAGTAAAAAAATGTAGAATTTATAAAAAATACAAAAAAGCCACAAATTTTGCTACCAGCTAAAGGGGGAGGGTGTAAAAGGGGGAGGTACCATGTATTTCTTAGCACAACTATTCCTCTTGACTATAAAAAAGTTCCAGGGTAAAATGTTTAAAAACAAAGAAGATATTGCATTTCTGCCAAAAGTAGATCGTCCCGAGTGTTTACGGGTTAACTATCTCATTTACCAACCTTCTCATTCGCTCATCTATTGATTCACTCATTCATTCATTCAACCAGTAACATCCACTAACTCACTCATTAACTCCCTCGGTAACTCACTTCACTTACTAACTTACTTATTCACTCACTAATACACATACTCCCCCAGAAAAGAGCTCTTATACTCATTAAACCACCAACTCACTTACTCATTAACTCATTTACTCAGTAACTCATGTATACTTACTCATCAATTTAATAATTATCTTACTAACACACTAAAATTAACAGCATAGCTCTCTGCCCTACGCCAGCTTTCTTAGTCTGCGACTAACTCACTCGGTTTTGAGGCAGCTAACACTCTACTAATGCCGGGGCCCGTGGCGTAGTTGGTCGCACGTTCGCTTCATATGCGGATGGTCATGGGTTTGATTCCCAGCCCCGGCACTTGCAATTTTTCGTCAGTTGCTTTTCCCCCGAGAGCAACTGGCACTGACCCTCTTCTGAGCCCCATGGCTCAAACGGACCCGGATACCTGGACATCGGCGAACTGCTACTCATAATGGACCCCCAATCGGACTGGAAAGGAACAACGGCCATCCATCATCATCCTTGTGCTCATCATTCTACTAGGCATAAAGTAGAAAAAGTGAAAGCAGCAGAAAGGCACCAGTTCGATAAAATAGAATAAGAATCTAGGCGCTGTACAAAATGTAAGTGCAGTTGTCAATTGAAATTGCTCACGTAGTGCCCCAGTGGACAATAGAGCTGTAAATTAGGTTAAGTGATTAAGAATAAAAAACACTCTACTACTCATCAACCTACTAGCTCATTCACCAACTTACTCACTCACCAGTTTTCTACTAAGTCGATTATTAGGAATGTGTTGAAGTGTGAAGCCACTGGAAGCCATATGTCATGTTTCGGCTCCGTTTTGGCTCAAGACATTCGAGTGCATTTATTTGAGACATCGAATGCTTAATTGACCAACACTTCTACTCCCTCGAACCACTGTGTCACCCGTTGTTACAACACATTGCACATTTCAGCAGCTTACGGTGGAATGCGCATGACTTGCCTCTCGTGGTGGTTGGGAAGCATCGGTCGGTACGAACCTTCTCTTCCCAATCTTCCAAAAACATCTCGCAACACATCCTTCATCATCGGAACGAACAACGTCGTCGTCGTCCTCGTCCTCGTCGCCCATAGACGTTGGAGGAGCACAATGTGGAGCAACACTGAAACTTCTCTTCGGCAACAACAACGGGCCAAGGCGACGAGGACAACGACGACTACGACGACGGTTGATTAGATTAGGTCCATTAGTATGCAAACGTTGTGCACTTGAATCCCCGTCCCACTCCTTAACACCACAGAAGCAGAAGCACCAGCAGTATCACCATCGCCGGTCGGAGAGCATACCTACCCGGTAGCACAGCGTCCATCCGCGCGCGCTACCTTACATCAAAAACCTTAGAAGCACAGCTATAGTAGGACTCGTCGTCGTCGTTGGGGCTGCTGCTGCTATGCTGCTCCTCGGCAGTTTTGCATGCACATTGCAAGATCGATACGTATACATAGGTAGGCAGGTAGGTTGGTGGGTAGTAAGGTACATACAGCAAGCAACAACGGTCGGACAAATGCAAATTTGCCGTGTTGTGCACACTGAACTGGCGAATGAGGCGAATTCTCGCGTTACATTTGAAAAGGGCCTATCCCTAAAATGTAAACAAATCGATTTTGATACCTTTCCATAGCATCCCCCAACAGTAACATACTGTGCAAACATCACCCGCCTAACCGTTAATCTAATCAGAATAAACCCCACCTTCAAAACGGCCGATCATTGCTTTTTTTCCCAATCATTCATAAGCCCGTGCTCCAAATGGGCCAGTAACGGTAAAATTTTGTTTTCATTTGTTGGTCCTCTCGTTTAAAGGGCCGACACCCGAAAATTTTACGAACGGCTCTCGGCCCGAGCACCGAGAGAGAAAATTCTCTCTCTCAAAAACGGCCAAGCCTTGATACGATGTCAACAACGGACTCACTCGGGGGACCAACCCACGCTAAGAAAATTTTAGAAAGGCTCACAATTAGGCTTACACCGGGTGAAATTTTTCAAATTAGCTTAACATGTTTATCTATAATTTTTCATACTTTTTTGATAATTTTTGATGCAAACTTGATTATTGAAGCATAGATACATCTATTCTTGTGTCATTAAAACGAAAAGCATGTTAAAAAATCCGAAAACTTTGAAATACGAATAGGAAATGTGATGGAAAATGTTTGCATCGATTTTTCTCAATGTTTACGTTCTGGGGATAGGCCCTTTTCAAATGTAACGCGAGAATTGGGACCACAAGGGGAGCAATCACAAGACTCTGGGCCGCGGGGAGTTGGGCTGCACAATTTGGATAGATTCTGCTGCAGATGCTAGGCTATTGTTTTGGGATTCTTTTTTTTTTCTCGCATAGAGCACCGTTTCAATTACATTGTTGTGTACATCTTCGTTGTAGAACAAGTGGTGTTGACGGAATCCATGATTTGGAGGGTTTTTATTGACCAGTTTTCCGATTTATTGCTAAAATTTCTGAACAGCACAATCACAACAACTATACAACGAACATTTGTAATGTCGGAACTTCCAAGCGATCATCATTTTGAATGCTGTCTACAAAGAGCTTTCCCAGATCATCTTTCATCGTCTACTTCCTAAAACAAAATATTTCGTGGGGAGTTATCAAATCAGCTTCATCGACGGTCGGTCGACAATAGATCTGATCTTCTCTGTACGGCAAATCCTCCAGAAATGCCGTGAATACCAGGCCCAAACACATAACCCGTTCATCGACTTCAAGGCGGCATACGACAGTATCCACCGCCTCGTACAAAACGCTAATTAAACCGGACTCGAAACATAGACCATGGTCGAGGAAGACCTGCAAGCATTTCAAGCGAAGCGTGGCGAGCTTACGGTGATATCACGGATATATATTATATACTCCCTGGAATACTCCTCAAACCCCTTGAAACCCTTGGAACGCTTCTGAAACACCCTGACACCCGCTGAAATACCCTGGAACGCTCTTGAAACTCTCTGAAACCCGCTGGAACATCCTGGAAGACCCTTGAAATTCGCTGAAACGCCATTGAAACCCTCTGAACACCTCCAACATCCTTGGAGCATCTCCCCTTGAAAACCTCTGAAACGCTCATGAAAACAGGGGAGCATCGTGGAAGCTCCCGCAATCCCCCAGGAACATCCCTGAATCTCTCAAGAACGCCATGGATCGCCTCTGAAACCCATAAAGCCCCATGAAACAACAACTCTGGAACGCCTCTAAAACCTCATAAACCTCATGGAACGCACACGAAACCCACTGAAACCCTTGAGCACTTCAGGAACACCCCTGGGACCCCTGTAACCCCCCCGAAATACCCATAAAAACCTCGAGAACCTCCTGAAATTCGCTAACACATCCCTGGGACGTCTCAAAAATCTCATGGAACACCCATGGAACTCCGTGGAGCATCCTTGATACTCCTTAAGAACCTGGGGAACGTCCCTAGGATCTTAAATTCTTGGATTTTCGGCTTAGTCTAAAAAAAATGCGTTGACTGATTTCAGATCATCGCTGACGTTTCGGTCCAGGTATGTGACCTTCCTCAGAGCTCGATACAACAATCAATCTGTCACAGAACTTTTATCAAAGCAAAAACCACAGACAAACAGACGTAACACTCTCACATTTCCCATCGTACACCGATTTAACGGTCCATTCAAAAATTTGATAGTTGGCCAACTGCCCACCCGTGGCGCTCGCATCATTTTTGTTCGAGTTTGACGTTTGCTCACTACCGCCACCTAGATGATGGTCGGCCAAACTCAGTCCTTTTAGTATTGGGCGAACAGGTTTCCGGTACTATGATTTGAACCGAAAAATGCTCGAAGTGTTACGTCTGTTTGTCTGTGCAAAAACTGTCGGGTCGTAATGTTTCACGCTGTCTGCTACACTTGTGGGCCATCCGTTATGATTCGGTCCAGGGAGATCGCAGCTCGGTCTTATATGAAAAACTAGAATTTCAAAAAGTACCAAGTGTTACCTCCTGAATCAGCTGTTTTGGACTCCCAGAAGCTACGTTAAAAATTTTCAATTTTAGCAGCCGTGCCACCTGGCTGTTCAACAATTAAACCCTTGGTATTATTGTAGGTACCTATATACCAAACAACTTCCAAACAAATCTCCAGAAAGAACTTTTGAAGGAATCCCCCAAGAGAGAACTCCTACACTCTGGAGGAATCCCCAGAGGAAACTCCTGGATGCTTCTCTGGAGGATTTCCCAGAAGGAACTCCCGAATGAAGTCCATGAGGAATCCCCAGAAGGAACTCCTGCAGACATTCCTAGAAGAAACCCTAAAGCAAACACCTGGATGAATACCCCAAGAAAGCTCCCGCAATCTCCAAGAGAGAATTGCAAGAGAAATTCCCACAGGGAACTCCTGGAGGAATCCCCAGAGGGAACTTTTGGAAAAATTCCCAAAAAAGAATCTCTGGTGGGATTCGCAGAGAGAACTCTTGGAGGAATCCCCAGACTGAACTTCTGGTGAAATCCCTAGAGAGAACTCCTGGACTCTAGAAGAATCTTCGGAGTAAACTCCTGGAGGAATCATCACAACAAAATCCTTGAGAATCCCCAGAAGGAACTCCTGTAGAAATTACTGGAGGAATCCCCAGAGAGAAGTCCTGAAGGAATATCCAGAGGAAACTCCTGGATGAAACCCAGGAGAGAACTCCTAGAGTAATTCCCAAAGAGAATTGCTGTAGGAAATTCTCAGAAGAAACTTTTGGAGGAATCCCAAGGGGGGACTTCTGGTGGAACTTGCAGAGAGAACTCCTGGAGGGAACTGCTGGAGGAATCCTCAGAGAAAACTTTTGAAGGAATCTTAAGAGGAATCTTTTAGTGGAATTCGCAGAGTGAATTCCTGGAGAAATACCCAGATGGAACTCCTGGGGGAATCCCCTGAGAGAAATCCTGGAGGAAGCCCTAGAAGGAATGCTAGAGAAAACTTTTGGAGAAATCCCCAGTTATTTCCTGCAGAAACTTCAATTGAAATCTTCAGAGTCTAAAGATGTCATAGAAGTCATAGTAGAATTCCTTGAGAAACATTTGCTGTAAAAAGGATGCATTTGGTCCCAGATACACTTAAGAAACTCTTCTAGATTACTGTTAACGGAATAGCTTTCTCCAAAAATTCTAACAGAGGTTTTTTTTAATACAATCTGGAACTCTTCGAGCCAAGCGGTCTATAGAGAGATTCTCCTTAGAATTTCACCACATTTACTCTAGAAATCCCTCCATGCATTCTTCTAGTGTTCCTTTCACAAATGCTTCAGAAAATCCTCCAATCTGTCAAAGAATTCCAAGAAGTATCCCCAGAAGTAATTCTGAAGGAATTCTCTGATAAATTCATGAGAGAATTCTGAAAAAAATCTACTATTTCTTGAGTAATTCTTGGAGAAATCTTTTTTGAGTAATTTCTGAACGAGTTTTTGAAGGAAGCTTTGAAGAATTACTGGATGAATCTCTGGAGAAGAATTCCTAGAGGAATCTCTAAACGTTTCTTGGAGGCATTTATAACGCTTTCCTGGAGGAATCTTTGAGAAGATCGTTTTAGATTCTTTGGAGTAATTCCTGAAAAAATTCTGGAGGAAGTTCTGGCAAAAACCCGCTGGAGGAAATCTTGCACAAAGCTTTAAAAAATCCTGAAGGTATCTCTGCATAAGTAAACCTTGGAGGAAGCTTAGAAAAAAAAAACTTCTGGATCATATTTTGTAGTAACTATTGGAGGATTGCTACTTTCAGTAAAATAGAAATGGCAATCTCGCATGTCATGCCTCGAGCCCCAAAATGTTTTGATAAAACTACTTGTTTGCAGCCTTGCTATTCCCAAATCTTGGTGGGATTATACTGTCAAGTTCATTCCGTAAGTGGATAATGCATCGTATGAAGATCAGACCTATCCATTTGACCTCTTTCTTCTGAAATTATTAGAACGCTTTGTTGAGCATCACACCCGTGATGTTTTTCTGGCAAACATGCCTCTCCATGAGAACCAACATACTTACCAAAATGGAAAATCCACTGTGATTTGTTTATACAATGTTGTTTACGATATCGGAAAAGCATTCATTCAAAAACAATTTTGTTTGGGTGTTTTCTTGGATTTCCAGAATACTTTTGAACACGCACCTTTCGAATCCATATTGGAAGCCGCACGGATTGTCCTATTTATCTTTCAATGATTTCCAATTGGATTTACCAAATGCTCAAAAACTAACATCTCTTCTCGGCATGACGTCAAGCAGCGATTAGGAAATTGAGTGTTTGTGGATGTCCCCATGCGGGAGTCTTGTCACCACTTTTGAGGAATCTTGTAGCAGAAACGCAATTGAGATAACTCAATGTGGTTTTCCTACTTATGATTTGGTCCATCACAAGCCTCAACAGGCTGCTTCATTTGTATATTTAGCTGAGAATCCGACTGTGAAACTTTGAATCTTTTGATATGTAACTACCCAGTTTTTACGCAACTGCATTTCCGAGTATTCGGTAAACACTTGATTAAGTGAAAATGACCTAAGACGCCTGAATCTTCAGGATGTTCTGTTGTTCTGAACCCGTTGTGGCAAGTAGCTATAGGCTTACTTTACGCTTTATGCGTTTTTTACAGTGCCCTTTTCAGGGCGCGTTTTGAACCCGTTGTGGTACGCTTATGCGATTATGTCGACCCTATCCCCTTACCTTCCCTTTCCCTATCCCATCCCTTATTCCTCCCTTCCCTCTCCCTCAGGTAAATGATGAATAGGCTCGTATTCATGGCGATGGCACAAATTTCCCAAATGGAGCAGAAGGTGCCTCTGGAGTCGACCTACTGATACCTGATACCTAGTCCAGGAGTTCCTTAGAAGATTTTTCGAGAAGTTCCTTTAGGGTTTCTCCAGGGATCGCTCCTGGATTTCTTTCGGAAATTTTTCCAAGAGGTTTCACGGATGCCTCCAGGAGATACATCACAGATTTCTCCAGAAGCTCCTTCAAAAATTCTTACAGGAATTCCGTCAGGAATTCTTCTAGGAGTTCCTTGAAGAATTTCCTTAGGACATATCTCCAGGGTTATCTTGAAGGATCTCTCATGAAGCTCCTAGAAGAATTTCTCCAGGATTTCTATTAAAGAATATTCAACGATATTCTTTTGAAATTCCTCCTTGAATTCATTCGGAAATACCTCCTGAAAATCCTTCTCTTTTCTTGAAAAGATTCTCACTGGAAATCTTTCAATGATTTCTTCAAATATTCCTCTTGAAAAAATCCTTCGGAGATTCCTCCTGGACTTCCTCCGAGAATTTCTCCTGGAATTTCTTCGGGGAATGTTTCTGGGCTTCCTCCGAGAGTTTCTCCTGGAATTCCTTCAGGAATTCCTCATGAAATTCATTCGGCGATTTTTCTTAAATTCCAGTCAGGGATTTCTTCATAAGTTTCTGCAGGGATTTCTCTAAGAGAGATTCTTGAACCACCAGGGATTCCTGCAGAAGTTCCTGCAGGGATTTCTCCACAAGTTCTTGCAGATATTCCTCCAGGAGTTTCTTCAGGAATTCCTCTTGAAGTTCCTTGAAGGTTCCCCTTAGAATTCCTTCGAGGATTCCTCCTGGAAATCCTTCGGGACTTTCTAAGTGTAAATAGTGCGATCATAATTTGATAGGTTCTGAAGCTTCTAAGAAAACAAAGCAAAAACTGTATCCAAATCAATACTGCCCTATTTCTTAAAAATAGTAAAAATATTGAACTCACTGCAATCATTTGAAGTATTCATAACTATCTCAGAACAAATGCTAATGACTTGGAAATGGAAATGTGCAAACCCTCCATAAATATGAAAGGTTTTGAAAACTATTCATGATACAACAATTCTAAACCAACTTTGAATGTCTGGTTGAAATAGGAATTATACAATGCTTCAGCAGTGATCACTTATGACCCTACAATCTGTAGTGAATCGTTTGCAAAATATGTATATTGTTCATTAATTTCAATAACATTGTTACTGAAATATAATAAAAATAAATAAAATTAGAAGCTTTAATCAATGAAAACTCTAACGACACAATATCCAAGGTTAATATTTGAAACGCTCAAATCAGCTGATAGAACAGATTCTTTTAACCCCTACCATTACCCAGAAACCAGTTGCTATTCTTTGGAGCTACTCAACACAAAACGACCATGCCAACAGCCAACAGCGAGCAGCGTTCCGAGACACGGCAAACCCGGGAGCAACCTAATTTTTATTATAATTCCAATCATGTGTTCCGCGTACCGAAACGTAACATGGGACGGGCGGACGTGGACATCTAGCAAAGCAGGTAGGTAGCTCTAGCTAGCAGCCTAACACTGCTGTTTCGGGTTCGGTTGGTCGCCACGTCGTCGGTCGGTTGGTGGGGCGGGCGATTTGGTGATGTCACGCGCCGTTTCGAGACACACGTAACAGCCTCCTGCCAAAACGGGACCCGTGGAAGGATAGGGGGTGGGGGATGGGCAGTGGCAGTTGGAGGAGACCAAGCACTAGAGTAGGTAAGAAAAAGTGTACATAACCAAATGTTAAAACCGTAAAACACGCCCAATCAACAGCTTTATATCGAACCGCCTGCACATATGAAATCATATTTCCGGCTGTGCTATCCAAACAACCCGGAAAGAAGTGAATGGAAAATTAGGAATAAAATTGTTACAAATTTCCTGATCTTAAAACATACAAACATCAAAGTAACAAGTAAAGTATTTTCGAAGCAAATCTTTTAATCTCTTAATAAATAATTAGCAGTTTTAACTTTTGTTCGATTCCTTAGTAGTACTTTGTGAAAACAATATTTTTTCTCAATTCTTCTAAGGATCAATTCGTTATCTCTGAACCTTGAGGTCTAAGCGGAGAAGAAGAAATCAGGGTTAAACCCAGAAAATTCTTCCGGTCGGAAATTATCACCCAATAATGTCCCCCTCAGTTTGGGGTTTCATTCAGCAACAAAAAGGTTTAGCTGGTACATGACTTTTCTGGCCGTTGCTCGGTCTCGGTGCAACCGAACGCGCAAACACGGGATTCACATATCAATTTGGCCACGTTTTTGTCGCAGGTCGTGAAAGTGAATTGAGGAGGTGTCATCTAGGTATATAGACACCGAAAGCAGCGAACAAATGTGTATGCGTTTTGGAGAGTGAAAACAAGTGCCAGCAACAGCAGCACAGTCAATTTGCCTCGCCACCACCAGAAAACCAAATGACACACACCCAAGGTGCCCAGCGATATAGCTGGGGAGGTTCGGTTTTGCGTGTTCGATCCAAGGATGGATTAAATTAATCGAGTTTGTTGCAGCCGGTCTTGCGCGCTTGGTCCTAAATTCGATTTAAATTAAACTGTTGATTCACACTAGGTAGGTACATACTGTGTACACCGCTGCCGCCGCCGCCACTGCGCTGAAGCCGGCTTATCTGAGGGGCAGTGGATTTCGATGCAAGCAATGTGCAACGGAAGCAATAATTAGGGCTTTGTTACGACGAAGCTTCGAACTCGGTTCGGTTTGCATTGGTTGAATATTAAATTGTGAAACAAGCGCGGTTGGACAGGTGAACTCTAGATGATGAAATGATTATTCATATTTATATATGTAATTAAACTAATTAAAACAAGAAAGTAAACTTAGAAATAACAAATGATGGATTATACACGTTTTAGTGGATTCGATTAGTAAGGTTTAAGCAATGTGATTCAATGTTGTTAAGTGTAGCTCAAAATAACAACTGTTCCAGGAGCCCACTTAGATTTATTTGGCACTTCTAAAACCAATTACTTTTCATTATACGCCGCCTAGTGACTTTTGTACCTAGTTACGATTTTGAGCGCACAAATCTCAAAATAAACTGAACTAACCGGATCTTCGTATTTTAGTATTATTTATCACAAGTGAACAAGAGCAAAATAAAACTTACAGTGCCGTTAGAAGTTTATTTCCTGAGATTTGTGCATTTGAAATTCTGGGAAATATTGAATTGGGATTCTATGATGTTTGTCCTTAACTCGTCGACACCCAAGGTGTCTCACAATTCAAATCTTAAAATAAATAGATTTGTAATCAATAATCAAGTTCCACGAAAAGGAAGAAAGTCTATGGCACAGATAAGATATAAGATATAGATCTTTCATAAGGGCGAATCCATTAATGATGTTGTATTTTTATCAATTTTTTACATTCTCCTGCCACTTTTATCATATTTTGCATTGCAATTTATATCTCGTTGCACTTATATCCCCCACCACTCCCAATCTTTGTAGTAGTCCCGGGAACACTATCTGGAGAAATCTGGTCTCAGGAAAAATCCCGAGAGAAATCCTAAAAGAAATATAAGAAAATCAACGAATTACGGTAAAATCTCTGATGGAAAAAAAATCTGAAAAAATCCCATGCCATTTGAATAGCCGAATGGAACCCTAGAGGAATTCCAGCACAAATCCTTGAAAGAATCCTACGAGCAATACACGAAATAATTGTTGAGTAATCCGTGAAAAAAACTCAAGGCGAGTCCTTAAGAGAATCCAGAAGAAATCCCTAGAAAAAAGTCAGTAGAAATTCCTGAAAAAACACTGAGGGAACCTCTGGGAATACTCACAGGAACTAAAATCCCAAGGAATCCCAGAAGAAATCCTCAAAAGAATCCCAAAAAAAACAAGAATCCTGGAGGAGCTCCTGATGCAATCCCGAGAATAATCCGTGAGAAATTCACGAAATAATCCTGGGCAAAATAATGGAGGAATGATTCTTAACAGAATTTCAGAAAGAATTTCTTGAGAGATCCTTGACCGAATTTTGGAATTATCCCTGAAAGAATTAAAGGAGCGAGATCTAAGGAAAACTCGAGAAGCATGAATAACGGAATCCCGATAAAAATCAAGAAGAAATCCCTTAAAAAATGAGGTAAATAAATAAATAAACCTCGGTAGGGGAGAATTAGCTGAAGAAATCTTGGAAAGAGTCCTGATGAACTCTGTAGAGGAATCTCTGAAAAAAAAAATCTGAAGGAATATCCCTAACCAAATTCTCTGATGAAACCCGGGAGAAATGTCGGAAGGAATCCCGGTAGAAATCCCAAAAGGATTCCCGGAGGAATGTAAAAAGCAATATCGGAAGGAATCTCGGGGTATATCACTAATGAATATTGAGAGAAGTCCCTAAAAAAATCCGGTTAAATCAACGAAAAAAGGAATATTATTGTAGAAATTCTGGAAGGATTTTTTGCATGAATGTCCGAGAATATCCTCAAAGAAATCCCGAGAGCAATTCCTGATCTCTGGAATAATTCGTGGAAAAACCCGGAAGGAATCCAGGAAAAAATCCCCAAGAAAATCCCGGGAGGAATCAATGGAAACATCCTAAAAGGAATTTATAATGAAGTTCCAGAAAAAATCCTGGACGAATCCTTGATAGAATCTTGAAAGAATCGCTGAAGGAATAACGGAAGCCAGGGGAAATCAGGACTTCAGGAAAAATGCCGGAAAAATCCCTGAAATAATTCCGGAAGAAACAATTGAAGAAATCCCGGGAAGACTCTTGGAAGGAATCCCGCGGCAAATTCTTGATGGAAACTGAAATAAAAAAAAATAAAAAAAAAACGGGTGGAATTCCTGGGAGGAGCCCGGTAGGAATCATGGAAGGAATTCCTGAAAGATTTCCTTGAAAGAAGAACCCATGAAATCCCACGACCTTGAGTGGAATATCGGAAGGAATTCCAGGAGAAATCCTGGAACTAATTCTCGGGAGAAATTACAAGATGATTTTGTGTTGAAAATAGTGGAAAAATTGGAATGGAGAAATTACGAAAAAAAAATTCACGTAGTTATCACAAGATTTGAACACAAGACTCCCAAAATCGGTAGGAATGACGTATTAACCAACTACACCACAGAACAGGTAACTTTTCCTTGTGCAGAGTAGAAGGCCAATCTTTAAATCAATACCCACCACACCCTACACTCTTCTCAACGCTTATGAACAACTGCAGGCTTTACTCATACTAGAAACATCCGAATTCGGCCGTGCGTATGTTCATAGCACCGTCATTCCCCCGAAAACAACACCATTCGAGTCTAAAATGATTATAGATAGAACGTTTGTTGAAATTCTCCAAAAACTAGCATCGGAGCTCATGTGAGCATTTTTGGTAAATTTCTTAAACAATTCAATAGAGAAAATATAGATCTATCATCACCGGATGCTATTTCAACAGAATAAAGAAAGACATTTGTTAGGATATTGTCGCCTCCGGAACTGAAACAACCTATCGATAGCAGCTTTCGTTTTACGCAGCTTCAATGCTGTAAATTTATTGCTTATTACTAACTAAATATGTACAAAAATGATAATCTTACATTGCAGTATCGGTTCCTATTTTCGAGTAGACAATACTCCTAACCGTCTTGCTTAACTCACTGTTAACCACTGCCGAAGCTTTTCAAAACAATCTACTTCTTCGGTCCTACTACACATTTGATTCAGGGTTGCCAGTTCCACTAATGACTAGCGTATTGCAATCGTACGCAACAACATTTGTAATGCGTCAGTTTCCCAAATTCTTGAGGATTTTTTTGGAGAAAAGTTCATAGCAAATAGTAGTACTACTTCCGATGGAATTTGTAGAAGATCGTTTTTTTACGCTCCACGAGTTTCTGGAGAATTTCAAACACATTCCTCATCGCCAGAGTTCTAAGAGAACTGATTTTGGATTTTCTTTAAATTCCATTTGGCATGTCCTAGATGCCATGAACAAATCTGACAGGATAAACATTGAAATTTCTAAAAAAAAAAAAAACAGATGATCAAAATCGCGTGCTGAAAGCCAGAAGAAATTTCAGTAGGAATTATAAATACTAAAAATTCTTTCATCCCACAGACAATTCTTTCAGGAATTGAAATCTTAAGTCAAATAGGCCTGCACTGAAACTCTATCCATCAATTCCGTCATGGATGGAAATATACAACAAGTACCACCAAGCATTAAAGAACCTTCTATGTGTTTTGGAAGATTCACAAGTAAATTCTTCAGGCTTTTGGGAACTTTATTTGGATCATTCTTTGTTTCTAAAGGAGCCGCTGATACTCTCTCTAAGAACTAACTTTAGAGATAACTCAAGAGATTTTACCTCCTGTTTTTCAAGAAATTCTTATATAAGCCGTGAAGAAAAACATGAATGCTACTTACAGGGGATAGACAAAATCATCGGGACAGGCAAAATTTTCATTTTTCAAAAAATGTTCCACTAGCTGTAACTTTTCGAAAAGTGCATCAAATATTCTTATTATTTTTACTGTAAGTTCATCAACTAGTTGTGTATCAGTGGTTGAAGAAGATCGGGTCATTCTTCACGAATTTACAAAGATTCTTGAAAAAGGTAAGATTATCCGATAGCCAACTTTGAGCTGTTGTATCTCCGGATTCAATAAATCGATTGCAATGAAATTTTGATCATTCATGACTTATATAATGAGCTCTGGAAAACATTTGACTTAACTTGAAATTTTAAGCAAGAGAAAAAGTTATAGCGATTTTTTTTCACGGTTTTTTAGTAAATTGGTCTATTTTTAATATGCATTCCATTATTTTTTTCAATTTATTGGCAACTATGTTGTTACTTTCCCTCAAAACACATTTATATATAAGTCAATAAGAGGGAAATTAAATGAACTATAATTTGCATCTTGAATTTTGAAACGATGTTGAAGTTTTGGATAATTTGGCTAAAACGCCAGAAAAATAATCTAATCGTTATAATTTTCTTCTGTGTTAAGAATTTTAAGTTAAGTCAAAGGTTTTTCATAGCTCATTATACAAGTCATAAATGGTCAAAATTTCATTGCATTCGGTTCATTGAATCCGGAGATATAACAGCTCAAAGTTGACTATCGGATAATTTTACCATTTTTAAGAATCTTTATAACTCCGTAGAGAATAGCCCGATCTTTTCCAAAATTGGACCACTGATACACAACTAGTTGTTGCACTTGCAGTAAAAATTTGAGAATATTTGATGCACTTTTCGAAAAGATACAGCTAGTTGAACATTTTTTGAAAAGTGAAAATTTTGCCTGTCCCGATCATTTTGTCTATCCCCTGTAATAGAAAAAAAAATCCCCTTGAATTTCATTAGATGTTAACTCTCTTATATGTACCAATTTTTTTTATTTTGATATATAATTTTTCATAATCTAAAATCGATTTAAATATGTTTTAGGGACGAACCAGATGAACGGGATGAACCTGCCTACGGCAGAAAATCCCTAAAAAAAGAAAAAAAAAGGACGAACCAGCCAAGGACTGAATGTCTCTATAATGAAGACAAATCAATCAATCTATCAAATATGATTTCTTTTCAATTCGCTATTTTTTGAATTTTGGTTTTTGATGTTTCTAATTGTTATTACCGATTTTTTAAGGCAAAACATTTTGAGATTTTATGATTATTGTGAAAATATTTTTATTTTAAATTTTTTTCACGGTCAATTTTATTTTCCGTGTAAATTTAAGGAAAATAATTTTGGAGTGTATTTAACTTCTCAAACCATTTTTACTATCAAAGAATAATTGTGGAAAATTGTTTATTGTTGCGAATAAATACAATAGAAACATTTACATCTGAAAGGTGACCAAAACATCAATTTTTCAATGATTAAAAAAAATGCAACAGTCCTAAATATCAGCCAAAAACATGAATGTTTTGATTACCACGGAGAGAAAAAAAAATAAAAATTAAATGCTCGAGCTATATTCTGTCTAAAGACGGCAATGAGTATTAGAGGGTTAAACATTCAAAATTTTACATCAGGCAGACGCTTCGAGACTGCTATACCAATTTTAAGAAAAAATAGAAACTAAAATATCAGAAAAATTTAAATTTTTAAACCAGTTAGGCTGATATAAATTTCATTTTGACTTTTCGACCAACCAACCAGAAAAATACAAAAATCTAATTGCAGCTTTCAATGGCAACTGCTCAATAGATTTTTTTCTCAAACGTATTCCAAAAGAATTCGCTCTGGAATGTCGTCAAAAAGTTTGTCGAAAATCGCTCTGTCTCATTCGCCCGAATGTTACAAATTTCTTAGACTATTCCTTATGCTATTCTATTGGCAATTTGTTGGACAATTTATTTAAAAATTGCATGCAATTCTTCTGGAAAATCCATTGGCAATGCCTTTCGAAATTCATTCAAAAATGCCTTTGTAAATTCGTTCGGAATTGTCTTTAGAGTTCTTCAACAACTTTTATCGAGAATTTCTTAGACATTTTCCAAATAAATCCCTCAATTCCATTGGGAATAACTTGAGTGTTTCCTTTGAGGAGTCTTCTGCAAATTTATTTGAAAAGTCCTTCAACAGAGTCTCAGGAAAGAGACGAACCAGCCAAGGGCTAAAAGTCTCTCTAATAAAGACAAATCAATCAATCAAAATCCTTCAACAGAGCTTTTATAAATTCTCTCTGTAGTAAATCCAATGAGGATTCCCAAGACAATTTCTTCGTAAATATTTCAGCATAGCTTCTAGGCGTTCCTTCCGCATTTATTTGAAGATGTCTTTGAAAACTTCTTTAGGAATCTTCCACCTCTAATATTGAGGACTATTATATACAGGGGAGAGACAAAATGATCAAGAACATGTAAAATTTTCACTTTCAGAAAATGGTCAACTAGCTGCAACTTTTAGGAAAGTGCATCAAATATTCTCAAATTTTTACTGACAGTTGATCAACTAGTTGTCTATCAATGGTGTAAATTTGGTAAAGATCAGAATAGTCAAATCTCAATGTAGCTATCCTGATTTTTGGGTGAAATTAATAGCACCATGAACATTAACCTTCCAGGACGCGCGCCATCAAGCAACCGAAACTGCACCGCGCTAGTGCTGTGTACGGTTTTTTGGTAGTGTTGTACTTTTTACAACAGCGCGCGCTGAAGGGTTGAACAAAATGTCAAAATAATTGTTTTTATGATCTGATAAATGGTTGTCGTGATACTCATGTGTCCACTCCACACGAATGGTCTTATTTTGTTATGATTTAAAGATCTTGTATTGACCCCTTAGAACTTGAAGTATTGATTTTACTGATATTTTGGATGACGTACAATATCTAATGACTTAGGAACACATGGAAGGGTATCATGCGAGATTCAGGGTCAAGTGGTCATGATATTCTGGAAGGATTTGTTTTTATGCTCCATGCTTCAATTGTGATTTGAATTACTTGTTTACAATTCGAGTCTTTTTTCTTATTTTTGATGTAATATCCTAAGTAAGTAGGATGAAGCCTGCTGCTCAGCTTAGTGTTTCATTAAAACTAACAGATATTAACCTCCAAACCTCGGGTAATTTTGGATTTCATTCCGTAGTCAACTTTTTTAAAAGTCATTCGCGCAGAGTTATAGATACACCCGAACTTCCATTTAGGTAATGGATTTTAAGGTTGTAAAGAAGTTTAAGAAGGGCAAGTGCAAAAAAGGACATTAAAGCTTTCTGATGTAAAGGAAGAGGATCAGAGGGATTTCAAGCGAGTTTTAAGGGGAGGGGCACAGCGGCGTTCTCAGGCGATTCAGGAGGTTTCAGAGGGTTTTGCGGGGGCTTCACAGGTTCCCAGGTGAGCTTTACGATGATTTCAATGGGGTTTCAGAAACGTTTTAAAACGTTTCAGGGCGTTTCAGGACGTTTGAGAGGTGTATTAGGGTAGGTTTTCATACTAGTTTCGTGGTGGTTGCAGAAGAGTTCCAAAGCGTTTCTATGCGTTTGCTTGCGGGCATTATAAGAAGTTTTATATGGATTTTAGGGTGCTTCAGAGATTCTCAGGTGGATTTCACGGAGATTTCATGGAGGTTTAAGAAGAGCTTCAAAGCGTTAGTGGAGAAAATGGCCTACATTCCAGGTGATTCTTGGATACTCTTATACTACAACAGAACTTGATAGAACATAGATGCCTGATGCAGTGTGAGCAGGGTGCAAAATGTGCATAGTCATTGACTGAAAACAGCACGAATTTGAATGGTTCTGCACTGAATATTCAAAACAAATTCATTATCGCTCTCAATCTTCACACAGTTAGTCAATTCGTAGTCATTGAATACGAAGCCGATCGAGAAACATCTTTACCTATGTTTATGACTACGATTCCTTCCAAAAACACTCCACAACAATCAAATGGGAAAAGATCTGTGTAAAGCACCGTTAAATGTAATCGAAACGTTAATGTTTTATCAGCAATTTAACACTTTGTAAAATGTTTACAAATATCCATTGACTATCATTCAGTTGACATCAAGCAGCTGAAGATGAATATGAATGAAAACTGCCGCACGGCGAACTTCAGTTCGTCTGCTCGAAAATTTTGCTCCCAGAGTGTGAGTATGACCCTTAGTCATAAAACTCTTCGAGACAACAAATTACGTTGGTTGATCCGATGACCTGTACTCAAGGCAGCTCTTGGAATTAATAAATTTCATTCATAATGCTCCAATAGATCACTGATTACACTTGTAGATCAGATGACTCAAACTCCAGGGAGTTCTCGGATACTCTTATACAACCATAGTACTTTAGACTTGATAGAACATATATACCAGAGGCTCTGTTAGTGTGAACCTTATTCATAATCCTAATAGGTACAATTAGTAGCTCTCGCGGATAAGATGCGCATTATTCAAGGGAGGCCCTTTAAGATTCATTGAACTCACCACTTGATAGATACTTGGTACCTGAGTATGTACCTTGGTCATAAAGTTCTTAGAGACAACCAAATACGTTGGTACATCCGATGTCCTATACTCGAGGGAGTTCTTGAGGTCCTCAAGCAGAAAATAAACTCACCACTTGACATGCTCTAGTAGATCACTGATTACTCAAGTAGATCAGATGACCGAAACATCAGGGAGTTCTCTGATACTCTAAAACTTTAACTAGTTTAACTGGATTTATTAATGTTCCACCTTAAACTAAAACGGAGAGATTCACGACTTTGTATCAACCGCGGTAGTACCGCAGCTGCATCAAAAGTACGACGACTCACGTACCCAGATTCCAATCACCAATTCACCCGTGCCTGAGCAGAGTCGATTAGGAGAAAACTTCCTCCTTATAGAGCAGCCAAAGTGGAGTCCTCCGGTTCATTCATCGCATCGCTTCATTTCGGAACTGGCTCACACACGCCAACGACCTGTTGTTTCACTCCGGGCCGGGCCGGGCCGGGGCCTGCACTTGATTCGTCCCGTCCCGCACACTTACCCGCGGTGAGCATCGGGGGGCGGCGGACGTGGACCAATCAACCCCGGCCCGGCCGCGTGCTGAATGTGAATGTGAGTGAAGCATGACAGCGAAATAAAAATTGACTTCCAACAACTAACTATCGGGTTCCATACACCCGTGTCCGTCCGTCCGCTCCTGGTCCCGCATAGCAATTGCAAGGGGTGTCGTACCTGACCTTGAACCACATTCCGACGTTTCCATTGGCCGTGTCGTCGTCGGTCGGTTGGTTAGGATTCACGTCCGCCACGCCGCGAGTAACACAGAGTAGCTTCCCCCGGGTTGGTCGGTCCTAGTCGTCATCGTCGTCGTCGTCGTCGTCGACGACGGTGTGTGTTTGGTTGCAATTCAGGTCGGGATCAGAACGTGCGGTCGTCGTTGAGCATACCTATAGCCGCTCCGGTTCTTTTTCCCGTTCCAAGCTTTGATCGTCGTCGGCAGACGGGACGTGTGTTCTACGCCGTGATGATTTTGTCCCGTTCCTGTCTGGAAATTTAATGAAATCGATAATTTTCTTGTGTTGTGCCCGGTTAGCTCATGTTTGCTTACACTCCGTAGAGCGTGCGATTTGGACGCCGGCAACTCTATAAGGTGGGGAAACTCATATTTTTGGGAAGGTTCCGTGCTGGGGTCAGATTAGCAATTGTATGTATAAAATACGCAGCTGTTCATTGATGGAAGTAAGACTTGGTTACAGCGGGGTAACTGTAACAAGAGCAAAGCATGCCTCACATGAAGGAGAATAAGTTGAATTTCATCGAGTAGTTAAACCGTTTAACGACTTATGAGTCGCATAAAAAAGCTTGTGGCGTAACCACGGACGCCACATAGTATTACATATATTACATAGTATGTAAAAGTAGGTACCGTCGTTGGGGGTGAGAATGGGTCAAAAAAGGATACTCAAAGATTGTTTGTTAAATAACAAATGCAATTGAAGTCGGAATAACTTTTTATTTGGTATGTATACTCTCCTATGTGGTAATGATAGTTTAGCAAGAAAGTATCACGTTATATGAATTGCTTAGTAACCTACAAATGATTGAAAATTGACCCAATCTCACCCCTTAGAGGGGGTGAGAATGGGTCAAAGTATTCGAAATTACCTTTCTAAGAATATAAATTAATTTTATTGATCATATCTACCTAAAACACAATGTTATCATGACGAATGAAAGCTTTGGTAATTTTAAAAGATGATTAATCCACCTAAAAGGGCTAATACAGCCGAAAAAATGGTTGAAATTTGATAAAATAACGTTTATATACTGTATCACCATTTTTAGCCATCATAATCATCCTCATTAAGAGTTTCAACCTCCATGAGAGGAGGGGAGATTATAATGAGGGAGGGGCGAAGAAAGAATGAATGATTGATTGTAAAAAAACATGCTAGTTTTTGTATACTGCATAAGAAATGTTTAACCAAACCCTCCGTTATAAACTCTTATGTACATGATCATTGGCCTCTATATTGCCAAAGCAAATCACTCCATCTCAAGATAGAGGGTCGTTCAAATATTATGTTAAGTCTATTTTGTGAGCTTACGATATTGCAGTACACTAAAGATTAGCTGATTATTAGAGGAGCTGTTCACACGCATGGGTGTAAATGATTTTAGGCACTAAACGTATTAACACACTCGTTTGACGCTTCTCGACATATTTTTGAAAGAAAGCGTATTTTAGTGAAAATACGGTGAACATGGCACCACTCTAACGTCAAATGGGGACTGGATAACAAATTGAATTTTTAGTTAAGGTTATGTGCACTCGATAACTTGCTTGACCCAATCTCACCCCCATTCTTAATATTTAGACATAGGGTCGAAAATATTGAATTTTTTAATAAAAAGTGCATTGACAGTCCGCTTTTTTCGTTGCATCAACCAGATAATACCTACAGCTAACCACTTATAAGAAAATTTATAGTTAGGTACTTGTGTGAAACATTACAAAGGAGAAATTTTTTCAGAGTGATTTACTAGTAGTTTCATCTAAGTTTGGCCACAAATTTAACAAAAAAACGATTATTGCTAAACATCTTTTTCTGCATCATGATGTGTAAAAACAACTTCTCTTTGAAATAAGGACTGTTCAATTTATAGAACGGACAACTTGCTTAAGCGATATCTTTTTTATTGTTCAGTAAAATAATTATCGTTTTTTCGCATAACTTTCTAAAGCTATTTTCAAATGTAGGAAAAATATAACATAAAGCAAAATGTTCTTTATTGTGTAACTGAAACGGTTTTCATAAAACATCAATAAAAACCCATTTCTCAAAATTCGACATAACTTTCCACATACTTAACATGCCCATTTTCATAAAGTTTTTAATGTATTGGAATCTTATACTATTCTACTAAAGGTAAAGCTCAAAAGTTGGTCAGTGATAATGCACCAAGCATTCTCTAGCTTGATATAGTGAGTTGTCTTGTTTTCATAGAAATTATTAAAAAATGTTCACTCAAGTCCTGTGTTGCAATACTATTACGGATTCGGCGAAAAATTTGTCCAGAGTAGTAGAATATTGCTCTCTGAATGATACAGAAGAAAAAATCACTTTTAATTGCATTTTTTATCAAAAATTTAATCCATAAAGATGGTCATATTAAAAAACATCATTCTTTTTGCTCCATTTATGCAGATTTTCGACTCTAGCGAATCTTGTTATTATTTATTTTCAACAAAGTTGGTCCTATGTTTTTTGTATACCTTATTTATTAATAATCGGATGCAAAGTTTTTATTTTCAACATCATTGTTATGCAAAATTTGCATTAGGTTGCATTGTTATTTGAAAGAACCTTCAAAAAACGAAACTGTTTTGATTACTGTGCCTGTAATGGCGTTCAGTAACCAAACCAGCAATGCTATTAAGAAGTAGTATTCTGCATTGAAAACCACATTATTCCTACTTTCGACTGCATGCATACAAAAATTGTTTATTTAATATTTTCATGCCCTTCTTGTTTTACAATTGAATTTTATTCAAAAAATCGAATCTCACTTGAGACTTTAATATCTCAACAACTAATTATCTAATTGAGTTTAAATTTCGCCAGAATGTTTATTACTCATGCTGCTGCAGCATAGCACACACTTTTCTGATATTCAAAATGATATACCATATGTGAACAGTAATTTTATACATATTTTCAATTTTCAGCAATCGAAAAATTTACCTCATTTAACACCTGGGCGATTTTCTATAAAATAAAACTATTTTTATTCGATTCAAAAATTAGTACTGTAATGAATGATGATGTACTGAACTACGAAGCAAGGGTGGTTAAATTTGAAGTACACGTTTTGTTTTGTTTTTTTTTTAAATAATTTTTATTAGTATCTCAATCAATTTTTACATTCTTCAACTTAATCTAGGTGTTCTGTGTATTAAAACACACTATCATCCTAATTTGGTGAAACAAATTTAAGCTATTATCAATACTAATTAATGACATATTACATTTAATTTGCTGTAGCAGTTAAGATTTTTTGCAGGCTTTATTTATATACGCGTTTTGTTTTTATAGCCTTGTAAAGTTGTCCGTTTTATAAATTGAACAGTCCTTAATATAAAGTTTTCAATATAAATTAGTGATAGTTGATGAACTATTTCAAATTTTATGTTTCTCCGTTTTGACCCAATCTCACCCCCCAGACCCATTGTCACCCCCATCACTTCACGGTACTTTTACCTCTTATTTCAAACAAACGAATATCACTTTTTGATCTCCATATGAAAATATGCTATTATTGAGCTAGTTTCCTCTGCTCGGGTACTGATACGAGTGTGTCCTGAATTTCTGAACTCCAAGGTAGTTTGGCTGACCTGGAATATGCCTTGCCTATAGTGTCTCTAAATTACATTTTAGATTTCCAGAGCTTCGCGAATCCCAGCAGATTATGCAATGCTATTATTTATGGCGAAAACATGAAACATTATTCTTGTAGATTTGAAGGACTTGACTATATGACATTTGATATGTCGTCCTAGGACATCCCAGACTACAAAACACCTGTTGACATTTTTACGAAGGTTAAATGAATGCACATGTACGTAATCGATATCCAAATTCAGCATTTAGAACAACTGATATGTCAATTATTTTGTTTCTACACATTTTATGGTGTTCAGGATGTTCTAGGTTGTCAATAAAATATCAAATACAAATATTCCCATTTTTACTTAATAGAGGACTCAATTTGCAACAACTTTGCCGAAGACAGTGTTCTGTTTTATTAAATGTGTGAACACATACAGCCGTTTCTATGTTGCAGTTATATATGACCACTCCGGCTCCAAAGGGTTAAAATCCCTCAGGAAACCCCTCTGAAGCCCCGTAAACTTCCCTTAAACTTTACTGAAGTCGTCTGAATCCTTATGAAACTTCTAAAATCGTCTTAAACACCCTGTGAAACCCTTCGAGACCCCTGCAGACTTTGCTTTTTTTTATCTTTAATAACGGAATTTTTAACTCGGAGCTAGTTCATCTCTGTTATAGTTTGCTTAAACTGCACTAAAATTTCCTGAGACCCATTAAAAGCCTTAAAATCCCTTAGAAGACTTCATGAGACTCTCGTAGACTTCCCTCAAAATCTACTGAAACCCTCGAAACCCCCCTGAAATCTCTCAAATCACCTTGTTACATCTTAAAACCCTTCTGATACTTTTGTAGTCTTCCCTTAATGTCCTTGAACCCCCCCGAATCAGGCTTGTAATAAAACCCTAAAATCCGTTGGAACGCTTTGAAATACCTACCTGAAAAGTTCCTGCCGTCCCTTGAAATCCCCTGAAACCTTTTTAAGTCTTAAAATGCATTGAAACCCCTCAGAAAGCTCCCATCATACCCACGTAGTCTTTCATTGAACTCTACTGAAGCCCCCTGAAACCCCCGGATGTTCCCTGAAATCCCCGGATGCCCCTTAAAACTCCCGGAAGTCTCGTGAAACCACTGGAATCCACAGAAATACTTTGAAACCCCTTTGAGACCCCTGTTGACTTCCCTCAAACTCTACTAAAGCCCCCTGAATCTCTATTTAACCTCCTGAGACCTCTTAAATACAATACGATTACGCTTACAAGATGTGGACGTTTGAGGCAGACCAAAAAGCTTTCGGAGATTTGAGTGCCACGGATCTAAAAACTGTATCAAGTGTTAAACGAAACGAAGACTTTTAGATCTTTGATGCTGAACCGTTTCACCAACAAATGCCAATCCTTTTGACCACCGGAGAATAAAATCGAGAGGAACTGTGCAACATCTCATACTGCCTGACAATCGATAAAACAGGGTGATTTAAGTCTCCTAATGACTCGAATCTACAGTCTCCCATCCACCAATCCACAGGTTTTGCTAAATTAAAAACCTTCCCATAAATTACCAGAATCTACAATTTTAATGCAATTTCTTTTCGATCGATATCAACACATCATCAGTCGGATTCACCTGGCTACAAGAGGTCGACTGGCCAACGCTAGCGGCAGATCTTGCATCCATCCAACCTCACCCAGTGCCATCGCAGCCGACATTAATGACGGCAAATTTGTCAGCGCTTATCACCTTTAGTTCGCGCGCATAGCCAATAAATAATTTTTGGATCGAAAAAATATGTGCAATTTATCAACGACCGCATCTTTTTGTTTCGTTTTTTTTTTTTCGCGGAACGCTCACACACATTTCCTCCTGGGTGCTCTCCTAAATTCTTATAATCGCTTTATTATTTTACACTTAAAGCCCGGCGAGTGCGTTCGGGCAAAAACTGAATTACAAATTTCTACCACTTCCTCACACAACAACAAAAAAAAACTGCCTCCCATATGACAAACCGATCGAGCTCCTCCACTTTGGCGGCATCAGCCGGCTCGGTTCTTTGACTTATGGGATTCCTTCTGGTCGGTCGTCACCAACCGAACCAGGGAGCATCAAGATCGCGCGACTTTTGGCGCGGCGGCACTGCGCTGGCTGCTCCGGCTGGCTGTGGGCAGATAAATTAAAAACTACTCCCATTACCTGGTATCATCGTGCACCTCATAAATAATAAAAATTGCGTTTTTGCAATTCACAATCATAATTCGCAAGTTAACTCAATAGGAATGAGTGGCGTAACGGCCTACTTTTCCTAGTGTATAGAAGTGTTGCATAATGAAGCACATTATGCAACAGAAAAGTGTTGCATAATAATGTATATTATGCAACACTTTTCAATGCCCAAATATAAATCGTGAAAAGGAGCAGTTATTGACCTGCACACGTCTTTCGTCGATTCTCACGCCGCCTCTATGTCTATTGCGCAGTTCAAATCTAAATTGTATGCAATCGAAGGATTTGTATCGATGAAAAGAATTCGTAACAGCAACTGAAGCTACTCTTGATTACGCGACGAGACCGCGAAAACTTTTGACAACTCTGCTGTGCCTGCTATGCCACAGCCTACCTGATCATAAAAAGCGCAGGTGGATGCTCACACGTGGTTTCCCTTGAAACATGTTTGTGCTACATACTAGACAATATCATTCTCAGTGAATATTTTTGTCATTGCAAAAAATGTTGTATGCAACTCGTTGCAAAACTCGATTTTTACAGCACTCGTCATATTTATCCAACTCGGCAAGCCTCGTTGGATAAATGTATGACTCGTGCTGTAAAAATCTTCATTCTGCAACTTGTTGCATAAATAACTATTTTGCGCGCTCTCCTCCCCGGTAGCACGCGCTCTACCTCGGCGGCGACGGCGGGAATGGTTTGTGGGTCCCGAAAGCCGAAAGCAACAGTCCAGAACAGAGCCCAACAGTGGACTGAGCTGGGCTGTTGTTCCAAGTGAATACCAATAAAGGAATTTTGGAGCGATTCACTTAGCAGGGCGGACTTGGAGCTCAAATTTCATTCATTTCCAAAAAGTCGTTTCCAAATAGGAAACAATTTATTGTCAAATGAATTGATAATCAATCAAGCAGAGCAAGGACTACGAGAAGTGTGCAAAGAAAATAGATCATCCTATTGAATGCCAGTGCACTGCTCAGTTTAGTTATAAAATACCAAATGTTAGGTCAAAGCCCAGTAAATGTACGAGAGTTACAAATTCATTCACTGGAAAATAGGCTTAAAGTTTACTTCGTCATAGGCGCTAGTTCCCGTCACATCAGACGGCAAATAGTCAATCATTACAGATATTCCGACTTACTTTTGTCAACGCCTAATGAGATGGAAGCAATAAAATGTAGACTATCGATAACCAGCACAGGAAATCGAATGATTCCACTAAACTTCACGTTTTAAATTCACTCCATTTACGAGTTGACTGTTTTTCCGGTTTTGCGTACGACGAAGGTAACCGTACCAAAGGAGCAGCTAGTCGAATTGTTCTTTATCACTGCTCGCCACTTCGCCAGACTTCCTTGTTGTACCAACCTTCAATTTTGCACAAAGGCTCTTTCCAAATTTGGATTTCGCTGCCGCAGAATGCAGCAAAAGCTGCTCAATTTTTTAAAATAAATGGTTTTTTCCCGTCGGTAAATTGTAAACAAACCGTTGTCTTCGTGCCAGAGAAAATGCAGGCAAATGTGTGCGTGGATTTTCTACATACAAAACATCATATTTCACAACCACAGAAAAAGATTTCTTCGTTGCACTGATTATGGTGGCGTTTTACGATCTGGTGGGCAAAAATATTTTGGACATTATTCTACAGCTATATCTGATCTCAATTTAAAATCTGACTACTCAATAGTACTTCGAACACATGATTTGATTTAGATTGCGAAGAATTTGACCGACTTTTCGAATCCACAACCATGGCCAAATTTTGTGACGGAAATAAAGTTCATGTTGTGCCCGAAATAGACGTGGGCTTGATGGAAATAGAATTAAGGACTGTTCATTAAAGAAAGTGGACATCTGTTTACCAATAGTTTAGAATTAAAACTAAACAAAAAATTGTGAATTCTTTCTCAGTGTGTAAAAACATTGTTCACTTTGGCAACACACTCAAAGAAAACGGAAAAAGTAAGAAATTTCGAGCGATAGGTCGTATTAGCTTTGCGACTAGCAGATTAATTCTGCACAAATGGTGTTCCAAAAAGTTGTCGTTTTGAGAATTAGCTTACTAATACACTTCCGGGACCGCAATTTTTTAACGCTAAGCAGGGGACAGATGGGCCAGATGATGTAGGGTACATCAGAACTAAAAAAAATTGGGAAAAAGTTTTTGGTGTGGCAAGCCAATTGTTCATGTGGCTTGAAGAGTTCTTCGTATTTCACAACGGGAACAATCAACGGTAAAAATAACAGAAAGGAATGCATCAAAAACGACTTCTACCCATCTACCGAAAACATACGGATCCCCTTTTGTTTTAGGCGGATCTGTCATGCGCTTATTACGCTTCTTCTACACTAGAGATGCTCAAGACGGAAAAAGTCGATTTTGTCGAAAAATGGCAAAATCCACAAAACTACTCTGAACAGCGTCCTGTGGAAAGATACTGGACAATAATTAAGCGGCATCTCAAGAAAGATGAAAGAGAAGCAAGTTCTGTTGATTGCTTCAAAAAAATTGGTCTGTGGCACAACGAAAAATTACAGAGAAAGTTGTGCAGAATCTAATGGGAGGTATCAAGAGGAAAGTCCGAGCGTTCTTCCGAAAAGCGAAGCAAATGTTCAAACTCACGTGAATTCGGCCACATGTATGTTGATTGTCATTTATAAAACATAAACTTTTGAATTTGTTCGAAAATACATATTTTCTATTGAAAAACAGGTGTCCACTTTCTGTAATGAACAGTCCTTAGAGGGACAACTATTCAATCTTATTATTTTAAGGAAATTGCAGTTCTTTTACAATATGTTTTTACATTATATGAAAGCTAATTTATGAATTAGTCATTGAAATCAAACTGGTCATAAAGCATTGAGTGCAAGAATGACTATTATTGGTCGGTGCTTAGTATGATGGGAATTAGATAAAACACTAATAGTGTTTTATTTTTATCAATGAACTATTCCAAGAATATTAGAAAAAAATTCTTTCGAAAGTAGACCCATGACGTCAAGCACTTCTGTTAGAATATCACCACAGAAATTCCATTAGCATCTTCAAGAGACTCATACAAAATTTTAAATATCGTAAGTTCTACCGCAAATTATGGAAACTCCTGCTTGAAAATTTAATGAATAGTTTGCAAACTTAGGTTACACTAGTTTACAAAATAAAACAAAAGTCTTGAACTTCTTTCAACGACCAACATTTTTTATGCATAATTAAGTGCTGATTTCGAGACCGTGCTGCATAAAAATTTAAGCGGAACAATTTTTATGTTTTACCTAAAAATAGAGTTTTACAGTTTTCAAAAATATGGATTTTACTAAAATACAAATATCTTGCATTGCAGTCAACCAATTATCAATCTATTTTTATGAATAGAAAGCTAATTATAATATGTTTTGATCGTATGAACACAGTTTTTGCGTCAGATTGGTAGACGTCGAGATATTGGAGATTATATGGGACAATCTACTTAAATTATGTCAAAATTTTCAAAAAAATATGAAGATTTGTTTTTCTTTTAATAAGAAAAAACAACTTGACAACTTTCTCAACTTACTATTGAAAATATAAGATGTGTAAGCAAGTTACATAAAAAATCAGCTCAATCGGTGCATTGGTTACGGAGCATGAGGTGTATGAAGAAAGCAACTTTGCTTAAAAATAGAACAAAAATCGATTTCAAATCGTCAGCCTTGTATGGAAAATCGAAAAAAAAATCCGCTCTACTGTATTTTTTTACTTCACGTTTTCGAACTCAGGGCATGATTCTACACTAAAACTATCATCAGCTTACCGAGTTCAAAAATGCTGTGTTATCTTGTAACGACTTTTCGAACACTCTAAACAGAATACCCTCATCGAATGAGGGTGTGATAAGTTTTGTACCTTCCACTCTCTAATGCTTATCTTTTGACAGATACTATTGCTACCTAAAAGCGTTAGACCCCCCATTGGTTCGTCTCAAAAGGGTTTCAACGGGTTCCATAAAGCTCCACTGGTCTCAGGGGCGCTTCGGAGGTCTCAGAGGGGTTTTAAGGGCCACCGAGGCGCTTCAAGACGTCGAAGCAGGTTCCAGGGGAGTTCCATAGGGTCTCAAAGGCGTTTCAGGGGTCTCAGGGGGTTTCAAGGGGTACCAAGAGATCTCAGGGGCGTTTTAGGGAGTCAAGGTGGTTTTTCTGAAATTTAGCAGAACTGAAAAATCTTGTCATTCACTTTCACTTTCGCCGTGAGATACTTGAAAATAAACGCAGAAATATTCAACTACCTCGCGGAGGTAATGACTGTACCATCATCACGCGCACTCTACGCTGATGCATGCTTCATTTCGAGGAACTAAGTCCAAAATGCCAGGGTGGACTACAATGATCCAACTCATTCCTGAAAGTGATTTTTCATTTCTATAGGTTGACACGAAAGCAGTCTTAGTGTAAAGGCGGGTAAAAATTCCTTTTGGCTTTTTTCTCCCACCCTTCAAATTATTTTAGTAGGACGTGGAATTTTGAGCGGGCAGATAAAAAAAATATTTTTTTAAATATTGGGTCTTGCCAAAAATTCTTTACCAAATGCGATGAGTTTTTAATAGTTTTCAGATTAAATGCTTTACTATGTTAATCCAGATAGAGGCAAAGAACGAACCAAGGACAAAATAATAACAAATTTTGCCATCATATCTTATTTTATCATTCATATGTTATTTATGAATAACATTAAATTACTCGCTAAGAACAAAAATATTATCATTGCAAAATTTGTTATTTCAGTAAATAATTGAATATGCAATCATAGCAAAATAAGTTCTCCTGCGCATCCTAAGTGAAGCAACATCCCAATAGCATATTTTGTAATCATAACTTGTTTTGTTATTGATCAGATATTTATTATTTATTTAATTTTAAATAAAATATTGATGAAGTGCAAATTTTGTTATTGGTCTGTTAGAAATAAGAGCTAAAAGAACAGAAAATAATAACTCACTTTGTTCCAGAAAAAGGTAAGTAATAACTAATTTTGTTATTATAAGATCAAACTAAGGACAAAACATTTCTGAGCTTACAATACAGTTTTTTTCAATCAGAAGAACAAAATTTACAATTATGATGATTTTTTCAAATAACTTATTTTGTACTTACTTTGTTCTCAATAACTCGATAATAACCTATTCAGTTATTCTCCATTTTGAAACAGTTTGCCCTTGGTTTGTTCTTATAAGGATAAAATTAGTTATTATTGATTTATTTTCCGGTAAAAAGTCAGTTATTAATTTTGTTCTTTTAGCTCTTATCTCCAACAAACCAATAACAAATGATGCCATTCAGCAGTTCATTTTTAATGGCGAAATTTGATCTTCGTTAGTTATTTTCTTCTACCCAAATATGCCCCATCGACCAGCCAAAGAATGGTGGAACAAGAAATGAAATAAATATTTGTAATGGCCTAAATAAAAAAATACTATAGGTGAATAGTGTCAAGATATGTTTGCATAAAACATCCTTCTAGAAATCAGGCAAGCAACCTAACGAAAAATCTTTCGATTTAGCAATGAATATGGACAGCTTCCGGTTTTTCTTGCTTGTAATTAACCGTTATGTGTCCGACAATTTTATTTTTTTTTTTTTGCTTTTTTCTACACCTCCTCTCCTCCTCCTCTTCTTGGCGTAACGTCCTCACTAGGACAAAGCCTGCTTCTCAGCTTAGTGTTCTATGAGCACTTCCACAGTTATTAACTGAGAGCTTCCTCTGCCAATGACCATTTTGCATGTGTATATCGTGTGGCAGGCACGAAGATACTCTATGCCCAAGGAAGTCAAGGAAATCTCCTTTACGAAAAGATTCTGGACCGACCGGGAATCGAACCCGTCACCCTCAACATGGTCATGCTGAAAACCCGTGCGTTTACCGCCTCGGCTATATGGGCCCCAATTTCTACACCGTGCTTTTTAAATGGGCGCTGGGTACCCGGGTACCCTGTCGGCCACATAAGGGTTAAGGTTTTCTGGCGATTCTATCAGCTATGTGTTTCCAAGGAAATTCAGAAACACATGGAGGAGCATGGTTGATAATGCCTACGCTATCCAAATATGACGACCATCGTTTAAGGGGAGAGGGTCTTTAAAAATTTGACACTCTATATATTGAGTATACGAAAGAGTTAGACAGAGTGGGGGAATGGACTGAAATGCCCGAAAAATGATGGACGTGATTTTTTAATGTTTTCATTAAGTGTCATCTTACCCCATGGCAGATGACCTTTTTGCACCACTTTCGTTTTACGAACCCGTTTTAAAATCGCTAAAAATCGATGAAAATGCATTAGTTTTGAGAATATCTCTGCTGAAGTATCAAGCAAATATTATTTAGTTGCTGATACCACTATGAATGCCTAACAATTGAGGCTATTTATCATTGAAAACGATGAAAGTTTGAAAAAAATGGCATCTTATCCTACCTTACCCAAAAAACCGGCCGCATGAATATTTTTTTGTTCTAACCGCTTCAATGTAAAAACCGGTACGGTGATAAAACAAAAACTCACGTTCGTGGAGTGCTTCGGATTTTTTATTATCGTGATCCCGAGGTTTCGGGAGCGTTTTCTGGGGGTATCCGGAGGTAACTGGAGGTCTTAGGGGCACTTCAGGGAGTCTCAGGGGATTTCAAGGTGTCTCAGGAGAGCTCCATGTTGCTTCAGAGGGTCTCAGGAGCGTTCCAGGTGGTCACAAGGGAGTTTTCTCCGAGGTACCTGGGGGGTTTTTCAGCGTGTCCCAGGGGAGTTCAGGGGGTTACGAGGATTTTTCAGGAGGGTACCTGCCAGCGTACCTGGAAGGCTCAGGAGCCTTTCAGAAGGTCTCGAAGAATACCTAGAGGTCTCAAGTGCGTTTCAAGAGGTCTCAGGTGGTTTCAGCGGCTCTCATGGAATTTCATTTCAGCGTGGTTCCATGGGTTCTCAAGGGTGCTTCAGAGGTTCTCAGGGGTGTACCAGAGAGTCTCAGGAGACTTCAGGGGGTGTCTGGAAATCTTAGGGGCGTTTCAGATTGTTTTAGGAGATTCAGTGGCGCTTCAAAGTTTTGAAACGCACCCAAAACCCATTGAAACTACCTCAAAAGGTTTCAGAGATTCCTCCAGAAAAAAAAAACTTGAATCCACTTATCGCCTCTAGAATGCCTTGAAGCGCCCTTGAAACCTGCTCCATAATTCTATTGAAATGCCCTTTAAATCCCCGCAATCCATGTGGAATCCCTCTGAAAACCCATGGAACGCCTTAAAAAGCTCCTGAAACCTCCTAAAACGCTCCTGGAAACCCTCGTAACGCTCTGAAATGCTATCAAACGCACCTAAAACTTCTCGGAATGCCCTCAAAACGTTTCTGAAGCCCCCTAAAACTCTTGACTTGAAACGCCACTGTATTGCCCTTTAAAAGTTTCTGAGACCCCTCTTGAATCGCCCTTCAAACCCCTTGAAACGTCCGTACTACTGTTGAATCGCCCTTGAAATCTCCGTAATCCCATTGAAACGCTAACGAAACCCATGGGAACGAATCCCCTTTTTTTGGGCTCTATGGGAACTTTCTGGAAACCCCCTTGGGCCCATCTTGAATGGCCAGGAGAAAAACCTGTTCTCATGAACAAAGTTTTCTTGATTGTTTCTGACATAATTTATGCAGAAAATTTCCTCTTTAATTCCCTTTTTAATTTATGCACATTTTTAATGTATGCTCCATGACATAAAAAGAGTTTCCAGTGCATCGTCTTTTAAATAAGGATTTCCTACTGCGATTACTCAAATGCTTTCTTTAAATTATTTTTGAAATTACAAATATTTTTCAGACATTTATTAAAGTACAACTCCAAATTTAAATTGTTGCCATTCTTAATCTTGTATTGATTTTTTCAACCCTCTAAGCAGAATACCCTCTTTCAATGAGAGTAATCAGTTTTGTACCTTTTAATTCCGCCCATATTTGCTTATGCTTTGACAGATACGCGAATTTTGACTACCACTTGTAATCTTCCTCAGTGTCTGTTATCCACTTCAATACAAATTTTCATTATAAATTTTTTGTGGCATTCAGTGGCGTCTTGTAACCGCATTTTTCACCTGTTCAACCCATAAACTAGCCTGTTTCACCCATAAACTAGTAACTACAAAGAATTTACAATTAAAAAAATCGGAAAAGGGGAAAATCAATATTATACTCAAAACTTATCTTAAGAATTTTCTCCAAGTAATTCACTTATCACTTCGTCTTAAGGCTTTACCAAAAATTATGTTAAAGATTCATGGAATTTGTTCTAAAATTCCGTGGCTATTTGTTGTTGAAACGTTTTATATATATTTTATGTTCATTGGGTTTTCAGCTTAAAAAATAGTATTCAAGTCCATAAATCTAAATGCAGCTTACTTGAGCTTGAGCTTGATTGATTGCCCGCGGATGCTACTCCAGAATCGCCAGATCAGCTACACTCACACAAGGAACCAATGAGATTATCTGCTGGGGACTAAGCAGGCATCTTCAGTGTGTGTGTGGGTGTTGGTGGTCTTCTATTTTAGGCGACAATGGCGCCTGTCACGTCAGGTTGTAGGTCAATGTGGGGAAGGAGAAGGAAGTGATGTGGATATTGATGTGGGATATGGTTTTCAGAGGGGTCACACATTGGTGCGTGGATGCCAAGCGTAAGGTGAAAGATTAGTGTGTTTATAACTTTGATGATAATGCGGCAAGGTTCGCTTGATTGCATAACTCGTAGGCGTTATATGACAGGTTGGCACTGTGTTGTGAAAATTGGAAGGAAGGGAAACGGCTTTTTCAACCCGTTTCTGTTCTAGCGATGGCTATGAACATGAGAATTATACATGAGTTAAGTATGTAGAGAGGAGGGAGAAGGTATATAGAGAGATTAAAATTATGATGAAATGGACGGGCCAGGGATTGAACCCAGGATCTTCTACATACGTATCAAAAGCGGTAGTCACTTGACCAACATGCCCGTCCCATAAATCTACATGCAGCTTACCACATGAAACATATCTTCAAAAATTACTTTCAGATGATTCTGAAATTTACGAAATGGTACCAAAAGTACTCAGCTTAATGTATAGAAAGAGCTCACTGACAGCTGTCAGCTTAAATGAAGTAATGCACAAATTTCTTATATAGCGCAAAACTTTTGAGTTTTTTTTAACATTCTAAAAATCCAAATACTTTCCGTCATTCAAGAAGAAAAGTAAAAGCGTAAGCACTATTTTCTGCCAAAAATTGCGCGACCACTACGATGGGTACCAACACTTCCACAAAGCCAAGCAGGGAACGATGTAGAAGCCAGTCCGCAAAACCGACAACGTTTGTCCATAGAGTAGGTATTGTACAATGCTGTTGGCCACGCAGCAGTCGCAGTAGTGCCGCTTGTATCAAGATCAATTATTTTGATAAAAACAAAGTCTGACACTTTTTTAATTTATTGCCTCCCTCGTTTATCGGGGCATGATGGGGTTGGTTGGGGTTTCAGTATGTGCATGCCAAAAACATTACGGCAACGCTACAGCGGTGGTGGTGGTGGTGGTGGTGGACACAATGGAAAGTGTTTAAGCTTTGGGAGTTGGTGGTACAATAACGCCGCGTTTGCCTACTAAGCAACACAATAATGGCTTTATCTGGAGAATAATACGTAGTGCCAATGCTCACTATACCCCAACCCCACCTCACCAATCACACTTTACTGTTGTTTGAATCAATAAAAAATCATTCCTGATAATCCAGCGTTCGTTGCCAGGGTAAAATCTATATAACTGCATTCTTCGTGTTACAACCAACATGACAGCTATGACGTCAAAGTAGTAGGTATCCTAAACAACTTCGTCATCACTGCCGCCACAACCGCAACAACCTTCGTGTCGTCAACTCATGCAAGTAGTATGGCCGGTATAAACAAAATCCATTGAATTGGATTGGAATGTCCGCGTTGTCGTCGTCGTCGCTGTAGTCGCGTGCAAAAGTGAATTTCACAACGAGGACCGGACGCCAAGGCGCAAACCATTCAGAAATTGAAGGAGGACTGAATGGGTTGATGGCAAGGGTGGGCGGAGTAGAAGGGACCGAATGCGTGATCTTTGCAACAACAACCCGAAGCCGAGCTTGAGCACAAATGAAAACAAGATTCCATTTCACTCGCAGCTTTGGGCCGCTTTAGTGGACAAAAGTCATGCAATTTTTGTTTTTGTGCTGCAAACAAGTTGGTGGGTAAGTGATGATTTGCCTACTGGCTGAATGGTGGCATAGCGTCCGATCCGGCAGTATTTATCCATAACGAAGAAATATACAGTGCATGCATCAACCTTGACTTAGAAGCGAGTAACTACGTCATATGTAGCGGTGGTGGTGGTGGATAAGCGCTGTCGGAAGGAGTAACAGTGGAACAGTCAAGGTGAGACTGCCTTGCTCAGTTGCATACCTACTGCAGCGCGCCTTCGGCGAAAAATGTGACAGACTAATAGCATCAGTGTTGCCAGTAGTAAGCGGTTTCTTCAAATGAGGATATTTTATTTACAGTATCTAAAGTTGATTACACAAAACAAAATAGGGTTTCCGTGCTACACTGCAACTCAAGCATAATTTTTCAAATCGACGTATCTAACTTTTTCACTGATCTGAGTAAATTCATGGTCAATGTTGACGACCATTTCACTAAAATAGTTTTTTTATAAAAAAGACTTCATAAGTTTTTTCGTGCTTAACATCACCAGGGCCCATATAGCCGAGGCGGTAAACGCACGGGTATTCAGCATGACCATGCTGAGGGCGACGGGTTCGATTCCCGGTCGGTCCAGGATCTTTTCGTAAAGGAAATTTCCTTGACTTCCTTGGGCATTGAGTATCTTCGTGCCTGCCACGCGATATACGTATGCAAAATGGTCATTGGCAGAGGAAGCTCTCAGTTAATAACTGTGGAAGTGCTCATAGAAGCAGGCTTTGTCCCAATGAGGACGTTACGCCAAAAAGAGAGAGAGAGATCACCAGGGATATAGCACGCACTAGGTAAGAAACAAAACCTACTCATTCCATATCATTTTCACAATGAATTTTGATAAAAATACACATACACCGGGTTGGTTAGAGATGCATGCCAGATACGTCGCTTTTGTATGGTGCCAGTTTGGTGTATCTGTTACTTTTGATTTTGGCTAGATACGTCGTTGGGTTTTCTCATATATCAAAACGGTGTATCTATCAGTAAAGTTGTAAACATCAAAATAGTTAGATACGTCGTTTCGAAAAATATGCTTAGTTAGCCATGCCTCCCGAACAGTGGGAACGGTAATTTTAACTTGGCCATATTTTATCCGATTTTCAAAATGTTGGAAACACTCAATCTTCCCTAGAGGGCTGAATATAGAATGTTTGAAATATAGATATCGGACCAAAGTTGTATTTTTTTAATTTTCTTTTTTTCTGGAGTAATTCCAAACGAACTCTAAAGACTGTAAAATCTTACGTAAAAATACGTATAATACTGGAAGTTTGTATTTACGGTTCGAACTCATGAATGAATACATCGAGACAACTTTTATGTTTTATTTTCTGAAAATTCTTAGAGAAATAGAGAAATTTTTCTATAACCTACAAAATTTCCACAAAATTACGTATAATACAGGAAATTTGTATTTTCAGTTTGAGCTTCACGTTCATTACGATAACCCCTACATTTTATTATTTAAAAACAACCATCAATATATAAGAATACTTTTCCAGAGCGATTGTGCGAAGCATAATGTTTAGAAATTATAACACAAACTATAGCTTAACTAAAACTTTACAATATGCACACTTAATTTTGTATATCGTATTCGGTAAATTTTTGACGAAACTAAAACAGCTGAATACAGTAATAATGAATTGTTTACCTTTTGCACCCATATTTGATAGTTGGTGTACTGAGCCTCAGTAAAATCGATTACCGAAACTACCGAAATAATTCTACTGTTATATTTTCGTCAAAAAAAAGTACCGAACAGGCAATAGGCTCCTGATGGCCTATCTCAGTTTTTGCATAAATCTGTCAAGCATTGATTAATATGACATATTTACTCAATTTTCATGTAGGTATCAGGTAAAGCCCATAAAATAACCTTGTTGAAAAATTTAATCATTTTTAACTTTCCTTGTTTAGCACTCAATTTTGAATAAATTTTGTTTACCGTGTATGTCAGATGAGTTCATAATAGCATGCTTCTTCGTGTTATACAACAAAATCGGGAAAATATTTTTCATTTTAGAAGCCTATTCAGGATTGAGTGTGTGGGTGTATTTGGTATGGAGAAGATGTTCGTAGTCCAAAAATAATGACCAGAAAACTGGCCTCCTAAGGATGAGAGATTATGTATTGTTAAATCCCATTTCGTATTTTACTGATGGAGTCGTTCCAGATAATCTTTTTTTTTTGTGAAAACCGGGTAGTAAATATTGATTCACCGGTAAATTTATCAAAAAATTGATGATTAAGCTGATACAGAACTAGTATCTACCTTTCAAACTTCCAAATTTTCATAACATAACCTCTACTTTTAATCGCCAATCCTAGATGGCGGTCCTAAATCCAAGATGGTCGACAAAAAATCAATATGGTGGCTGTTTGTGAAGTTTTGAGTTCCAAAACTCTACTATAGGGTATATTTGGTATGGTGAAAATGCTCGGAGCTAATTGATTATGACCAGGAAATCCAAGATGGTGATCTATAATTCAAGATGGCAAACAACAATTCGAGATGGCGGCTGTTTTGTGGATTTTTGAGCTTAAAATATTCAATAGGGGTATATTTGGTGGGCAAGATGTTCGGAGTACAAAAATGATGACCAAAGAATCTAATGCAGAGGTTCGAAATACAAGATAGCGACTGTTTTATACAGGTTTGAGTTTCAAAAATTAAAACTATGCTAGATGAGTGTATTTGGTATGGAGAAGATGTTCTTAGTACAAAAATTGTCACCGGAGAATCCAAAATGGCGGTCCAAAATCCAAGATAATAACTCGTCTCTCAAGTTAGATCCTATTCAGTAGGGTTTCCAAACCTTGCAATTTATTTTTTCCATCAACCAGCGTAGACTAGTGCATATATATGGAACGACTTTTCAATTATGCGAAGTGAAACTAACTTTTCTACTAAACCAATTTCACTTATATATAAATAAGCTGCGATTTCGTAGTTGCCTTGAAGGAGCGTAGAAATTTAATTTTGACAAAATAGCAGTAGAATCAACATCGTTTATAAACGAAACCTTTGCGATTTCACGTCACGCTTTCAAAGTTTTTATGTCGATGACCATGTAGCGTGCTTCATATGGTGGAAAGTTGAATTGATGATGCCCAACCTAATTTACGAAGAGCAAATAATAGAAATTGTATACAATATGGGCAAAGTGCCTGGTAACTAAAAAATCCTGGACGGCGTTCCAAATTCAATACGGCGACTATTTTATGTAATTTAAGGTGCTAAAACCAAGCAATATGGGTATATTTAGCATGAGAAATACGTCCGGAGTCCAAGAATAAGTATCAGAAAATCCGAGATGGCGATTGTTATCAAGAGTTTATGCTCTGAAACCATGAAATATGGATCTTTTTAATAGTTGGGAAAGATATTTTATGTCCAGAAATAATTACCTGAAAATCCTAAATGACTTGAGTATTGTAGAAAGGACATTTTAAGGCACGACAAAGGCATCATCACCTATGTGAATTAATTAGGGTTTTATAGCTTCAGTAGTTTTCTATGCAATCGTTTTTGCCATACTATTTATGGAATTCAATCAGCAACCTTTTTGAGAATTCCTTCGGTAATGCCTTCAGTAATACATTCGGCAATGCTTTTGGGATTTTTTTTTCGTAAATTTGTTTGTTTTTTTTTCGGCAATTTCTTTGGAGCTCCATAAGCAATTATTCCGGGCATATATTTTTTTGTAAATTCTTTGGGAATTTTCACATTAATGCCTTTTGAAAATCCGTCGGCAATTAATATGAGGAACCTTTCACATTCTTTGATAAATTCTTTCTGCAATTCCTACGAATTCTTTAGACAATTTGTGCGTGAACTCTTCAGAGATGCTTTAGCAAATTTTTACGGAAGTTTCTATGAGAATGGCCTCGGCAATTTCATTCGTACTTACTTTAAAACTTTCTTTGGGAATTTCATTAATTAAGCTAAGTTTCCTGTTGCCCGGTAGAGCACTTAAGTAAAATTCCGCAAGTAATTTTGGCAACTGATCCAATATGGGGAGAAACGTTACTTTTCCTTCCACGAACTCTTTTTCCGCACGAAAAAGTGACAGCTCCATTTGATTCACATGGGAGGTGTTACGAGTGTTACATTTTTTTCCTTACTTGCCATCTGCGAACTGCTCAAGTAATTTTGAAGCGGAATCATTACTTGACCATTACTTGTCCTATCTTTATGCACAGTACGTACGAACGGAAACTTTCACATCAATGCCTTTCGGAAATTCATCGGAAATATATTTAAGGAATCTTTTGGTAATTTATTTAAAAAAAATACAGAAGGAATTTACTAAATACGTTTGCGAATTCCTTCTGCAAGTCCTACGAACTCTTTAGATAAATTCTTCGTTGATTCTTCAGAGATGCTTTCGGACATGTCCTCGGTCATTCTTTTCGACCTTGCTTTAAAACTTTCTATAGAAATTTCAGCGGTAAATTCTCACGAGTTTTTGTCGGGAATTTCTTTAGAAATTCTTCGTCTATTCTTTCCGGATTCCTGCCATCAAATGCTAGGAGAAATTATTTGGAAAAATTCCAATGGGGCACGTTTGGTGTAGTACTAGATTTGTAGTAATGATCTGAATTTTAGTATGGTGAGAAGGTCAATTCTCTGATTCTACAATAAAATGGTGCATAAAGCGTGGGTATTATGATTCCTTGCTTAATTTGATGCTGTTTGAGCAAAACTTTGGATAACTATGTTGTTTATGTTGCAAGATATGGAGAAAACAACAACACTGTTGCCCAAAGTTTTGCTCAAACAGCATCAAATTATGCAAGGAATCATAATACCCACGCTTTCTACACCATTTCACTGCAGAAACGGAGAATTGACCTTCTCACCATACTAAAATTCAGCTCATTACTACAAATCTAGTACTTCACCGATCTGTCCTATCATTGTAATAATTCACTGTTTGCAAGATTCCTGGATATAATTTGAGGATTTTATGGTCATTCTTGTCTGAATTTTTAAGGGATTTCAGATGGACTACCTTCTACTTATTGGCTTCTCTGAATCTATACATGAATGGATTCTCTACTTAACGATCTCCCTTTGATATACTTGGTAAATTTTCCATGAAATTACTGATGCAGTCTACTCTCTGGAGAAATTCGCGGCGATGTTTTTGAGGGTATATTTCCTTATTAAATCGTTATAGAGCCATTGGAGGAATTTTTTCATGCATATCTACGAAAATGCGGATTTGCTAGAAAACAAAACATATATAGAAATAATTACAATCCCATGAATAAAAAAATACCTGGCGAAACCTGTGGGCGCATTTATGGATAAATACTTGGAGCGTATTCTTAGAAGAGCCCACTGTGGCATCCCTTAATAGATTCTTCGTGAAATCTTCAAACAACGATTTTTATTTTCATGTTGAAAAATCACTAGCAGGACGCCGTTTTTCGGTATTTTTTAGGATTTTTAGGAATCTTTCTGCTGATATCTACAGGAATACCTCCCTAACTACTCTTTCGACAATTCTCTTAGGAGTCGCAATACAAACTTCGTCTGCATTTGCCCTTTTTTTTGCAGTAATACCCCCAAAAAGTACACGCTTTAAGTTTTTCCAATAATTCTACCAATAATTTCCAATAGGATATCTATCTGAGAGTTTTTATTAGAAAACTACTTCGAGAGTTCACCTAGGAATTCATTTGAAAGTTCCTTCAGATGTTCCTCTGGGACTTTCCTAATAATTCCTGCGGGGGTTCGCTATGAATGCCTTCGATAGGTATTCAATGAATGCATACTATTCACAGAGAATCTCAAGAAGAAATCCCTGTCGAGACTCCCAATTCCACAGGAACTCCCAAAGGAATTCCTAGAACTCCCAGACAAATTTCTAGAAAATCTCCTGAAGGAATATCCAATGAACTACCACCGAAATGTGAAAAGATACTGACGGATAATTTCCTAGAGAAACTGTCGGAGAAATTTTAAGAGGAATTCTTACGCCTAGAGTTACTCCCCAATAAATTCTTAGAGGAACTTCCGAATGATTTCCTAAAGTAACTCGCACAGGAATTCCAAAGTAAGTACCAGAAGAAGTTTCGCTTGAACTCCGCAACTCTGGGAAGAATTCCTATAAATATTCGCAGAGTACATGCTAGAGAAACTACTTGAAGAATTCTTTGTACTAATCTCGAAAAAAAAACATACAGAAAATCCTGGATGAGTTTCAATGAAACTCCCGGACAAAGCCCTAGATGAACTTCTGAGGAATTCCTTGAGAAACTCCCTGAGGGATTCCTTGTACAAATCTCGGAAAAAATCATACATATACTTCTAGAAATTCCTAGACGAACTCCTGATGAACTCCTTGAGAAACCAGAAGGAGTTTTCAAAGTAACTCCCGGAGATCATTAATAAACAACCGGAGGTATTCTGCAGGGAAGAATTTCTAGACAAAATTCTAGAGGATTTTCTGGAACAACTCTTGGAGGAATGCCTCAAAGAACTCCCGGAGGAACTCCTGGAGAGCCTCCCGGAGCTATTCGCAGAAAAACTGCCGGATGATTTCCTAGAGAAACTCCAGGAACAATTCTTTGAAATATTCCCGAAGAAATTTCTAGAAAAACCACCGAAGGAGTTCCTAGAAGGACTCTTCTACGAATTACTCCGGGAATTTCTGAGGAAAATTCTGTTGGAAAGTTTCGGCAGGAATTCCTTTAGAAATTTTCCAGGGAGCTTATATTTCGGGAATCTGTAGGTATTTCTGAAGATTTTTTTGAATCATACCCTGGGTTCGAAGGAATTACTTCTGCTGATGGGCTGATGGAGCCCTCTGAGGAATTCCTGTAGGAAGCACTGAAAAATACTTGGTTGAACCTCTGGATGTGATCCTGGAGGAAATTTCTAAAGGAGTTAGAAACAATTGAAAGAACTTTTGGAAGACCCCTAGAGACACGTCCGAAGAATTTGCTGAAGGAACTCCCACACGAACTCCTGCAGAAGCCTCTCTCTAAAGGAATTTCTGGAAGATCCGACTGAGAAATCCCTTGGGGCACCCTGGAGCAACTTTTTGAGAAATTCATGGAAAAACTCTCGGGATTATTCCTGGAGTAGAGTTCTATACAGATCCCTTGAAATAGAATTTAAAAGGGAACTACTGGAAAATTATTTTATCAACTACTGAAAAGTACTGAGGGGTTGGAGTAACTAATGGAGAAGGATTTCCTGAATAGGTTTTGAAGAGTGTTCCCTGAGGAAGCATTAAAAAAGTTTTCGTCAAGGTATTCGTTAAGAAAGTATTGAAGAATAATCCTAAAGGAGAATACTTTGAGGAATTTTTGAAAGTCAATTCCTAGGGATCGTCCAGGACAAGTATTTCTTAAGAGCATCTAAAGTATTTTTTTAGAAAAACTCATAAAAAAGATTTTTTTGAGAATTTACGAAATTTACGAAAGAATTTCTTCTGTTTCAAAACGCAATTCATTGAGGCACTGGTGAAGCAAAATTCCAAGGGGTGCTCCTATAGAAATACATAAAATTTCCAGAGCAGAATTTTACAATCAGATTTTTGCGCGATTTTTATTTACGCGGCCGCGTAGATGAAAACTCCATACAAAAAAAAACTTCCATCATCTTATTTTTGCATGATTTGTCGAGAAATGGTGAGACTTTCTTTACGCGGTTTTTTTTTTGTTTGAACTGAGTTTTTTTACGCGGTACGTATCCCCCGCGTAAAAAAAACTTGACTGTACTATAGTATACATACTATTGCATGGATTTATGACCTTTTTTTACTAACTTTAGCAGTATGAATTTATTGTTTTCAAAAATTACAAAGTGCACTGACTGGCAACACTGCCTTCCTTGCAGCAATTATGGAGTGGGAGGACAAGAAACTACAAACAACATTGTTCGACAAGCTGTGTTGGTACTCAAATGAAAATAATTTCAACAAAAATATTATTGCAGGAAATCTGGCTATTGCTTTCAAATTTCATTACGCCAACAGCAGCAACTAAGCGTCACCTCAAAACAGCCGGGTCTGCTACGGGGTGAAGCATTTATTGTTTACATAACAAAAACCACCCAGCAATGCACCGAAAATGCAATCTCAGCAAACCGGAAAGCAGTTCGCGTTTCCAAATTTCATGGCTTGCTAAATAGGAATTCACGGAATGTTTCTTTGTCGTTTACCATGGATAATCCACCGTCGTCTTCGACAAATCAAAGCACCCATTGAGGATGACATTTTCCATACAGCACTCTCGTCGTCGCCGCGGACCGCGGTCACCACCGCCAACTGCGTTCGCACATTCTTACACCCCCTTAATCCAAAAGTTTGCGTAAAAACGTTCGCCTGTGTGCGTGTTTCTCCACTACCACCACGCCACTTCAAGGAGAAACATGAACAAAAAAAAGTGTTTCTGGATCCTCTCCGCGCTTACCTGGATCTAGATGCGACGATAAATAATCCACTGTCCGACACGAGCCACAAAACCAAAACACCACCGTTCACTCGCCTGTCCACTGGCACTCCACGGTCCACTAGGGCCACTGCCGAAATCACGAGTTTTCACTGAGAAATTCAAGCCACAAAAACAACACTCGAAAAACACCACCGCGAACTAGGAATGAGACGAACCGAGATTCACGTCCGAATCGATTTTCACGACCGCCCGACGACACACGGACAAAAGCTAATACAAGTGTTGTTATACATCATCACGGCTCAGATAGATGGCATATAAAAACGCTGGTGTAGGTACGGTTCACCGAAGAATATGCGGGTCGGGTCGCTTCCACACCGCGAACGGATAATATTTCGCGTTGTTAGCCTCGCGACGTACACCACACGAACAAAGCCTCTTCAGCACACCGAGAAGAACGTGCAAGTTGGACGAGCGACCGCTACCACCGGAGAGCATCACCACTACTACCGCATCCGACGGGCTGGCTGTCACTTTCGAACGGGACTGTTTGTTGTTTACATCCGCCGTCGCTGCCGCCGCATGAATGCTGCTGCTGCAGTAGTAGCGCCATCTTGAATGGTACCGTTGTGGTAGTAGGCCGCCCTAGCGGTGGTGGTTGTGTTTCGCATACTGTTGCGAAGCGGTTGAATGGTGTGTCGCCCACCATTCATGAAGCGCATGACGTCAGGGGTTCTCACTGCTCACGTGTTTTGTGGCGCAACCTGATGCGTAAATGCCAACTTCTCTCACATGCACGCTGTTTGAATTGGATGTTGATATGCAAATTATTCATTGATTAAGGAGGAGGATGAAGCCACACATCGAATTTCTAAGAGCACTAATAGGTATCGTCAAATCGCTATAGTACCGTATAGATACAATGCATCTCTAATTAGTGGAAGAGAGGACAACTATTAAAAACAAATTAGAAAAATGACTGTCAGATGACATCATGGTTTACTAATGATATCAAAAAGCCTATTTCTCCCTGTTACCCTATTTTTCTCTTACTCTCCCACTCTGTAACTCACGCTCGGAAGGAATCCATGAAAGTCACAAAAGAAATCCCGTACAGAATCCCTGATATGATCCTTAAAGAAATCGCGGCTGGAAGCTCGGCGGGACTTCCTGAAAGAATAATTGAAGATGTCCCGGGAGGAATGTAAAAACAGGAAGAATCTTTGGAGGAACCCCGGCCCCGGCAGGAATCCTGGCACGAATACCTAAAAGAATCCCGCAAGATTCTCAAGATTAACATAAATCTTTGAAAGAATACAAGTTGGAGCCCCTGGCAAGATCCCTGGAGCAATTGAACCTCTAAAGGAATCCTTTACGCATTCCCAGAAGGGATCTTTGAAGGAACTTCAGCAGCAATCCCTGAAAGAATGCTGACTAGAACAATTGAAAGAAACCTTTCAAGATCTTCCAAAACAATCCCGATAAATTTCTGAAGAAAATCTGGAAAGATTTATAGAAGGAATCCCGGGAGGCATACCTGGTAGAATCCTGAGAGGAATCTCAGCTGATAGCTTGGTAGGAATCCCTAAAATAATCACAGAAGAATTGCTGTATAAATCCCGAGAGGAATGCCTGAAACACTCCCGAGAAGCCAACAAGGCACGTATACCTGAAAGAATCCCACTAGGATTCTCTGAACATATTCCGACAGAACATTTCAAAAGTATACTAGGGTGAATCTGTGAAGTAATTCCAGCAGAAATCCATGAAAGAATTTTGGCTACAATTTCTGACAGAGTCCCTTCGTAATTTTCTAAGCAATTCTGGCAGAAATCCCTGAAGTTATTCCTGACGAAATCTCGTAAAAAATACCTAATGGAATACTTAGAGGGATCATGACAGGAATGTCGACTGGAAGCTGAGCAGGAATTCCTGCAAGAACCATAGAAGATGTCTCTATGATCTAGGATTGCCTGAAAAAAAATCTCGGCAGAAATCAATATTTTTCATAGTTTTTTTTTCCGGGAGGAATCCCTTAAGGAATCACAGCAGTAATCCCGGAAGAAATCTTTGAAGGAATTCCAGCCCGCATCCCTGAAGGAATACAGAAAAGAATAACTAAAAGAATCCTTCCATGATTTTCTAAAACAACCCCTGCAAAACCCTGAAGAGAAACCCGGAGCAATCCGTACAGCAATTCCGGAGGCAATATCTGAAGGAATCCCGGGAGACAACCTGGGAAGATTCTCGAAAGGAATGCCTGAAGATATCCTTACTGCGATGTATCTGGTAAAATCATATAAGAGTGCAAATTAACTTTAATGATGTATGACTACATCGTAGTAGACGATATTCCTATGTTTTGTTGCGACGAACTTGCGACACTCGACGCAAAAGCGTTCGAGTGAACTCATTTCTATAGTCATACCCGAGAATCTGCTAGAGGAATTCCCGAGAAACTCTCTGAGGAATTTCCGAGCGACTCCTAGAAGAATTCCCGTGGAGCTCCTAGAAGGATTCCCGAGGAACTCCTGGAGAAATTCCAGAGGAACTTCAAGAGACATTCTGAATGAACTTCTGGAGAAATGCCCGGATAATTTTTTTTTTAACTCGTGGAAATAAACACGAGAAGCTTCTTTATAAAATTTTGGGAAGCCTGGAAATATCCTGGAGAGAATCATGCATTATCGCTGGAGGATTTTTTGGCGAATTTTGTGGAAATCCAGGAGGGAGTTTTCGAATAATTTATGTAGTCATTTCCAGGGAAATCCTGGAGGGATTATACCACAAACGCTACTGGAATTGTTGGGACGCTTCTAAAGGAATTCCCGTGGTATTCATGGGGAAGCCATGGAGGGATTTCCGGGGAATTCCTGGAGGAATTCTCGGGAAAAATTCCCCGTGGAACTCGTAGAAGAATTCTCGGGAAACCCTGGAGGAATGTCTGAAGAGCTCCAAGATAGATTCTTTGGGAACTCCAGGAGGACTTCTCGGTGAACAGAGGAAATTCTAGGGAAGCTCCTGGAGGAATTCCGGAAATTTTTTCAGAGTTATTTTAGTAGTATTTCCGGAGTATACTTGTGGAACTACTGGAGAAAGTTTAAGAAGTAATTCCCACATGTATCACAGATGGAATTCTGAGAGAATTCCAGGAAGAAACCCTGACTGAGCTCCTTGAGAAATCTCAGAAAGAACTCTTGGAAGAAACTCAAATAGAACTCTTCAATATATACCTCAAGAACCGATTTGAGGAGGAACTCCTGGCTGTGACGAATTAGGGTAGTTAGTTAAAATTCACAAATCAAAAAAAAAATAAAAAATAAACAAAAAGAAACTCCTAAAAGAATCCCAGATGGCACTCCAAGAGTAATCCCAGAGGAAACTACTGAAGGAATTCCAGACTCCTGGAGGAATTATATAATAAACTATTGGTGGAATTCAAACAGGAATGACGATATTACAAGAATGATTTAGCATTTTCACCAAAGTTTACCTGAAATCCAACAAACATCCGAATTGAACAATAATTGAGGGGCCCAGAATCAATAAAGGGGTGTAAGTGACCATTTTTGTCGATTTTGAGCTGAGCATATCATAAAATTCTTCAGATTTTAAGCTTTCAGGAACTTTTTTAAGATTGTTTTTACGATTATTAGAAAAGTTACAATAAATCAGAGAAAATTGGTTGATTTTGAAACTCCATACATTTTGTATGGGATGAAAAATTGGTCAAAAACTTTAAACCACATTTACTCGAAAGTGGGTTTTTGTCACTTACACCCCTTTGCTGCTAACCCCCTCAATTACCACAATTCTCACCAGAACCTTACTAAAGCTTTTCTAAAATACAGTTATTTTTTCCTGAGGATCCATGAAAATTTCTAGAAAATCATTGCAAGAATTCCCAGTTTTTAAACAGAATGTAATAAGCCAAAATTTCTAGGAATGCCGTCATAGTTTCTTTAGTAATCTGTTGACGTTGGCACCGGGGCGCAATCTTCCAATTGGCAGCACGATCGGGGTGTGGTGTTCCTCTTGTGGTGGGACTAGACCAAATACTTACTGAATCCAGCAGCACTCTTGTCCACAGCTATCGCGATGATGAATCGACGATGATCAGGATGACGAAACCCACAATCGTTTCACGGTACCGTTGCGAAGGGATACGGTATTACATTCCGTGCGTGCCAACCAACAGACTAGACGGAACGCGTTACTTTCGAACACCGATACTACTCACTCAGGGTAGGAGATTCAAGAAGGAGAATAGTTAAAATCGAACGTCCAAATCGTGTGTGATAGGATTTAGGCCTTTCTAGACTCATGCCAACGTTACTCGCATTCGGAACCTTGGCGTACCAGAGTGAGAAATAAATGCCTTCACACTTGAATCTAAATCGAACTGGCCTTTTCTAGACTCATGCCAACGTTTCTCGCATTCGGAACCTTGGCTTACCAGAGTGAGAAAAAGTTCGATAGATTCAATGATTGGGGACTCGTCTAAAATCGTGTGTAGAGCACTTAGGCCTTTCTAGACTCATGCCAACGTTACTCGCATTCGGAACCTTGGCTTACCAGAGTGAGAAATAAGTGCCTCTACACTTGGATCAAAATCAAACTGGCCTTTTCTAGACTCATGCCAACGTTTCTCGCATTCGGAACCTTGGCTTACCAGAGTGAGAAAAAGTTTGACCGATCCAATGATTTAGACTTCCACGATTCTAAGTATCAACACTTTTGAAGGATTGAATTATCCAATCAAGTGATCAGAATAATTTAAGCTTCGCAAGTGCAAGTTCAGGATCAAAGGAATTTGAGTAGCAAAATACTTATCCGGGAGGTATCCAGTGTGGAGTCCAAAAACAAAACTGACTGTCGTCTTCAAGGATGTTTTCGATCACCTGGCATTCATTTCACTCATTTGTCTATAACTTAATTCACAAGCCTAATATTAAAATGTGATGTTCGGCAAACTTATAGCTTAGTGTTTTTCCTACAATTATCACCAAGGACGTCATATTCTAACTCTAATATTTACGGCGTGAGAGTGCTAGTACCATCTTCTCATACTAAACGATCGGATTTTTCGATCGTTTAGTATGAGTAGGTGGTACTAGCACTCTCACGCCGTAAATATTAGAGTTAGAATATGACGTCCTTGGTGATAATTGTAGGAAAAACACTAAGCTACAAGTTTGCCGAACATCACATTTTAATATCATGCTTCTGAATTGAGTTAGATTCAAATGAGTGAAACGATTGCCAGATGATCGAAAACATCCTTGGTCGTCTTTATTGATCTTCCTCTTTTATAGCCGCAGGGCCTACCAAAAATTACACATGATCTTTCCTGAAAGGATGATGAAATAGCGGCTCTCGTTACGATCTATACATTTACACTTTCAGTACGTGTTTTACCATGAATATATGAGCGGCCAGATTTCTAGAATGATCTTTCGCGGGTACATGGTTTTTCGTGTTTTCACAGGAGAAATATTTTCTTCTCCGAAGAGAGAATTTTCCTGAATTTGAGCAATCTCTCTAGCTACATGATTTGATTGTATTTGTACAGAATTAGATCTACCATTCATATTTTGCACGATCCCGATGCTCAGCTGGCCTAATTTTCAAGATCAAGTTCAATGATGGATTTTGATTACATTTAGAATGCTGCCGATCTGCTAGGCTATTGGTATGGTTTCCATCGGGCGTCGCTTCAGATTGTTTATTTTATCATGCTGCTCAAAGTCAGTCGAGTCCCTCAGCCGCATAGCTTTTGCTTTGTTATGCTGATAAACATTGCCGCTCTGCTATACGTTTATAATCGCGGGCCCTATTATATTGTGGTAGGTCATGATTGTTCGAATTTGATTGGGGTTTTATGATGCGGCTCGCTTGGTTAGTTGTAGGAAATGGTTGGAAAGGATTTCGTTCCGAATTGTGTGAATTCAAATGTACTTCACGCTTCGCGTTCGTAACAGTAATCTGATAAAAAATTTTGTGGAAACTTTGATTTGCCTCGTTCTTTCATTGAAATCTTCACCATATCGACAAAAAAAATAATTCATCATAAACATAAACGTCATGCTATATCTGTTTATTTATGTTATGAGTCATATCCGTCCTCTGCTGCACTGGCGTAGTCATTTCCTCCGTTCACGTGGTCTTCCATGCCTACATTCTCGACGTCATTCAAGTGCTCATCGAAGTGCTGCGTCCACCTTTCGCCCGTGCTCCTCGTCGAACTATTCGTTTCGTCGACTCCTTTCCGCGTATCCGGTGATGCTCTCGGCTACGCCGTTGATGGCTGCTTTTACTGTACTCCATCAGTCCTCTGGAGGAGTCTAGCAAGGTTGCCTTGAGATTTCCAGGAATGTCGTCCTCGTCCAAGGTTTTCCATAGCTCCGAGGTTGGTCCATTGTCGACCGGCCGTCGACGAAGCTGGCTTGATAACTCCCCACGAACTCATTTGCCTTACGTGACAGGACGATGGAAGATAAACTGGGATACTGTTTTGGAGAAGGCAACATTAACTTGTAATCTTTCCCGTGAACAGCGGCTTTTAAACTAATTCAACCACAACTAAAAAATGTACATCAGATAAAAAAAGGTCTTTTACTCTGTAATAAACATAGCTAGGCTTCGGGTGTCTATCGTTAATGGCTTTCTCAATAAGTAATTAAAATCACAATAATAAACGGACGGTTGAATTAAAAAATGAAGACATATTCCTTTATTCACTTCGGTTCGATTCAAGTTTGAGGACGGGAAATACTTTTACGGTTTCACATGCTGGACATTATTGGACTGGATTTTAAGACATATTTTTTTCACCGACAAGGATCGTTTAGTTTAGTTTTAGTTTTCTTTGTTAAGGAGGGACAATTTCTAATTAATGTCTAAATTTTCGATAATTTGTTAAAAAATCTACCCAACAAAACAAATCCACTAGCGTTTTTTTTTTCCTTTTTGGTATCATTAGTTTATGTTTTACAGTTTACTTGTTCCGTATTGGTTGTTACAACTTTAAACTCGAATAAATTCTTTTTTCTGTAGTGTATTGCAGTTTAACAATTGGTACCATCTGCTTTTGTTTGTTTCATGATTAGCTTCGGAGTTTTTAAATTTTCTAGTTAACTGTCATCTCCGCAATCGATTGAACAATAGAAACTTGTTGCTTGATTTAAAACGTGTGTTTGCGTGAATGCTTGTGTTCGTCTCTATTAGTACAGTTGCTTTTGCTTGGTGCTGTTGATTTGAATGAATTTCAAAAAATGTCTATCCTACACTCACTTTGATTGGTAAAAGCATTTGAAAATGTTTTAAAATTTTAAAAGAGACATTTAAAAGCGACTCTAATTGTCCAAGGATACCGACGATAGCTGCTGTCTCAGATTGTTGACCACGTTCAGACTAGAAAAGCAACTGCATAGCTCATGATTATTATTTTTTTCTAAAAGTTGTTTGAATTTAACTAATTCAAAAATGTCTTTTGATTTTGACTAATTATACTTTTGCTCTCCGTCGTGCGTTTCCCAAACACCCGGATCGACTCAGAAGGTGTCTTTTCCAGCCACCGTCCAGCGGTAGAAGAACGTCATCGTGGCATAAGGGACATCGAGCTGCCCCATTTGTAAGCTCTAGAGATCATATGAATTTTGTTAAATCAGATAAGCGTATGCTAGCAATACATAATGGTGGAAATCGCAAAAACACAACCGGCGGAACTTTCAGTTAACAAAAAATAAATAAAGGAAAAAATTAGATAAAATACCAATTTTTTAAAACAAAAAGTCAATATACCTAACTATAGAGGGTGTTCAGCAAAGTTTTAGTTATTGTCATAGGAAATTAGTTTATTTCAGAATCCTGAAAAAGTTTCTGGCACATTTGAAGCAGCGGAAACATCATCAGAATTAGATACATATACTGAATTTGGTAATAATTTAATGTTACGAAATTTAAAAAAAATAAAAATTTTCTTTAATTTTTGCGTGTTTTGCGCATTTTTAACCACTGTGCAATATGTAATACGTACCTCGGCAGAAATCTTCCATCATGTGATACTCGTAGAGGTCCTTATGCACCGACTCCGTACATCGTTCACAGCTTACGTAACTTGCTTTCGCCTCACATTCATCTATAAAGGAAATAACATGTAGTTTTCAAAAATATAGCTTTCATACAAGTTTGCCCTACTTATAAGATGTGGCGACAGTGCTGCCACCTCCAGAATTTGGCTACACTGTGGACATTTGGTCAACACGGGACACGCCTTCCAGTAGTGCTTATCAAGCTGGGCAGGATCCCCATGACAAATCCAATCACAGAACGGACAGCGTCTGGAATGTTCAAAACACCAACTTTAGAGGTCCCAACTAGCCAAGACACCCACCACAGAGTCCATCTTACATCTCATTGTCGATCCCTTCGAACGAATCCGAGTTCGAACTCTTCCTGGAGCCGCCTCCATTTTCCGACGACCCCAGGAACCCAACCGTGCTGTCGTAGATCATCGTTTTGGGTTGACTCAACTTCTGATCCTTTCCGTTACAGCTCGGCTTCTCATAGTAGGATCTTTCGCATTTATCCTCACTGGCCCAATGGTGGTGACCGATCGCATGGCCGCTCTTGCTCTTGATGATCCCTGCCGAATCGGGTCGCCTCACCGGACTCAAGTGGGAATCCTGCAATTTCAGTGAATTGAAATTTGACTGCCAACTTGCGTTCTTGTCGTCGGAGAAACTGACGATCGCGCGCCCTGCACTTCCGGCACTGTCGTATCGCATCGCCCGACTGCGAATCTCAACCGGTGGGGAGTTCTTCGAACTGTTCGAATTCGGCGGAGAACAAATCCCACCAAAGGCGTTCGGACCACTGTATTGCTTGCATTCCAACATTTCCTTTTTACGCTGAAACAAATACATCGTTAAAATCATACTCGCGATCATCCACGATCACACATACTTGCAAATCAATCTTATCGAACTCGGTAAACAACTGTCGGTATAGAAGATTCCGTCTCGTAATATCGTCATCCGGAGGCAGCTGTTTTCTTACCAACCTAGGATTTACCTTGTACACCAAAAGCAAAACCCGTTCTGCGACCTTACGTACGGACTCCGCCGGATGGTGGATCCCAGAGCAGCCTGCTTCAGACAATGTTCGACACGCCAATCCACTCTGTTTGTCGTTAGATATTCCTTGACTCAGTACCAACTGTTCCAGCATCTGCATTCTGCTCAGTGCTAACCGTGGATGAGTTCCGTTACCGACCGGCCTCGACAGGGCCGGTGCGATCAGGTGTTGATCTCGCACCTCCTGACACGCTGCAATACTAAGGATCGTATGCTGAGCTAGGGTGTGAACCCTTGCTGAAGGATCTCCAGTTTTGGACAGTAGCTCCGGTAGAAGGCGATCAACCGATCGCGACACTTCACTCGGTGATACCCTGTTGGAAAAACTCGGAGTTACTCTTCCTAATGAAGCATCATAACTAACCTGAAACTCACCGATTTGGCACAAACTCCATGAACAACGACCGGACCGTTTCCGTAGCCTGGCTGAACACCGAAAACACCGCGTCGCGAACTCCTCGATGCAACAACAGCGTTGCGCTTCGGCAGATCTTATTCGGTCCAGCCGACTGATCTTCTTCGCCTTCCCGTTTCAGAATACTCCTCAGTCGTGCCAGGCCTTCTTCCCGGTCGGTAAACTGGCGAGAGTAGATCAGTTCCACCAGCTCCATGCCGTAGATTAGTATTGGCAGCGCAGCCTGGCGCCTTTCACGATCGTTCAGCTTGCAGCGAACCTTGCCTGAATCGTTCTCGAGCATGGCCGTACCCTGACACTCCCGGAAGAAATCGTGCGTGTGGGAGCTGTAAGATTTTGGATTGTAATCAAATCATCCCAACTCTGTACATCAATTCTTACCTCAACGTATTTATCGCCCGTTCATCGTAGTCTTCGTAGCTGTTGCGCGGTGCACTCTTGTTCCTTCGCCGTAGCGAACCCGTATTCGTTGGCGATCGCATCGGACTTCGGCCCTTGTGACTCAGCAGCGGCGAGTTCGGAATATCATCGGGCCTGGACAGACTACTGTGCGGATGTTTGCTAGGAGTGGCTTCGTGGGGTTTTCCAGCGCTGGTGGCCCCTCCACTGGAAGCCGAAGTCGTTGAATTGGTGGTAGTTGTTGCGGTAGAATCAGTCGTATCGTGTAGGATTTGCTGCTTGGAGACAGCTTCCGCCACAGTCGGCAGACAGGTTTCCGATAAAGCACTTGCTACGTCCTGCAGGCTAGGCGGTGAAGGCAACGTCGGTTTGGATGCGTACAGCTCCGAGCAGCTGTCGTTACTGGTTATGGTCTTGTCGCTCTGGAGAAGCGTGTTCACCCGGAGCTGATCGAACACGGCCTTCCGGTACATTTCTATTTGTTCCTTGCGCAGCCGAGCCGTGTTGAAGTCTTCCTGTTGAACGGCTTGTCTTTTCGCCAGCGCGTAACGACCTAGGCGTTCCCCAGCTGTACGCAGTGCGGTCATGCACAGCTTCAGCTTCCGAGCGTATTCAAAGCGTTCGTCTACAAAGAATACAAATGCTAGGTATTCTACGTCAACCAATTGTTAAAACTTACCTTGAACAGCCTGCACCTTCAACAGCTCCATCTTGCGAACCACATCGCAAATACCCTCCTCAACGTACATGGAATAGGACAGATCGTCGCACGCCGACGCCAGCGAGCAATTCAACGCCTCAATGTTGGCCGGCGTGGCATTCAGTAGCGCCGCATTGGACTGTATGGAAGCCAACTCCTCGGAAGTCAACTCTTCCCCCAGAATGTTGATGGCCAGCAGGGCTACCTGATTGTCCGGATTGTACTTGTTGGCATACGGTGGGCCGAGGCGTAGCTTCAGGTGCGAGCCAACCTTGGGCGTAACGGTTACGCTTTGGAGCTCGCGGGACGTGAAGTTGGTGCCGGAATTGTCCGACAGGGCCACAAAGCCCATGTACTCAAAGCTCTGGCTGGACGGGGTGCTGGGGGCGCTTCTGCTCGAGTAGTGCAGCCACAGCTCGATGCGCTCCGCTGGAATGGAGGATAATTTCTGAGTAAAATTTCTGGCAGCAGTCCAGGCGAAATTTTAGCTTATGGTTTTTATAATTTTTATTTCTGAATATCCCAACACTTTTATATTTTTCCTTGAACCCTATTTGGGCTACCGATTTTGTTGGACGATAAAAATTTGTGATTAGTGCCGAAACATTTTGATTTCCATTAATTTTAAAGAATTTTTTTTAATGTTTTATAGGATTTTTTAGAGTGTTGTTAAATTCACTAAAATCTTTTATTTTTATTGAACGATTGGAAGTTGTAGAGATTTTATATGAAAGGTTCAATTATGACTAACTGATGACCAAAACATAAATTTTAAGATGATTTTTTGAAAAAATATACATAAAACGTAAAAATGCGCAAACTATAGTTGTAAAACAGAGTTGAATACTTCTTGAGAAAAAATAACGAACTTATAGAGAAATTTCTGTTGAAATAGGAAAGTGGAACCTTTTCGGAAGGGCTCCTATTTTGGGCACTTTTCTGCTTAAACTCAGCCAATTTTGAACAAATTGACACAATTTTAGGAAAGCGGTGAGATACATATAGTATCTACAGTGTACAAAATTTCAAGTCAATTAATTTATAATTGACTGAGTTATAACGAAAAGTGCTCAAAATACCGGTCACTGCCCAAGTGGCTTGCTACCCTATTTAGACGAATTTCTGTATGACCTACAACAAAACCCTTAAAAAAATCGTAGTGGAATAAATCAGATTTATCACAATAAATCATTGTAAACTCATATAGATATTTTTCGCAGTGTGTATGATTTCTGACAGAATTTCTTGATTTTTTGTATAGTTTTCGTAAGAAACAATGATAATTATTTTAAGCATTCTTGTTTGAGACCTTTGCACTTAAGATTTTCATAAATGCTTATAGATACTATTCCATTCATTCATTATATATTCATTATAAGAAACTCTCAAATTCTTGTCAATAATGTTCAATCTGATTTTTTATTTATTTCCTGATTTGTTAAGCTTTTTTCTCAGAAGTTATTGCATTGCACCGAATGTTATTCTTTCCAATCACTTCAGAAACGAGTGATCGTGAGTGATATTGCCAAAAGTATCTTCAAAACTCTTTCAAGCAGTGCTGAAAATGTCATTTTGACCTATCTATATTTAAACACCTAGAAGCTAAACCTGAAAATATGGTAGGGGAGACTGGGTAGACTTGATCCATTTTTCTTAATTTTCAGGTAAATTCTATTGCAAGTTTGTATACAACAAAACGACTTTTAATTATTATAAAAGTTCTCTTGTATTTTTGATAAATATAGTGTATTTTAAATTGTAATATTTCTATAAAATTTGATGAATCGTATTTCGAAAATGGGGAGACTTGATCCCTCTTTCCATGGTGTGTACTAAAATAATAATTATCTGACACATTTTGTCATTGAATATACTAGAACTTCAAGTCAACAGGCTTCAGAATAGAATTTCATTTTTTTTTTCGCACATATAATGTGTGTGTGTGATCCTCGAGGGATCAAGTCTCCCCATGTCACTGTGGTGTATACTTAGCGGCAATCATTAAAATAGTTTTATAAATACTTTATTTCGATAAATATGTTTGATAGTGATGATTAACCTGAGCTTGTTAGGGGAATGTCTGTAAATAAAAGAAAATCGCGTTAAGTACTGTTCCTTTGAATTCCACTAAGAATTTGCATCCTTTGACAGATACGTATTTCGACCTCAACTGTAAGGTCGTCTTCAGTGTCTTGTACTTGACTCGAGTCAAGTACAAGACACTGAAGACGACCTTAAAGTTGAGGTCGAAATACGTATCTGTCAAAGGATGCAAATTCTTAGTGGAATTCAAAGGAACAGTACTTAACGCGATTTTCTTTTATTTATGTTTGATAGTGTTTTCTTCAAACTATGAGCTGTGAATTTTTTTATGAAAGATTTCTGAAGGACTGAAAATCAATGCAATGCACAATCGAAATCACTTGTAGCATAAAAATAGTCTTTTCAGATGTTTGGGAAAAACATGCTAGAAGAAATCTGTTTTTGTTTCCGAGAAAACATGGGGGGAACAAGCCTCCCCAGGAATCAAGTCTCCTCAGTCTCCCCTATATGAAAAACTTGGCAGCTAGACCAGTTTAACAAGCAAGTCACAAAAAACCCGGTCTAACTTCAATCATGTCATCGACTGTCTTCAAAAAATGTCATTTGATATTCATGATAAATATCAATTGGCATTTTTCGAGGATGACATTTACTCTACATATTGAAGATAGAACAGGTTTTCTTGTAGATCTGGTCTAGCTGCACAAGTTAATCATATACCATATTTTCAGGTTCACCTACTGAAATGAGCTGTAGGTGATTGAATCTAAATATATTGAAATTACATTTTCAGCACTGCTTTCATGAAATATTCAACAATTCTTCCAGATAGCTTAGAAAAAAACATTTTTTGAATCTTTTCAAGAGTATATCGTTTATAATTTTCAAAAATCTTAACACACTCTTCTCAAATCTGGTTTCTAATCATTTTTTTCTCAAATTTTAAAACAACTTAGTCACGAAATCTATTCAGATATAAGTGCCAATTCCAATAGATTTTTTTTATTTTATAGAAATTCGTCAAATAGTTCTAACATCATAAGAAAGAAAATCATGAGAACCTTCACCCTACAGGAATTATTTATTGAAATGATTAAACTTTTTCTTTCAGTTTTGAAGAATTTTGAAAAGGCTACTGGCGAACATCGCACTGCCTGTCGATAGATTGTTTTTACATGCAGAACCGTAGAAAAATGCGCCGAAAACCAAGGGGAACGACATATCCTTTTCTAACCGGAATATCCGCATTTATCCTTTTCTAACCGTCGCTAACCGCGTCTAACTTCTGCTCACTTAACAGCTCGCTTAGCAACGGTTAGCGACGGTTAGAAGCGGATATTCCGGTTAGAAAAGGATATGTCATTCCCCTTGCCGAAAACATTGTTTTCAAAATTGTTCGTTTTCCTTGGAATTTCGTTAATTCGTGCTGGCACCTCTGGATCTCTTCTGAAGGTCTCCTGAAAGCCTTTGAAACCTACGGCAACGCTCTGAAACGTCTTGATGCCCTTCTGAAACACCGTGAACTGCTGTGAAACACTCCTGGAGCTCACCTAAAAGCCAGTGAAGCCAACTCCCGACAACTATTCTGAAATTCCTTTAACGCTTCTGAAACCATCTTTGAAGTTCACCTGAAAGGCTGTAAAATCCCCCAAACCTTCTGGGAATCCCTTTAAAATCCACTGAAACACACCGAACCTCCTTGAAATGCATAATAAATTACCCTGAAACTTTTCTGAAACTCACCTGAGAGCCTGTGAAGTCCCCTAAACCCCCAGGAACCGCTCTGAACTCTCTTAAGCCTCCTGAAATTCCCTTGAAACGCCTTGAAGCCACTGTGAAGCACTTCTGGATCTCTTCTGATGATCACCGGAAAGCCTGTGAACCCCTTAACATACATGGATATGCCAAAAACGTCTTGAAACCCGTATGAAACACCGTGAAACACCCTTGAAATGTCTTGAAATCCTCTTGGAGCTCACCCAATAGCCTGTGAAGTCCCCGCTCTGAAACTCCTTTGCAACACCCTGAAGCCTCGTGAAACTCTTAGAAAACCATTCCCAACAGATCGAATGAACAAAAGGACTGATAGGGCAATAGGTTGAAAAAACTGAACACATTTGGAAGACATGAAAAAGTGATCAGATTTTGACAGAAAAATGACAATTTAAATTCCGATAAAAATAATTGAAACAGTTTGTGAAAATTATTCAACAACTTCAAAAAAATCATTATTGAAATATATAAAAATGTCTACTTAAACTTGCAATATTGTCATTTGAATCTTCAATCATTACAGCTAAACTGTCTATGAATTAGACAAGGACAAATCTCTGGGTATTATATGAGCAAACAAAACGAAATTTTTTACTTATTCAGTATAATTTGTAGGAACTACCTATCAATCAAAGAGGAGATGACCACTAGACACAAGTAGTCAATGAATATTTTCTCAGTATTGTGATTGAAATGTAAGTACCAGAGAGTCAATAATCATTTCAGTAACAGAAGTTAAAAGAACAACCCAAAAAAATGAGAAGGAAACATCCTTGAACAAAAAATCAAACTGAATTGACATTAAATACTACATTAATACAACTTGGAAGATACACCAGCTGGTAACTTGGTCAACTAAAATTATTGTTCATTCGATCTTTTGTCCCATTCGGCCTTTTGTCCCATATGACCTTTTGTTTCTTCGACCTTTTGTTCATTCGACCAATCGTGCTACCAATTGAAAGATTGTGCAGACTCCAATATTTGGTGGCTCCAAGGAGGAGCTACTGCCACCAAAAAAATCATGGTTGGATTTATTTATAAAAAAATGGATGGATTCCTTGAGCAAATCCTTGTAATTGACTAGCCTCTGATCATTCGATTGATATCAGCTCCAGCATCAGTCAAGTGACATGCATTCAATTGAGCCCCGGCTAGGAAGCATAATTCGCAGTGTTGTGGCCCAACATACGGTAAAAATTGACCCGCCATTCGAAAATAATCTCAGTCTGGCGGAATTTTACAGGATTTTTCGTGTTTCGTGCCCAGCTATAGGAAACCCTCTGAAAAGCTAATGAAACTTTTTAAAATGCCTCCAAAAACTCCTTGAATCCCCCTCGGACCCCATGTAACGTACCTGAGACCCTCCAAACCTCCCAAAAATGCCTCTAAAGCCCCTACCCACCTGAAACTCCCTAGAAAGCCCACTGAAGCTTCGTACGACTCCCTATAATTCTCCTAGTTACCCCCCCTCCCCCCCTACTTAAACTTCCTGCAACCTTGTACTCCATTTAGATAACAAACTGAATCCATTTAGGTTATGAAAACGTTTAGATAAAAATTCCCTCATTACTTATATGGAGGTTTGGGTGTAACATTTTTCAAAATAAAAAAAAACTGAAAACATTATAGCTTTGATTTTTGAAAAGCACCTGGAAGGACCGATGAATATTTCATGGTAGGAATCATTCAGGGGCACTTGGAAGGTTTTTTGTAAATATTTTTGGAGATATTAAAAAATATAAAAGTATCACTCGTTTCTGGAATGCAATAACTTCTGGAAAAATGCTTTAAAAAAAGAAAACTTCGTTGAAGATTATAAGGATTCAAAAGTTTCTGTCACAAATTCTGGTAGAAAAATATTGAGATGAATAAATGGAATAGTTTGTATAAGCGTTTATTGAAAAAAAATTGTTTTCATGCGTATTCACTTCCAACAAAAAAATCCAAAAATAAGAAACATTTTTCATAGGATGAAAATGGGAGCCACATGCTCAATAAGGGAATAAAAACCCTTTTTTTCAGAAGCCTACAGCTACCAGCCATCAGCCAGGATCGGCCAAATAGTCAAAGAAATTATGGCTCGGATTTCACACATTCCTGGAAGATTTTAATCAATGTATCTTACGAAAACTCGGGAGAAAATGTTTCGTACGACTCATGGCTGCAAGAATTCTTGGAAACATATTTGAGACAATCCTAGGAATTGATGGCTTCCAGGGAAATTCATTACGTATTGCGTGTTGAAACCTATCAAGTTAAAATCTTAAACTTTTTTGACACAACTTTATGAAAATATTCTAATTTTTAAAGATTTTTTTTTCAATCTCTAAATTCCTTGACGTAAATTTCTAGAGAATAAAAACGTTTTTTTAGGAAAAGGTTCTGCTATATCTGCAAGCACCCTTGGCAAATTTGTTCCTACTAGCTTTAATAACTAAACGCAATACGATGAAATAATAACATTATATTCGAATATATTCCTGGAAAAAAATCTTGGATGAATTATTGAAGCAGTCCCTGGAAAAAATCCTTGAGGAATTCCTGGAGAAATCTCCAGAGGAATTCTGGAAGGAATTGCTGGTGAAATATCTGAACAAAAAAAATCCCTAGATAAATTCCAGGAGAAATTCCTGAAAGAACCCTTGAAGGAATTTCTGGAGGATTCCCTGGAAGAATCCCTGGGAAAATCCCTGGAGAAATTCGAGGAGAAACCCCTGGAGGGAACATTGAAGCAATTCATGAAGGAATCTTAGGTAATATTCCTGGAGAAATGCCTGATAAATTCCTGAAAGTATTCCTAGAAAATTTCCTGCAAGCATCCATAAATTATGAAAAAATCCCCAGAAGACTTTTTGGAAAAAAATCTGGAGAAATTGCTGACATAGTTTCTGAAGGATGTCCAGGAGCAATTCCTGGATAAATTTCTAGGGAAATTGCTGGAGGAATTCCTGAAGAAATGTGGTAATAACTGGAGAATTTCTTGGAGGAGTTCCTTTGTGAATTGCTGGAGGAATCTTTGGAGGAATGCTTACAACAATTACTGGATGAATTTCTGGAGGAATCTCTAGAGAAACTCTGTGAGAAACTTAAAAATAAAACCCTGAGAAATTCCTGAAGGAATTTCTAGAGAAATTTTTGGTGGAATTCCTGGAGAAATCCTCAAATGAATATCTGAAGGAATCCCTTCCTTGGGTAAATTTGTGGAGAAATCCCTGAAGGAGTTTCTTAAAGAATTTTAGCGGAATTCCTAGAGGAATCCCTGAAGCAGTTCCTGGAGGAAAATCTGGAAGAATTCTGTGAGGAATTCCTGAAAAAAAATCTAGGAGGTATTCCTAGAGATAATCCTGGAAGAACTTTTGAAGAGTTTCCTGGAGTAATTCCTAGATGAATTGCTGACATAATTTAGATGGAATTTTTTGATTAATTCCCGGTGAAATTCCTGGAGAAATCCCTGAAGAAATTCCTGAAGGAATTCCTCGACGAGACCCTGGAGAAATTCTTGGATGAAATCCTGAAGGAATTCCTGCATTAATTTCTGAAGGTATTCCAAGAAGAACTCCTGAAGCAATCCCAGGTGAAACTCTCCGAAGGGGTCCCTGAAGCAATTCCTGGAGGAATCCCTGCAAGAATCCATAGAGGAGTCCCTGGAAGAATGACTGAAAATTTTCCTCGAAGAATGCCTACGAGAATACCTGGTGGAATTTTTGGAGGATTCCCTGAAGTAATTCCTGGAGAAATCTTTGGAGGAATTTCCGTAGGAGTCTCTGAAAAAATCCCTTCGACATTTCCTGGATAAATTTCTGTAGGAATTCCTAGTGGAATTCTTGGAAGAATCCTGGAAGCAATTACAATTAAATCTCTGGAGGAGATTGAGAAAACCCTGGAAAATTTCTTTGAGGAATCTCTGAAACAATTATTGTAGGAATTCTTGGAGGGATCCCTGGAAGATATACTAGAGGAATGCCTGTAGAAATTACTAAAGGAATCTCCAGAGGAACTCCTAGAGAAATTCGTAGAGGAACTTCTGGCGGAATTTCTAGAGGAATCTCTAGATGAATCCCTGGAGGAATTTTCAGAGAAATTCCTAGGGAAATCAACAGTCCCTGGAGGAAGCACTGAAGGAGTTCCTTAAAGAATACAAGGAGGAATTGCTGAAGGAATCCTAAGAAGAGTTCCTGGGAGGCTCTTTGGAGGAATTTTTAAAATATAAGTTGTTTCAGAAAGAAACTCCCGAGTTATGCCCTGCAGAAATTCTTGGAGGAATCCATGGAGGAATCCCTGGAGGACATCCTAGAGGAATGCCTGTAGGGATTAATGGAGGAAATTCTAGAAACACTCCTGGAGGAGTCTCTAGATGAACTCCTGGAGGAATATCTGAAGGATTATCTAGAGGCATTTCTGAAGAAAGTCCTGCAATCATTCCTGGAACAATCTCAGAAGAAACTCGTGAAGTAATCCCTTGAGAAACTCCTGGAGGAATCCCAGGAAAAAATCCAGAGGATATTGCAGATGGAATCTTTGGAAAAATTCTGAAAGAATTCTAAAAAGAGTTCGTGGAGGAACTCTTTGAGGAATCCCTGTAGCAGTTCCTGAAGAAATCCCGGAAACAGTTCCTAGAGACACTCCTTAGGAAATCCTTAAACAGTCCCTGGAGGAAGAACTGGATTAAATTCTGGAGGAATTCCTGAAAGAATTCCAAGAAAAACTCCTGAAGGAATTTTAAAAAGTGTTCCTGGGAGAGTCCTTGTCAGAATTTTTAAAATAATCTCTAGAGTTATTCCTGAAAGAAACACAGAAGAAATTCCCGGGTGAAACCCTGGAGGAATTCCTGAAGGAAAACCTAGAGGAATTCCTAAAGAAATCCCTTGATGAATTTCGGAAGCAACCCTATGAGGAATTTCTTTGGAAATCCCAGGAAAGCGTTCTTAACAAATTCCTGGGATTGTTTCTGTAGGAAAAAATTGTGAAGGAATCCATTTTTGGACGAATTTTTGTTGGAATCTTTGTATGGACTCCCAAAAGAAGGTATTGTACAATGTTTTAATGAACTCCTGGATTTATTTTTTAGTCAATCTCTGGTAAAATTTCCTGTAAGGGTTTCTGGACGATATTCCTACTGAAATACTTCAGATTCCAGATTGAATTATTGGAGCAATCTCTAGTGGAATTCTTGAATGAATATATGGAGTAATCCCTGAAGAAATCTCTGAAGGAACACTTGCAAACATACCTGAAAGAATTTCTGTTGACATTCCTTTGGGAATCCCTGGAGAAATGCCTGGAGGAACACTCGGAAAAAGCACCGGAGTAATCACAGGAGGAACCTCTACAAATATCCCAGGAGAAATTCCCGGAGGAATGTCTTGTGAAACCCATAGAGGAATTCTTGAAAAATTCTCTGGGGCAGTCCATGACGGAATGACTGAAGAAAGCTATGGACAAATTACAGGAGGAGTTCGTAGATGCATCCTTGCAGAAATATCTGCGAAATTTTCTGAAGAAATCATGGGAGGAATTCTTGAAGCATTTCTTGTAACAAAGCCCGAAACAATCACTATCGGAACCATGCAAGATGCCCATGAGAGAATTCACGAAGGAGAAACTTCTGGAGAAGTCCCTTGTGGAATTTCTGAAAGAATCCCTGAAAAAGTTCCTGGATAAATGCGTAAAGGGATTTCTAAAGGTGTCCTTGAAAGGAATCCCAGATATTTTGCCCGAGATCCGCACAGCCGAGCATGACTAACAACAACATTGTTTTGTTGTTGTTAGCATGACTAATTTGCTTTCAAGAGGTTTTAAGAACCATCATAAACATTTGACTTTAAAATGTATTGCCTATAATAAAAGTGTGATTTACTTAAAACTAGTTTTATGCTGGCTTCGAATAACGCCCTAGATTGGCTTTGAAAAGGTTTTAACTTGGTTGTGACTATAATTTGATGCATATTGAAATGTCCACTGAGAATTGGTTTCAAATAGAATAATTATTCATGCGGATCACGGTTTGTATCGAAGCAAAACAAACTCAGGGTCTCATAAAAAGCAACGTGGACACGATGTATACTAGGCGATAGACAAAACACTAGTACATAACAGCCACGTGTTACTCTCAAAGTACATAGACCTTTCCGGATCAAAACAAAAACCAACAAAATTCCGGTACAGAGATTCACGCATGAACCGTGAACCACTTTTTCAATCCACGCAAACTCCTCATAATGAACTAGTTCATTCATAAGAGTTCATTCGTCAGATAAACCAAATCACCTAGAATCGTTCATTTTCAAACGCAAACATGCCAAAAACTCACGTATATAGTACTGATGGGCCAGAACTTGTATCCGGACGATCCGGGCCGGGTTAAAAAACCGCAGGACTATCTCCTTCGGCGTCACGGGACTGCTCGGGTTCGAACGCCATCCGTGTACCGTGGGACTGTGACTGTTCAGTTCACTGGCCGGGTAGTCCGTGTCCTCATCTAAAAATCGAAAAGTTGTTTGCAAACGAAACGAAGTTTTGCTTTGCATGATTGATGAACTTACCTGAAGCGAAGACTACCTTGAAAGGAATCTTCTTAGCCATACCGTTGAGGCGCTCCCAAGTAAGTTGATGAATAATTTACTGACGCCTCTGATTAGAATACGGGCTGCCCTCGTTGAGAATGTAATCTATACCTCGTTATATAACTAACAATAACCCCCGAAAGTATGTTCACACCGGTGCCAAAAACGTACATACAACGCGGTGCCTTTCCCAAAACTCACGAGGCAATGATTGTGCAATAACTTGTCCCTTTATGAACTCTTCTTTCGCCTCATTCCGACATGATTTGTATCACACTTTGATCGGCCTTGCGCCTAACCGTAGCCTCCGCACTCGAACGCTCGCCTTTATCTCTGCAAAGCCCGGCTGCGCCTGTAGGTATGTAGCTATGCAGCAACAGCGACAGCAGCAGCAGCAGTATCAGAGCTCCATGCGAAGAAAAACAAGAACAAGAATCCGGAAAACGGGCAATTTTCCACGCAAAGGAAAATCAAGTTTTTCACCCCTATCGATGATATAATGCAGCATATCACATTTTGATGGCTTTGCGGCCAACCATAATTAGGCCAAATTGACGTAAATGTTTGTAGAAATCCTTGAAAGTTATCAGACTCGATGGTTCTATCTCCGTATGCAAATTGCTGATTACCAGACGATTTTCCCTTTGGCACTCGCTATTTCGTGATTGGAAAAAATATAAAACGCTCTGTCTTTTCACCTGAACTAAATCGAACCGTACAAATGCACCTGCGAATCCACCCACCGCCTAGAATTATGCAAAAATCAATCAAACTAATCAGCTAGAAACGCGTGAAAAATCACTTTTCCCAAAATTTTCTTCGCGATGGCACTGGTAATTTTCGCTCCAGCCAAGTGCAATGACAGTCAGTGTCCTCTTTGGATGGTGGTTTGCTGGATCCTGAAAATTGACGATGTCAAGTGAAAAAATGTCTGTCAAAATGGGTGAAGCATTCGTTCATGGCTGGCGCTTGCGCACCTCAAGGTAGGCAACTGGCGGGACTGGTATTCATGATTTTGTTTACGTTCATTTGAAAATAATGTATGGTTCATTGAGTGGTACCGCGTGGTGGCGCATGAATGGAATTTACGAGTGTTTTTGTTCATTTTAGGCGTCCTCGTAATTAAATTGCACCCGTTGCGATGGCAATGAGAAACCTTTCTGTTGTGTCTGATTCGAGAGTAGTGATAGTGCAATGAGAGTATATTACAGGTGGGGAAGACGATGCTTCGTGTGCGTGAGATCCGTGTCTGGTGCAAAACATGTCACTACTACAAGCAAAGCGAGCTCCCATAAGAACGCGTGTCAAATAGTGACGTCACTATTTGTGTTTACATTTTTCTTTCCTTACTAATACATAGCCATCTCTTCTTCTTCCCCACCTGTAATATACTCTCATTGGTGATAGTGAAAAGGGTTAATCACTTGTTGAAAGTTTCATTCATAAAAGAATGAATAGAATGAGGCAATATGTTATGATGACGGATGGGTCATATTTGCCAAGATGATAAACAACCGAAAAATGAAAGGAAATGACCAAATAAGAAGAAAACCAACTAACTTTTACTAGAATACCGAGCCACTTGGGCTGTGGCTTCTATTTTGATCACTTTTTCGCTATAACTCAATCAATTTTGAAGCATTGACTTTAAATTTTGTACACGGCTAGATACCATTCCCATGTCACCGCGTTCCAAAAATTGTGTCAATTGGTTCAAAATTGTCTGGGTTAAAGCGGGAAGTGCCCAAAATAGAAGCCACTGCTCATGTGGCTCTTTTTCTTACTTGGTATTAAGAATTGGAAAACAGAAACTATGTTAGAATTCTAAACGAAAGACAAATTGTATAAATCATCAGAAATTTCTCACTAGTCTCACCGGGTCAGCAAACAATGATTTTTTTATTCTTTTATCTTAAGGATAGACTTCTTACAATCCCAAAATGGCCGCCACAATGGCCGACTTTGGCACCTACTCACGATTTCGAGGGCACACATCTCTTCGTAAACAAAACCAGCGCACCTGATCTTCTTATTTTAAGCTCATTACAAGTGAGCCAGAACAGAATAATAAAATGCTTTGTTGTGTAAAGCTTGCTTCTTGAGATTTGTGCGTTTGAAGTTTTGATGCACTGTTGCAGCGGGATGTCAAGACGTTTGTCCTTAAAGTATGGGTTTTTGTGTCAAATTTTCATAGTTATCCAAGAAGGACAAGCAAAGATAAAGCGTTTCGCCCCTCGCTCCCTTACGGGCGCCAATTCATGTAGATGATGGAGTGTTGATGAAATGTGGTTGGCAATGGGTTCACACATTGGTGCGCGGATGCCAGACGTAAGGTGAGAGATTAGTGTTTACTATTCTGAAGATAATGCGACATAGTTCGCTTGATTGCATAACTCGTAGGCGTTATTTCATAGATTGACGCTGTGCTGTGAAAGTTGAAAGGATTTTTTCAACGGATTTTCAACCCGTTTCTGTTCTAACGATGGCTATGAACATATAAATAAACATGAGTTGTATATGTAGAGATAATGGAGAAAGTATATAGAAAGATACAAAGTGGGAAGAAAGGGAAGGCCAAGGATTGAACCCAGGACCTTCTGCATACGAATCAGAAGCGGTAGTCAAGACCACAAAGCCCGGCAGTCCGTTAAGGCGAAACTGGAAGCATTTCCTCATTTTTTTGGGTTTTTGATTTTTTATGAAATATCGAAGCAATATTTTTAAAATCGGTTTTCGTGCACATGTAGAGCATGGATTTGGAATGGAAGGTATTTTCTGATTTTTTTTTGTGGTGGAAAAAGTTTTCCATTTTTGCAGAAACCATTTTTTTGTGAAATTAAATTCAAAAATGGTTTCTGCAAAAACGCAAAACATTTTCCACCACAAAAAAAATCAGGTTATACCTTGATCCATACTCTACATGTGCACGAAAACCGATTTTGATAATATTGCGTCGTTATTTAATAAAAAATCAAAAACCAAAAAGTGTGGAAATGAATTCAGTTTCCCCTTAGGGCGCGTAGTGTATATTTGAAACTTTAAACGCGACTATTTCGAAATCACGTTTTTTTTTATTATTTATTTTTTATATTTTTTTAAGAGAAATCGTTCCCGTTTGCAAAATATTTTTTTGTTTCCGATCGTTCAAGGACACAAAATTTTCTAGTAACGGTTTTGTTTTGGGTTTGCCTTTTAGTTGAGCTACCCCTTAAGGAAATTATTACTAGAACTATTCAAAATTCCAGCAAAAGATTGTTTATTTTTCAATAGTTCAGAGCTTTTATAAGAATTTTTCCATTTTTTTAAATCATATCCCATAAACTAAAAAAAACATGCGTTGCCGATTTTGTGATATGTAAGGTCAAATATTCTGAATTTTCTGACAAAAAAAATAAAAACAAGCTGTTATTCCTTCGGTCTTGACACCAGGGAAACATGAAAAAACTTTTTAAATTGCACTTAAACACACTCTTTCAACGTATTTTTCTTGAAAATTTGATGTAAGACTTTTGAAATTTGAAAAAAAAAATAATAATAAAAAATTCAAAATTTTTACATTTTCCGAGAGTAAGATCTTGTACTTTATTGAATAAAACTTGTCACAAACATGTACATCGACTTAGAACATAGGCAGTGATTCAAAAGTTATGATTCTTTGAAAATTTTAAGTTCGGAAAAGCCTCGATTGTTCGAACCACCATACTTATCATAATTTAAGTTATCCTAATGACAAAATGAAAAAAAAATATGTATAAAAACATAGGACGACGAATATTCTGAGATTCACTCTATTGATTTTCTATGGAATTGCTATTGCTAGTATTGTTGATTGTACTGGCAGTATTCCTGGAATATTTTGAAGCCATATTCCTGATAGGTGTGTTTGGAAACGCTTGATGAAACTTTTGAATTCTGAAAACCTCGTTGCAATTCCAGTAATTAAGGTAAATTTGCCTTCAGACATTTCTGATAGAATTCCTAAATAATAAACAGTTCTCTAAGAGTTACCAGCAGAACTCTAGCGAAATTGTTTTCTCTCAATAATCTTAGCTGAAGAATTAGCAGAAAATTTATTTTTATTTTTTTCTTATCAGAAATCATTACGTATTTTATTTCCAACGATATCGTAATAGTTTTTCTGACGACATGCATTCCTTGAGTCATTTTTTTTCTGAAGTCCAAGCCACAAATGAGAATTTGGAAAACTAGTTGAATTTTCAAAGAAACAAACAAAGACAAATTTTAAAGATGAAATGTGCAATTTGCTTCTTCCTTCCAAAATCCCCAGAAATAAAATAAATATTTTGGATTTCAGAAATTGGTTCCGATACTTCTTCTGAAATATGTTCAAGGATTACAACATAAGTTTCTCCTGAAATTTCTTCCAAAAATCCTCTAAAAAGTTTTCATGAATTTCCTTTAAAAAACAATTCCATAGATTTTTTCAAGAATCCGTACGAGAATTATTTCAGGAAATCTGCTTTCTGCGATTCTTTAATAAAATCCATGGATTTCTTTCAAAATTAATCCATGGGTTTCATTAGATATTACTCTAGGAATTCGGTCACAAAATCTATCGAGGTTTGTTTCAGAAACTCGTCCGGTGATTTTTTTCCAGAAATTCTCCCAATAATTATTTAAGAAATTGTTTTAGGTAGATTCGATAGGGATCTTTCTGAAACTCCACCAGGAATTACTTTGCAAATTATTCTAGGGATTCGTTTGAAAAATTCATCGAAAATTTATCCAGGGATATCTTTACAATTTCCTGCAGGGATTTCTTTAGAAGTTCTTTCAAAGATTTTCCAGATATTTCATAAGAGATTGGTTCAGGTATTTCTTCTGTCCACCAGAGATTTGTCCAGGAATTACACTAGAGATACCATTAAAAATGTATACATAAATGCGTCCAGAAATTTCTTCTGGCATTCATCCAGAAAAACCTGCAAGAATTCCTCCAGAAATTCTTGCGTCACTACTATCGTTGAACCAAGCAGGAGTTCATACACCTGCTCAAAAATCTGCAAGAATTCCTCCAGAAATTCTTGCATCACTACTATCGTTGAATCAAGCAGGAGTTCATACAGAGATTCCTTGAGGATTTCCTCCAGATATTATTTAAAGCATTACCCCAGAAATTTATCTGGCATTTTCTCTAGGAATAACTCTAATAATTCCTCAACAGATTATTTTAGAAAATTATTCAAAAATATTCCCAAGGAATTTCTCGGGAAATTCTTGCAGATATATCTCAAGAGTTGTTTTTTTTTCCTATTTGCAGACCCATATCTATGCGTATTCTTTCAAGATATTTTTCAGAACTTCGTCAACATTTTTTTTTCAGGAATACTTTCAGAAAATCCTCCAGAGAATTTTATTGAAGGATTTCTCCAGGAATTTTCCAATGAAGCCCTATATTTTTTTCTAGGAATTCCCCCAAAGATTTCCCGAGATGTATCTCCAGGTACTTCTGCAAGAAGTGCTTAAGAAATTCCTCCTATGATTCCTTCAATAATTTCCCTGGTATTTCTTCGAGTATCCTTCCAGAAATTCTGTCAAAAGTACTTTCGAAGATTTCGTCAGAAATTTCTTTCCTGTCGGTATTTTTCTGAAATTTTTATGAGAAACATTTTCATCGCCAAAAATTTCTTAAACATGTTTTTGTTTTTTTTTTGTTTAGTTTGAATTTTACAATCTGTGCGACTATGTCGAAGATGGAGTAAACAAATAAATAAATAGAATGTTATTCCTACCAGGATTATGTTAGAAATCGCTCTTGCAGTTCCATCAGAAATATCTCCTAGAATGCCTCTAGAGATACCTGTAGAATTTGTTCAGATATTTTTCCTGAGATTTTTCAGAAGTCGAAGGGTCTAGAGCAATTTTTACGTTTTTTCGAGATTGCTAGAACAAATTTCTGAGAAATTCTCATTTTTAGGGTACTTTTCATACAAAATTTGTATGGGAAAATAGCACGCGGTAGAGCATTTCGCTCTCAGCACCAAATGAAAGTATAGACCCTTATCTTTCATTTGTTAAGTGACTTAGCGATCAAGACCGTGCAGAAATTGCACAAACATTACCGAAGAATTGTTTAAAGAATTCCTGAAGGAATTTCTGAGAAATCCCCTAAAACACTCCTGGAGATGGCTTTGGAACTAGTAGAGAAACCTCGGGAGGAACTTGCGGAAGAATATCTTGCAAATTTCTAGAGGAATTTCCAAATAAATGCCCGCGAAAATCCCTGAATAAATGGAGTAATACCCGAAAGAACCTATGGAGAAATTCAAGCTGATTTCAGGAAAGTTTCAGGAAAATGTTCTGAATTTCTATAAGTAGGTTGAGGAGTTTCTGGATAAATCTCCGAATCTTTGGTGAAAATAAATCTCCTGGAATTGCATCTTTTGAAGAAGTATTTGGAGGAAATCTCGAAGACATTCCTAAAAGAGTTTTTGTAAAAATTGGAAAGATTTCTTGAAAAAAAATCGGTTAATATTTGTTCATAATTGTTGGAAGAAATAGCTGAAGCAACTCCCGGGGAATTCCCGGGGAAAAATCCTCGGGGAATTCCTGAAAGAATCTCTGGAGGAATGGCTGGAGAAATTTTCAAAGAAATACATGCCCAGCATTCTGAAGGGATACTAAGAGGAATCTTCAGATGAGTTCTTGCTAAAATCATAAAATAATCCCCAAAGGGATGTCTGGTGGTGCCCAGCTCTGATTTTACCATGGCAGCGCAAGTATCAGGTGGGATTCAGGAACACCCTAAATTCAAAAGGGATTCAGGGGAATTTCTATAAGATTATGGAGGTTTCCACACTTGTTTGATACACCGATAATTAGCACTGAGTGAGTGGGTTTCGAGGGTTTTTGTAAAAGCATCTCTGAAAATTCTCTGAAACTTCCTGGGATGCTTCCGATATCCCCCTAAAACCTCAACTGATCCCATGTAACGCACCTGAGACCCTCCGAAATAAGCAAAAAACGCAGCTGAAATGTCTCCAAACCTCGTCGAAAACCCTTCAAAACACTCAACAGTGCTTTCGAAAACCCCCAAGGCCTCCAAAATGCCCCTGAGACCCCCTGAAGCGCCCTGAACTCCCAGAGATCACCTGAAACGCCATTGAGACTCTTAGACGTCCCCGAAACGCCATTGAAACCTTCTTAAATACCTCAGAGACCTTCTGGTACTCCTTGAGCTGAGACCCGCTGGAACTCCCTAAGACCTCTTCAAGCGCCCCTGAGAACAACTGGGCCCCTCTGCGGTCCCATGAAACACCCCTGTGACCACCTGGAAACCCCTGAAGCCCCTTGGGAGGACTCTCCCAAGTAGAACAAAGTTAAGATAAGAGGGTACTTTATAAGCTGAGCAGCTTGTTAGAGGTTGCTCTTTAGCCTTCAGCTTCATTTTTAAGTAATTTCGGAACTTGAAAGTTCACTTAAGGAAGTCGGATAGCCTTCTAAGCAGCTTCTAACGGAACTTCCTCAAAATGAATGTGAAAGCAAAAATGTACTTTTCAAATGCATCACAACTTGTTGTTGCTTGTATTATTATTGAGAAACATGCTCAAACTTGCTCTACATACTATTTACTTATGCACGGCACTCCTATGTAGATTTGCACTTCATATTCACTGATTTGGTGAATTTAATGTAGTTGTCTATAAAAATTTGCTTATAATGATGTTCTTGTTAAAATGACAAAAAAATCCTGAGAACATCAAGCTACTGAAATGAACTTCAAGGAACTACAAAGTTCCAACAAAGTTTCGAGTAGCATCTTAAGCAGCTTGCAAGTTCCACGAAATTCAGATAAAGTTCCAAATGGAACTTTCTGGCTGCTTAAGAGTCTAACAACGAGCCTTGCTGGAACTTCACACATAAGGGTACTTGAAAGTGCATTTTGTCATGGGAAACGGAACTTTTGTTTACTTGGGTATGCTCCTTAAGAGCCAAAATCCGATTTCGAAAAAAAAAATCTCACCCTCTCCGAGAACTTTCGGTTCTTGAGAAGTTCACGTGGCCCGTCACCCAAGATTAAGAACCACTAAATTTTGCAACATTACTTTCGGTAATGTCCTTGTTACGGTCAATTTGAGAAATAACTTAAAATTTCTATTATATCATATGTTAGTTGACCCCAAATACCTAGAATCTTATTTACCAATACCCTAATTGAGTAAAATCGTTCCATAATTCAATTTATAGCTTTCTTATTTATTTTTCAACAACGAGTAATCCAATTTTGTAGAAAACACACATAACAAAGTAAGTTTCACGTGATCGTCACGTGAAGACAATAACGAAAAGCATGATGAAAATGAAATCATGCCTCACAGTTGTACTGCATGACATACTTGTCCCGGTTCAGCACGTAGAGATCTTCCTTGACCGACGCAATTGTTCCATCGATCATCCAGTTGCGGAAAATGAGGTAAACTGTATCGAACAAAGAATCAATCAGAGCAATGTTATATCATATCATCGGAAGCATATTCCTATAGAAACTCACGTGTAGTCATCAGAATACCAATCGCAATCAGTGCATAGGCAAATTCAACCGAGACGGCTTCCTTGTCCGAAACGTAATGCCGTCGACGGTAGAGTTCGTAGGCACGCTCCATCATTATGATCGTCACCAGCTGGACGAAGATGATCACCGATTTCTCCACGATGTTGTACACCTTGCAAATGCGAAGCATTTGGAGGTTTTTCTGATGGATGGGAACAAGTTTGTGAACATCTTTCCTGAATAACTAGAACACGCCACTCACCTTCAAGATCCCGGCGATCATCAGAGAAGGGAATATCATCAACAGGAGGATCACGAAGATAACGGGCACCGTACCTACGGAATTGCAGTACATGATAGCTCGTCATTATCACATTATCAGAGTTGCACATGGCGATACTCACGTTCATCGTAGCATTGTGAATCTGTACAGAATGCCAGCTGACCTAGAGCTAACGTCAGATACAACAATTTCAGACCAGCGTATATCAAACTGCACAGCTGGAAAGAATTGCAAGGTGTTTGATTGAAGAGACACATTTTCAGAGTCGATTTGAAAATTCGTTCACAATTTGCTGGCTGTTTACTGAAAAACAGTGGAGACGCTGACTGCATTCAACACACTCCACAACAATGGCTGTCTATAATGTGGTATAAAGTAGGGGTAGAGCCAACTGTTAAAAAACAATAAAACAAAAATCAATAGATGATGGATTTTAAAACGATCAAATCGATAATTAGCAATACTTGTAGCACTTTGCCACGTCGCTATAAACAAAGCTTTTTGATATAGGATGATGAATATTTGTTTCACCTATTTCTACTTAACAAATTCAGAAAACTAAGAACTTTTCAGGAAAATTATACAATTTTGATCTAGATTTTGATATAATCTCAAATTGATCTCAATATCCTATGCATTTTATGATTTAAAAATGTTTGCAAATTTATCCAAATCAAGTTTGAAGAGCATTGTTGGTATTATGCCGACCAAAGAACTAAAAAACAATCAGCATGCTATGAATATTTTCGGAAAAAAAATAAATAAAATTTTGTAATAACTTCAAAATGATCTCAATATTCCATACATTTTACAAGTTTGCAGTACATCGTTTTCTTTTGCCAAAAACTACGAAGAATCAGAAAACTACGATTTTTTCAGTTTACAAGTTTACAAGTTTGTGGCGCAAACGATCCAAACCGTAGTATTCGGTACGCACAATAATAACGCTTACAAAAATTCAGATCCCAAAGGGTTAACTCTTATGTGACCGACAGGGTACCCGGGTACCCAGCGCCCATTTGAAAAGCACGGTTTAGAAAAAACAAAAAAAATTGTCGGACACCTAACGGTTAAAAATGTCAATGTATGTAACTAAGATAGTATCATTTATAGCACTTTTGCCGAATATATCAGGCAACTTATCGATCAATTGCGTATGATCGTTTATCAATCATCAACCTTGCCACTCAAATTATAACTCAAATTGAGTTCTCAACAGTTGGCTTCACCTGTTGCCAGCATATGGTACCTAGATATTAGTACGACGAAAATTGTATCTATGCAACGTGCTCTCCGTTGAAGTTCGTCCGGCTACCTGAGCGTTTTCGTGAAGTTGTGAGTTTATCATTATTTAATTACGTGTTTTTTTCCGGGCCGATAATTTGTTAACGATTCTTGGTAAGTTTCCATAATTTCAGTATAAGTAGAGTAGAATGAAAATTATATGAAAATTGGTGTTTTCTCATATACCTCATATACCTAAACTTAGTTGTTTTGATTATGATGTGTCTATTCATTAGTGAAAATAAAATTCCCCGAGTTTTCTAGGGAAGAATTTTAAAAGTTAATAATTAAAAAATAGCGCTAATTTTATAAAAATATCGCTGATTTCTTCCAAGCGCTTTTTTACTCTGGAAAAATTAAAACAAAAATCAGTTAAGGAATAAATATTTCTATTTTAAGGCGAGTTTTTTGGGTCAATTTCAAGAAATTGATTTGACATTTCTAACGAAAATTTCTCTCCCTTATACTATGAACTTCTGCTGAAGTTTTGATCCCAGAGCTATTCTAAGGCTTCCAAAGTGATCCGAAGTTTGTGACACAAATCCAACATTCTCAACCAAATTTTATACACGATGAATGATCATAGAACATAGTCTACGGTACTCAAAAAGCCTCAAAGCACCTCTAAAAAATTCATGGTACATAAATTGGGTGATCTAGGTCATCGAAACTACTTGAGAATTTATATTCTTAAGATCTACAACCTCTACCGTTGCTTGTGTTCACTCTGTTCAAGAAATTAAGTCACGTTGATGTTCAACAGACCTCGCAATGCTACGAGCAACTTGATATTGTGGTAGTCAGACATTCCGTGAAATACAAATGGCCTCCAATACACTTTGAAGTTTGGTTTACGATATCTACATACTGTATCATGCTTTAGTTGTAAAACATATTCGTGGAATGTAGTCCATACTGCTGATGGAGCCTCAGTACTCAACTAAAATGCTTTTGGTACATTCATGGGATATTCCAGGCTTTCCAAGTTATTCTGGAATTAGGACCTTCACGGTCTAAAGGCTCTACTCTTGTTTCTCTTCACTCTATCGGCATAATTCTTTCACGATGGTGTCTGTTGCACCTCATTATATTACGAGTATCTCTATGTGTTGCTATTTGGATGTCCAGTGGCATACAAATGGACCCAATGTGTTCTGAAGTATGGGTCACAATATCTGTAAATCTTAGGATGTTTTTTTTGTAGCGAATGCTCGCGGAATATAATCTACGCTAGTCTTAGAGCCCCAGTGTGCAACTCTGATAACTTACCAACATTCCCTTGGTGATCTAGGTCATCCAAACTATTCTGGAACTTAGACCTTCAAGCTCTACAAGCTCAACTCTTGTATCTTGTATCTTTACTTTATCGATGTAGTTCCTCCAAAAAATCCTTAAGAAATTCCTCCAAGACTTTTGCCAAGAATTCCTCAAAGAATCTTTCCAGGTATGCTTCCAATAAATTCTGCCAATAATTCCTTCAAGAATCCTTCCAGGAATTAATCAAGAAAATTCTTCAAAAAATCTTCCATGAGCTCCTCCAAGAATTCTACCAAAAAATTTGTTTAACAATACCTCCAGGAATTTCTACAAGAATTCCTTTGAGAATTCCACAAGAATTTCTACTGATATTTCTCAGAAAATTCTGTCAAGCATTCCTCAAAGAATCTCTCTTGGTATTCCTTGGAACTTCTACAGAAAATTCCCCAAGACTTCTGCCAAGGAATTCTGCATGCATTCCTCCAGGAATTAACCCAAGCATTTCTCCAGGAATGCCTCTAGGAATTTCTCCAAGAATCCCTGCAGAAAATCCTCAAATCATTTTTTTCCAAAAATTACTCCAGGGTTACTTTCAGGCATTTCTCAAGGGTTTCGTGAAGAAGTTTTTTAAGGAATTCCTACAGAAATTACTTCGGGAAATCCTCCAGGAACTTCTTCCGGAATTCCACGAAGAATTCTTTCAAGATTTTTTTTTAAGAATTCCTCCAGAAATTCTTCCATGAATACTTTCAGGAAACCCTTGGAAATTGCGCAAGAAAATATACCTGGGATTACTCTAAGAATTTTTACGAGAATTCCTTCAGAGGTTTCATCAGAAATTCCTTAATTTTTTTTAAAGGAATTACGCTAAAAATTCCTCCCTAAATAACTTCCATATTTTCAAGAATTCTTCCAAAAATGTTTCCACGAATACTTCCAGGATCATCCAGAAAACCTTTAGAAATCCCTCAAGAAAATACACCTGGAATTGCTCGTCCGAGAATTTCTACAGATTTCATCAGAAATACCTTTAAATTTTTTTCAAGGGATTACGACAAAAATTCCTCCCGAAATAACTTCAGGAACTCCTATAGGAATCCTTCATAAATTCTTCTCGGAATTCCACCAGAAATTCCCCCAGAAATTACTCCGGATATTCTTTCAGAAAGTCCTTCAGGAATTCATCTTAGAATATCTTCAGGAATTATCCCAAAAATTTCTTCAGGAATTCTACCGAAAATTGCTCAAGGAGTTACACTAAGAATTCATCCAGAAATTCCTCCAAGACATCTACCCAGAACTCTTCTAAGAATCCCTCCAGAAATTCCAAAACTTTCTACAGGACCTTCCCCAAGAGTTTCACCAGAGATCTCTCTAAAGCTTCTGCACAAGAATCCCTTCAGGAATTTCGCCAAAAATACCTCCAGAGATTTTTTCAAAAAAAAAATCCTTCAAGTATTCATCCAAAAAATCTTCCAGAAATTCCTCCAACATTTCACAGGAAACCTCCAGAAATTCCACAAGAAAATACTCCTGGGAAAACTCCAGGGATCCCTCCGAAAATTTCTCTAACAATTTCTTAAGGAATTACTCTATGAATTCCTCAAAAAATTCCTCCAGGAATTTTTTCAAGAATTTCTCCAGGAATTTTCCAGAAAATCTTTCGAGAATTCTGACAGGACCTATCCCCCAAAATTCTTCGAATTTCTCCATGACCAGCTCCAATTATTCTGTCAAAAAATCCTCCAAGAATCCCTCCAAAATTTGGCCAGAGATTCCTTTATAAATATTCTAGGAATACCTCCAGGGATTTTCAATAGATACCTTAAGGAACTCCTTATGAAAATCCTCCAAAAATTCCTCCAGGAATGCTTCCAAGATATCCGCCAAGAAATCTCCCAACAATCCCTTCTGGAAATCCCTCCCATGAATTCCTAGGAAGAATTTCCCCTAGGATTTCCTTGAGGAATTCCTGGAGGAAATGTTATTTTTTTTCTATAGGTCCTGGAGGATTTCCTGGAGTATTTCCTGTAAGAATTCATAGAGTAATTCCTGGAGGATTTTTTTTATTAATTTTTATTTTTGTTCGCGTGAGGTATTTCTGAAGTATTTCTCACAATAATTGGAATTGGAGGAATTTCTGGAGAAATTTCTGCAGTATTTCCTACAGCAATTTTTGTAGAAATTTCTGCAGTTATTCCTGGAGGGATTCCTGGAGAAATTCCTGGAATATTTTGAATAGGAATTGCTGGGGTGTTTCCCGGAACAATTCCTAGAGAAATTGCTGTAGCAATTCCAGGATGAATTCGTAGAGCAATTCCCGAAGAAATTCCTGAAGAAATTTTTGGAATATATGCTGGAGTATACCTAGGAAGAATTCCTGGAAGAATTCCTTGAGGAATGACCGATGGAACTCTTAGAAGAACCCCTGTTGGAGTTGCTGGAGGAACTCATGGAAGAATTTCCGGAGGACACCGGGGAGAATTTTCTGAAGGAATCCCTTGACGAATTCCTAGATGAAATTACAGTCGTTCATGGAGAAATTTCTGGAGATATTCGTGGAGAAAGTCCTGGAGGAATCTTTAGAGAATTACCCAGAGAATTTGCCTGGAAGAATTCCTGGGGGAAACTTTGAGGGAATCCCTGGAGCAAGTTCTGGAAGAACCGCTTGAGGAATTCGTGAAGAAATCCCTGGATTAGTTGTCGGACTGGTGCCGTATTATATCGTCCGAGGCCATAATGTCCCAGGACTTTATGGCGCATTTTTACGGGGTATAACGTCCAAACATGTAGATATGTCACGCAGTCCAAGGAAAGAAGGCACATAGGATATTATGACGCATCCAAACTTTCGGATGTTGTTTCGCAAAAAAAACGCGACTCAACGACCGGAACAATAGGGCAACGGACGTTGTGATCCGGCCCCGCGGAAATCTTGGATGAATTCCTGAAGGAGCTCTAGAGGAATCCATGGAGGAATTCGCGAAGGAATCCCTGGAAGGGTTTGCTGGAGAAGTCCCTGGGAAAATTCCTGAAAAAAATCCCTGGAAAACTAACTCCTGAAGGAAATCCCGCATAGTTCCAGGAAAAATTTCCGAGAAACTTCCGAGAAACTCGTGGAGAATTTGGAGGCATTTCCTAGGAACCCGTAGAGGTTTTCTCAGAGACCCCTGGAAGAATTTCCGAGGAAAGCCTGGAGGAATTCTTGGGAAATTTCCGACACTTCGAAATACCATAAAATCATTTGTATGTCAGTGAATGTACAAATAGCACAAAGAAATACTCTAAATATTGTGATATACAACAGAGGTAATTACAAGATAAAGAATTACATCGATAAAGTAAAGAGATACAAGAGTAGAGCTTGTAGAGCTTGAAAGTCTTAATTTCAGAATAGTTTGGATGACCCAGATCACCAAGTGAATGTTGCTATGTTATCAGAATTGCACTCTGAGGCTCTAAGAGTAGCGTAGATTATATTCCGCGAGCATTCGCTACAATAAAAATATTCTAAGATTTACAGATATTGCGACCCATACTTCAAAATACATTGGGTCCATTTGTATGCCGCTGGACACCCAAATAGCAACACATAGAGATACTCGTAATATAATGAGGTGCAACAGACACCATCGTGAAAGAATTATGCCGATAGAGTGAACAGAAACAAGAGTAGAGCCTGCAGACCTTGAAGGTCCCAATTCCAGAATAGTTTGGAAAGCCTGGAATATCCCATGAATGTACCAAATGCATTTGAGCTGAGTACTGAGGCTCCATCAGCAGTATGGACTACATTCCACGAATATTTTTTACAACTAAAGCATGATACAATATATAGATATCGTAACCCAAACTTCAAAGTGTATTGGAGGCCACTTGTATTTCACGGAATGTCCAACTACCACAATATCAAGTTGCTCGTAGCATTACGAGGTCTAATGAACATCAACGTGACTAGATTGCTTTAACAGAGTGAACACAAACGATGGTAGGTGTTGTAGATCTCAAGAAAATATATTCCCGATTAGTTTGGATGACCTAGATCACCCAATTTATGTACCATGAATTTTTTAGGGGTGCTTTGAGGCTTTTTGAGTACCGTAGACTATTCTCCGTCGAGTCAAGTACAAGAAACTGAAGACGACCTTACAGTTGAGGTCGAAATACATATCTGCAAATTCTTAGTGGAATTCAAAGGAACATTACTTATTTAACACGGTGTTCTTTTTATTTACAGATATTCCACTAACAAGCCCAGATATATCATCATCTTTCTCAACGTTTATTTAATATGTACCATATGTAGGCGAGCTACAGTAAAAAATTTAGCTGAATCGGATCATTGGTTACTGAGAATGAGATGTATAAAGCAAGCTATTATCTTAACCCGTTAAATTCCTGCTGAAAATAACAGAACAGTGACAACTGTTGATGAACTGTAATCACATGTTTTACCTGTGTGGAATTTTGTGTGGAACCTCTGTGGATTACATAAGCTCATATTCCATCATGTATCAATAAAAAGTCGAACAGATACTTCAGATAATTCCTTCAGGAATTCCTCCAAAGCTTGCTTCAGTGATTCCAGCATGGATTCCTCCAAAGATTCTTCCAAGAATTTTTCTAGAGATTTCACCAGATATTTCTCCGGGATTTTCTCATGTGCTATTTTTAAAAGATTTATCCAGTGATTGTTCCAGTGCTTTATTTTTCGAGAATTTCTTCAGGGATTTCTCCACACATTGCTTCAAGAGCTCCGCTAGACATTTCTCCAATAATTCCATCTGGTATCGTTCGAAGTATTTCTGTAGGAATTTCTTCCAGAAATTTCTCAGAAAATTCTACCAGAGGTTATTCAAAAATTAATCTAGACGTTCCTTAAATTTTTTCTACAAACTTTGGGAGTTCATCCAATAATAGGTCCAGAAATAACTGCAGACATGGATTACTGCACACATGGAAGGAATCTCTTCTGAGATTTCCTAAAATATTCCTCATGGGATTGCTTCTGGGAATCCTGGTTCTTTTTAGGAATTCTTCCAGATATTCCCCCAAGAATTCCTTCATTGATTCCCTCAGGAATTCCTCCTGGGATTACTTCAGGAATTGTTACTTGGATTCCTCCAGGGGTTTCTCAACAGATTCCTCCGAGAATTCAGGGATTCTCTCGGGATTTTTTTTTTTCAAGCATCCCTTCTGCGATTTCTTCAGTACCACTTCCTGGGACTTCTTCAGGAACTTCTCCAGGAATTTTTCCAGAGTTCCTATAGGATTTTGTCCAGGAATTCCAGGAATGCCTCCTAGAATTTTTCCAGTAATTCTTCCAGCCATTCCTCCAGGCCTTTCTTCGGAGATTCCTCTAGGAATTCCTCTAGAGATTTCTCCAGAAATTCCCCCAAGGATTTTTCTATAGAGATTCATTTGAGGATTCCTCCAAAAACTTCTCCTGGTATTCCTCCAGGAATTTCTCTAGGCATTCCTACATAAACTCTTATAGGCATTTCTTCATGCATTCCTCCTGGAATTCATCCAGGAATTTCTATAGGGACCCCAGGATTTCCTTCAGGGATTCTACCAGGAATTGATTCAGGGGTTCCTCCAGAATTTCCTCCAGCAATTACTGCAGAAATTTCTACAGGAATTCCTCAAGGGATTTTTTTAGAGAAATTTCTCTTCCCAGGATTCCTCTAGGGGTTGCTCCAAGAAGTCCCCCAGGTATTCCACCAGAATTTCATCCAGGCATTCTATAGGAATTCTTCAAGGCATTTCTCCTAGATTTCATGCAGGTTTTTTTGGGGACTTCTTCAAGAATTCCTCAAAAAAAAATCCTGTGGGAATTACACCAGGGATTCCTTTAGAAATTCCTATAGGAATTTCTCCTGTTCCGCCAGGAGTTCCTCAAGGGATCTTTTACCAGAAATTTTTCCAGGGACTCCCAGAATTCCTCTAGGGGTTCCTCCAAGAACTATTCCAGGAATTCATCCAGGGATTCCTTCAGGTATTCTTTCCGGGACTCCTCTAGGCATTCCACCAGAACTTTGTGCAGGGACTTCTGCAGGCATGTGCCGATCAGGCTAAGGCCGGGGTGGCCTCTGCTGTACATAGTAGCCGTCTGCAGGATTCCTGCTGGAATTCCCTCAGGAGTTAATCCAAGGATTCCTCCAGGAGTTCATTTAGAAATTCTTCCAGGGATTCCTCTTGTGATTTCTTCAAGAATTTCAATCAGGATCTCTTCGAAAGTTCCTTTAGAAATCTTTCACCTTTCGCCATTATGATTATGATGTTTTATGCCTGTGTAGACTCATACTGAACCCATTTTCATTGCAGGTGTTCCGCTCGAATGGAGTGTTCTTCCTGTGAGAAATTCGCAGAAGTCTACGGTTTCCAGGTATAATCGGCCTAACCGGGGTCCAGAGTTCCCAACTAATAGGAAAACTTTTCCATCTTACCGTAGCCATTGATCATAGCTCCCACCATGTCCAAAATAACCGCAGACAGTTCCTCGGAAGACGAAGTCGGTGCCGTCAAGCGTTTACCAGTGGCCAACTCCAGCACTCCGTTGATCATCGACACAAGCGCCAACAACAGCAACAGCAACGGCAAAAAAGGTGGCGCCACCACAGTGGGCAACGATGACCCCAAAGATGAAGTCTCCGAAATGCTAGATAAGGTCATGGAAGCAGTGCGTTCATCGCCCACCAATGACGCCAAGAAAGGGGTATCGATCATCGCAATCAAAAAATACCTAAAGTTGCAGTACCGAGTGCGGAAGGCGCAAATCACCCAACAGCTCAAGCCGGCCATGGAGGCGGCCCTGAACCGGAAACTGCTGGTCAAGGTTTCCGGCAATCGTGGCGTGCTGATGGGCTCGGTCAAGTTGAATCCGGCCAACAGCCGGAAGTCGGAGAGCGGATCAGGCGAGTCGGATGAGAGGGAAGAAAGCGATGAGGAGGAACCCGCAGCTGCGGTGAAGGAGGACACCGGAAGCAGGAAGCGCAAGGTCGGCGGGGATGAAATCGCGAAGAGTGCCAGGGTGGCCAAGCGATTGAAGGCCTAGGGTTGGGGGAATTTTGTTACATACTTATTTATTTTTGTTACTGTTGCTCTAATCGCTTCCACGAGAAGCTTTTGGGAGGACTTTTGGAAAATGTTGGTTATTATGTGTTACAAATTTGATTTTTCCGTAAGAAAATCAATATTGAAATAACTCATACAGAAATACTCTTTGTAAATTGTAATGACACAATTTGTTGGAAGTTGTGTAATAGTTTGATATATAATAAATAATTGTTGTTGTATAATTCTGTAATATCAACGCATCCTCTGGCCCCTAGCCGATCTGCGCTTTTCTTTCCGCTGAGCGATACGTCTACCGGACGGGTTACGACGATGTAACAAACTCTGGACTTAATAAAAAGTGTTACCGTTGTTGGTCTAGCCTTCTAGAACCTTCAGCTACGGTGCAAATGTCCGATCCGTAGGGGGCGCTGTGTACTTTGTTGATAAAACGATTGGTCAATAACCCGCTGTTGTTTCTAGATCAATGGCGTTGTGCAATGGTACCATTATTTCAAAATCTACTTATTATTTGTTTTGAGAGCCTTATTACAAGGCGAGCAGTCGGCACTGAAAAAGTCACAGATAGAAAGGTGAGCTTGTCTAGTGTAGTCTAGTCTAGTCTACACATACACAGCCATTCATTGAAAGAATCCTGGAAAAATCCTGTGGGCTTCGTGGCCGTGCGGTTAGCGGCGGCAGTCGTCTAGGCGTATCGTAAGCCTCGGAGTGTGGGTTCGATTCCCGCTCCAGTCGGTGGAAACTTTTCGTCAAACGAAAAATTCATCACTGGGCCACTGGGTGTTCTGTATGTTGTCCGTTGTCTAGTGTAAGTAATGTGTTCAGTCTGTGCAGCCTCTGGCTGAAGACGGTGTAAATTGTCTTTTTTAAAATGATAGAATCGACTACTTCCATCATTTTTCTTGTCATTATTAATGATTGCAGTACATCGGAGATGCATTACAAGCATTAAAGCGGCCAGGCCTACTGTGTAGCGTTTTTAATTCAACAATAAAGACAACGAGTAGTGGGTACATCTCGTACCAACCGCTCAGTTGTGAAAAAGAAAATACGGTGAAAATCGGTTGGGGTGACGGTGCTAAGAAGATTTATGTCACCCCTTGGTCCTTCCTGGGATGGAACACAGGTACAGTATCGGACAATAAAAATGCACCAAGACAAAAAAATGTATAGCAAAAATATGCTGAATGCAAATTTATTCACCATCACACAACAAATATATTTGCCGAAAATACCAAAATTTTTTGCTAAACCATTTTTGTCTTGGTATTGGTGCATTTTTATTGTCAAAATTCAACCTATCTGTAACCGTTGTATCAATAGTTATCATCAGTTGGAAACGGATAAATGCGGATTTTTCCGATTAGCAAAAGAAGTGTCATTCCCCCTGTTCGGAAGATCGTGGACATCATAATGGCAAGCAGTTTGGTTCGCAATTCTGCTGCTAGATGACGTGGTGAGCATGGAAAAAGAGCATTTACCATTGACAAGCAGTTTATGAAGTGAGTCAAACCTGAATCACTTGAATATTAAGTGCATCAGACCTGAATCACTTGAATATCAAGTGAATCAGGTCTGAATCACTTGAATATCAAGGGAATCAGCCCTGACTCCCTCGAACATGAAGTGAACCAGAGCTGAATTACTTGAATATCAAGTGAATCATACCTGAATCACTCGAATATTAAGTAAATCAGACCTAAATCACTTCAATATGAAGTGAATCAGACCTGCATCACTTAGATTAAAATGACTCAGACCTGAGTCATTAGAACATGAAATGAAACAGACTGAAACACTTGAATATGCAGTGAATCAGACCTCAATCACTTAAATATTAAGTGAATGGAACCTGAAACACTTGAACATGAAGTGAATCAGACCTGAATCACTAGAATATGAAGTGAATCAGCCCTGAATCACTTGAACATTTTAAGTGAATCAGACCTGAATTATTTGAATATCAAGTGAATCAGGGCTGAATAAAACCTCAATCACTTGAATATGAAGTGAATGGAACCTGAATCACTTGAACATGAAGTGAATCCGACCTGAATCACTTGAATATCAAATGAGTCAGACCTAATTCACTTGGATTAAAATGACACAAACCTGAATCACTAGAACATGAAGTGAATCATTCCTGAATCTCTTGAATATGAAGTGAATCAGACATAAACCTGCAAATCAAGTGGATCAGGCTTTAATCTTTTGGATTGAAATGTCTCAGACCTCAATCACTTGAACATAAAGTGAATCAGACCTGAACCTATTGAATATTAAGTGAATCAGACCTGAACCTCTTAAATATAAAGTGAATCAGAACTGAATCACTTGAATATGAAGTGAATCCGACCTGAATCACTTGAACATGAAATGAATTTGACCTGAACCTCTTGAATAACAAGTGAATCAGACCCGAATCACTCGGGTCCAAATGACATACACCTGAATCATATGACCATTAAGCGAATCAGACCTAAACCAATAGAATATATAAAGTGGATGAACTGCTTGTCATCATGATGTCCATGACCTTCCGAATAACTTCGCCCAAGATTTGAACTTTCTATCTCTTCAGGATCACGAGTTAGAACTATGAGCCTCTGTACGAATTTGCCCTGTCCTGCTCACTCCCACAGAAAATTTGAAAACAGCGCGCACAGTAAAAGTCACATTTGACTTTTACTGTGCGCGCTGTTATCAAATTTTCTGTGGGAGTGAGCAGTACACCAGATTCGTGCAGAGGCTCATGTAGTTAAAAATGCTCATTTTTCCAAGCTCACTAGCGTCACCTAGCGGCGAATCAAACTGCTTGCCATTGCGACGCCGACGAACTTCCGTACAACTTTGCATACCGTCGTGCGGGGCTACTTTTGAAGTGCGGGGCTACTTTGGACACTTTTGAATATGAATTTTTTGAATTCAAAATATGGTTCAAATCTGTTTGATGTCTTTGGGACTATTATTTTTTTTTTTTTTTCATAGTGATTACGGCGGTAGCACACTGTGCTTATGTTCTAACACCGCACCCTTTCCCTACGTTTGCTTCTATGAGCCTCTATTTTTGTTTCAACACACAGAAGTACGTAGGCATATCGTGGCCCAAGTCGACACTGTTTTGGCCTGCGTTGAACAAAAATAGGGTTTGTGTGCCATCAGTAATCTCATGCTCCCAATTTCATCCTATTCGAAAACAAGCGATTACGGCACCGATTGACTCCGTTCTTTTTGTTTTCATGCGTGCTCACTTCTAACAAAAAATACAAAAATAATAAACAAAACAAACGGCGCTTCAATCCTTTGTTTTTCGTAGGATGAAAATGGGAGCCACATGCTTAATAAGGGAACCAATACCCTAGTTTTAATAAAAGTTTCCCATTGTTGCCGTTTCACTATGTGTTTTTGTATGTCGAACCGCGTTGAAAAGCTAATCAAGAGTATTGTGTTATTCGATACTGTGCATGCATTGCTCCTGTATTTGATGAGTATCGCAGCATTATCGATCGCGTTCGCCACTGGCTCGCGCGGGAGCAAAAGCAATAGATACGCGGGTGTTTAGTGTTTAGTATTGTGTTGTTCCTGTGTCTGTAAGTGGTGAGCATCGCAGCATAATCGATCGCGTCCGCCATTATCTCGCGCGGAAAAAAAAATATAATTTTTTTGCTAGGTTTCTAGCTGCACTCTGAATAGAGTTGAAACCTCTACATTAGACCTGAAGATACGAAAAGAGTACGTAATCTTTCAGAAGCAGTTTGCCAGACGTACGCAGAAAATGACATTCATTAAGACACGGTTGTAAACTGTCTCAGAAAGTTACGGTAGAAGATTGGAAAGTTTTCAATTGGTCAGTCAGTCAGGAATTGCCTATGTAGTGTAATGGTCACACGGTTTGTATTTGTCTTCTTGTTTGGTTTTGTGGTAAGGTTCAATATGTTTTTCTCCTCGTTAAGTCAGTTGTCGTATGTTTGTTTTTTATTTCATCGAATCAGTCGAACCCCGTATGTTAAAATATAGTCGATCCTGTGTGTTTTCTTGATTTCGCTAATCGATCCAAAACCCACAGAAACATGTAACTGAATTTCTGAAATTTTTCTGTTGTGTCATAATACCATCTAAGAGATAAACATACGCCAAATTGGTCAGTTGATTGCAATAAAATTTTAAAATAATAAAGATTGCTTGTCTATTATGTATTCATCCCACTACAAATACTATGAAAAATATTCAAATTCGTTAAATTGTCCTATCGGTCCTACCTAGATAAACCATGTAATTTTCTCAAGTGTAGCCTAGAAATGTCAACCTGGTCATACACAAGTAACGTTGTTCACACCAGGGTGCGAGGACGCCATCTTTTAGAATCGAACATGTTGTATGTAAACATTTGTGTATCCACAAAGGATTCCATTGTGGATACACGATAGATGTTGGCTCCTGTCAGATGCATTAGGTGGGATTAGGGTTGCCACATACGTGGTTGTTCAGTTATTAAAAGCAGTCAGTTTTTGTCCAAAATGTCACGTCGAACGCATTGACGTCAACAATGCGTTTAAGTGTTCGCACGTTAGCTTCGAATCTATCAGCACAATTAAGTGCTGCAAATCTCCTTCCCACTACTGATTCTTCGGTCGATTTTTATTGCTTTATTTAAAGAAAATATGACCAACTAACATTGTAAAAATTCGAAAAAGCGACTAGGGAATCGCGCTACTTGGGCGGTGGCTTCTATATTCGTCTGTTTTCCACTATAACTCAGTCAATCTTGAACCAATTGACACAATTCTTGGAATGCGGTGAGATAGGTATAGTATCTACCCGTGTACAAAATTTCAAGTCAATCGGTTCAAAATTGACCGAGTTACAGTGGAAAACAGACGAAAATAACAGACGAAGAAAACCACCGCCCAAGTAGCGCGATACCCTATGACATTAATAAATTGATATGTAATAAAAATCAACCGAGAAACGTGGGAAATAGAGCCCAAACATTTTGAAGTCAGATGGCTGTTAAAGGTTCCAAAACCTGTCACAAATCCTATAATACTTTTATTAGGATTTGTAACGATCATCAAAACCTTCTCAAATCCAACCGACTTGGAACTATTGGTTGGGAATAGACTCTACTAAGCCCCGGCGGTTCCTCCGTGTTTATCGAGCATGTCTGATGCATATGATCAGCCATACTCCATCTGCAGCAGCCGGTTCGTGATGAACCGTTGGAGGCGCATTAAAGTGTTAAAAAGGTGATATATTTCACTAAAGAACACTACATTACAATAATCAAAATGAAACTCCTTCACTTTAATACCGTCAACCCCTGCGAACTTGGCCAGGGCAATGTCTTTGGGACTATTATGAAACAATAGTTTCCCCTTCATTTGGTTGAAATTATTTTTCAAACAGACCGTTTATTGCTTGTCAGGACACGAAAAAACATCGAATAAACCAATAAAATAAACATAACGTATCAGAACATTTGGTCTGTAAGCATTGTTTCTACAGTTCATAAATTTCAAAGGGTTGATCAATTCATTCAAAATGTATCAACGTAGCATATTCAATCGAATATTTGTATCGTTATACATTATAAATGACCGTTTCACCTAAATTAAGGATGGATGGTCCCTTTTTTCAGGTTATCTAAATAGCAAAATCACGCTGCTCATAATACCAAAGGTAGCACAGAACCATCTTAAAACGCATATTTTTATTGAAATAATGTCTGATATAGTATACTATAGTAATGGTACAAAGCTGTTTTTTAAATAACCCTGGAATTTGAAATGCAGATTTGTTACAAGTAACAATGTCCAAAGTAGCCCCCATCCAGTTCTATATGAGATGTGTCCGATTGGTGTATGAACAACTTTTTTGTTTATTGATGGATTTAGTTCAAATTTTGCATACATCCTACATACATACTCACAATGATTGTGTGTAAAAATTGTGGAAATCCATTCACTACTCTGGGAGTAATAATGTTATAAAGTTGAAAAACCATGAAAAAGTGTATAAAGAAGCCCCGCACGACGGTATTTTCAGAAATTTGCACATATGAAGTTGTTTTGAGGTGATGCCAAACTTTTCAAGGTGAGCCAATATTCAACTGAGTGTTGCAATACTTTTTTAAGTGAGTCCATACTTATGTACGACGGGTAGTGTATACCTGGAGGAATTTCTGGATAAATTCTAAGAGGAATCCCTAGATAGATTTCTGTAAAAATCTCTTGAGAAATTCCTAGAAGAAATACCAGATAAATTTCTGGATAAACTCCTGAATGAATTCTGGAAAGAATCCCTGGAAAAAATTCTGAAGAAATCCTTGGAGGAATTCTTGGGGAACCTTCTGAATTCCTGGTGTAATCCCAAGAGGAATTCCTGGAGTAATCCTTGGATGAGACCCAGCAGGAATTCCTGGATGAATTCCTGGAGAAATCTCTAGAAGAATTCTGGGAGGAATTCCTGCAGACATTTCTGAATTTCTGGAGGATTTCCTGGAGGAATCTCTGGGAAAATCCCTGGAGTAATTCCTGGGGGAATGCCTGGAGGAGTATCTGAAAAATTCCTGAAGATTTTTTGAAGAAATCCCTGAAGAAATTGCTGACATAATTTCTGAAGGATGTCCAGAAGTAATTCTTGGAGGAATTCCCGGAGGAGTTCTTAGAGGTATTCCTGTGGAAATTGCAAGAGAAATCTCTGAAGGAATTCCTGGAGGAATCTCTAGAGAAATTCTTGAAAGAATTACTGGATGATTTTTTGGAGGAATCTCTAGATCACTTCTGGGAAATTTCTAGAAGAATTTCTGGAGGAATTCCTGGAGAAATTCTCGAAGGAGAAGTCCCTGGAGGAATTCCTGGAGAAATTCCTAAAAAAAATCCTGAAGGTGTTCCTGGAGAATTTGCTGAAAGAATTGCAGAAGAAATCTCCAGATCATTTTCTGGAAGAATCCTTGGAGGACTTCTTGGAGTTATCTTTGAAGGATTTCCTGGAGAAATGCCTGAAGCAATTCCTGAAATTTCTGAAGTTATTCTTGGAGAATTTCCTAGAAGAATTTCTGAAGAAATCGATGTTTACCTGGAGAATTTCCAGGAGAAAACACTGACATAATTTCTGAAGGACGTCCAGAAGCAATTCCTGGAGAAATTCAGTTCCTCGAGGAATTCCTGGAGGTATTCCTGAAGGAATTCCTGGAGGAATCTTTAGAGGAGTTCTTGAAACAATTACTGGATCAATTTCTGGAGGATTTCTGGAAGAAATTTCTGAAAAAAATCGCTTGAGAAATTCCTGGAGGAATTTCTGGTGGAATTCTTGGAGCAATCTTCGAAGGAATTTCTTAAGGAATCCTTGGAGAAATTTCTGGAAAAATCCTGAGGCAGTTCCTGGAAGAAAATCTGGAAGAATTCTTGGAGAAATCCCTGGAAAAATCCAAAAAGGTATTCCAAGAGAAAATACTGAATGAATTTCTGAAGGAAACCCTGAAGGATTTCCTGGGGAAATTCCTGGATGAATTGCTAACAGATTTTTTGAAAGAATTCCTTGATGAATTCGTGGTGAAGTTCCTAGAGGAATCCCTAAGAAATTCCAAGGGTTATTTCTGAAAGAAATCCTCGATAAGATCCCGAAGAAAATCCCTGGAGAAATTTTTGGAGAAACTCGTGAAGGCCTGAAACAATTCCTGGGGGACTGCCTGGAGGAATCTCTGAAAAAATTCTAAAGAATCTCTGAAGAAATCCCTGGAGAAATTGCTGACATAATTTCTGACGGATGTCCAGAAGCAATTCTTAGAGAAATTCCTGGAGGAATTCGTGGAGTAATTCTTGGAGGAATTCCTGGAGGTATTCCTGTGGAAATTGCTAGAGGAATCTCTGAAGGAATTCCTGGAGGAATTTCTAGAGAAATTCTTGAAAGAATTACTGGAGGAAGTTTTGGAGGAATCTCTAGAGGAGTTCTAGGAAATTTCTAGAAGATATTCTGGATGAATTCCTTAAGAAATCCTCGAAGAAAAAGTCCCTGGAGGAATTCCTGGAGAATTCCATTACAAAACATCCTGGACAATTTCCTGAAAGAATTTCAGAAGAAATCTCCAGAGGGTTTTCTGGCAGAATCCTTGGAGGAATTTCTGGAGGATTTCTTAGAGTAATCTTCCAAGGATTTCCTGGAGGTAATTTCGTGGAGAAATCCCTGAAGCGATTCCTGAAGGAATCTCTGAAGAAATTCCTGGAGAAATTCCCGAAGTTATTCTTGGAGAATTTTCTGGAAGAATTTCTGAAGAAATCGGGGATTACCTGGAGAATTTCCTGGAAAAAATGCTGACTTAATTCCTGAAGCACGTCCAAGAGCAATTCTTGGAGAAATACATTGGGGAGTTCCTGGAGAAATTCCTGGATAAAATCCTGGAGTAATGCCAGGAGGAATTCCTGGAGGTGTTTCTGTGGGAATTGCTGGAGGAATTTCTGGAGAATCTTTCGAGGAATTCTTGATACAACTTCTGGATCAATTTGTGGAGGAATCTGTGGAAATTTCGAGAAATCTTCGAAGAAATTTCTGAAGGAATCCCTGGGGGAATCCTTGGAGAAATACATGGAAAAATCCCTGAAGAAGTTCATGGGGGAATTCTTAACGGAATTTCTGGGGAAATTCCTAAAGCAATTCCTGGAAGAAAATCTGGAACAATTCCTGTAGAAATCCCTGGAAAAATTCCAGAAAGTTATTCCAAGAGAAAATCCTGAAAGAATTTCTGAAGGAATTTCTGAAGGATTTCCTGTTGAAAATCCTGGATAAATTGCTGACAGAATTTTTGAAAGAATTCCTTGATTAATTCCTGGTGAAATTCCTGGAGGAATCCCTAAGAAATTCCAGGGGTAATTTCTGAAAGAATTCCACAAGGAGACCCTAGAAAAATTCCTGGATGACATCATGGAGGAATGCCCACATGAATTCCTGGAGGAATCCCAGGAAAAAAAATCCTGAAGGAGAAACTCCTGGAAGAACGCCTGGGGAATTCCTGGAGGAGACCTTAGTAGTTCCAGGAGGAATATCTGGAGGAATCGCTGAAAAAAAAAACCTGAAGAAATCTCTGCAAGAATCCAGGGAGGAATCCCTGATGGACTTCTTGGAGGAATCCCTGAAGTAATTTATAGGAGAAATCTTTAGTGGAATTCCTGTAGGAGTCTCTGGACAAATACTTGGAGGAATCCCTTGACGCATTCCTGGATAAATTTCTGAAGGAATTCAAAGGGGAATTCGTGGTGGAATTCTTGGAGAAATCATTGAAGCATTTTCTGGAGAAATCTCCGGAGGAATTCCTGAAGAAATGCATGAAGGAAATCCTGGAGGAATTCTTGGAGGGATCCCTGGAGGATATTCTAAGTGAATGGCTGTAGGAATTCCAGGAGAATCTCTAGAAGAACTTTTGGGGAAATCCTAGAGGAATCTCTGGAGGAATTCAGGGAGCAATTTTTAGAGAAATCCCTGCAGGAATTGCCAGAGCAATTCATGGAAGAATTCTTGGATGATTTCCTGAAGAAATTTCTCGAGGAACCTCCTAAGGGATTCGTAGGGGAATGCCAGTAATAATTCCTGAAGAAATCGCAGATGAAATTCTTGGAGAAATTGTGAAAGAATCCTTAGAAGAGTTCGTGGAGGAATCGCTGTACTGCCCATAGAGCGATTCCAAGCAACAGCATCAAAATTAAGGAAATTTTTTAATTCTTGATTTTCTATTGAACTGAAACTTTGCACAGTTTTTCAGTTCCATCTAAATCGCCATTTTTCGATATCAAATTTTTATTTTGAATCACGACTAACTTTTCAAAAGGGTGTATGTGAAAATGGTTCAAAAATATTCAAAAATCTGCGCAGCCAAAATGATTCGTTCGATTGCTATGAATTTTTCAGCAAAGTTAGATAACTAAATGGTGATTCCTAAGAAAATATACACTGTGAAAAAACATCGTTTTTAACATTAAAAAATATCATTTTTGTCACAAAAACTCAAATATCTCAAAACCCTATCTTTTTACCAACGTAATTTTTTTAGGAAAGACGGTCCATTGTATTAGCAATCTACCATAAAAATTTGGTGATGGTAAACTAATAAACAAAAAAGTTATAACATTTCAAACATTTCACAATTTTCACATTTGGTAAATATTTTTTTCTGTGTAAATTATTTGGTCAGAAATCGCAGTTTGATGCTGATTTTATTGTTCAGCAAAGTTAGATAACTAAATGATGATTTCTAAGAAAATATACACTGTGAAAAAAAATCTTTTTTTAACATTAAAAAATATCATTTTTGTCACAAAAACTCAAATATCTCAAAACCCTATCTTTTTACCAACGTAATTTTTTAGGGAAAACGGTCCATTGTATTAGCAATCTACTATAAAAATTTGGTGATGATAAACTAATAAACAAAAAAGTTATGACAATTCAAACATTTCACAATTTTCACATTTTTGTAATAATTTTTTTTTTCTGTGTAAATTATTTCGGCCGGAAATCGCAGTTTGATGCTGATTTTATTGTTAATGGCCTTGCGTGAGTAAAACAAGCTGTTTTTATTATGTATTATGTATATTATATGTACAGTAATGTTCCGATTTTATCACGCCCTCCGCGCATTAGTCGTTTATTCATTAATTTGCTGTTACATTTGAGGACAAGTGTTTTCCCTCTTCTTCAAGATGAATGTTGAAAGCGTGTTTTGCAACCTTTAAAAATATTGAAATGGGTATAGATGTTGAAGTATATTTCAAAGCATTTTTGAAAAGGGGCATGATTAAATTGTTTAAACAGATGTCGCTGATGGTATGGTGGCATTGAAGGAAATGAAATGGCAGACGAGCTTGCTAAAAGTGGTTCCAATTTACAGTTTGCTGGCCCAGAACCATTCTGTGGTATATCAAACTGTACAATTAAAATGGACCTGAAACGCTGGGCTGAGCAGAGGGTGATATCCAATTGGATGGATGTCAAAAATTGCAATCAGTCAAAACGATTTATAACACCAAATGCTTATAAAACCAAAAAGCTCTTAGAGCTCAACAAGAGAGCTCTATGTACATACACTGGCCCGAGCAGGTATCACTTGAAAAATATTGGCCATATTCAGAGTGATATCTGTCGTTTCTGTAATACGGAACGTGAAACCTCGGAACATCTGCTTTGCAGTTGTGGTGCTTTATACACGCGCAGGCAAAGATTTCTAAATAGTGGTTGCTTGCAACCCAGTGAGATCTGGTCTGCAAAACCTGGAAAGGTCTTGGAGTTTATCAATTCCATTGCACCTGACTGGGAGACGACGCGTCGTGGCAGTAGCTGATTACTTGACACATGGTAATTAGCTGGCTAGATGCGAATATCAAAACGGGACATGCCACAAAAGTTCAGCCTATTGGACGCGGTGGCTTAATTTCCTTAACAGGGGAGGAAAAAAAATGGTGGCATGACTCTCTGCACTTAGCACTTCTGGCAGTTTCTCAGTTGTTGTCGTTTTCGAACTTCCTGCGCCCTGCTTTACCGATGATGGCTCGTTTGTCAAAGTCTAGACGGCAGGACGTGCAAATGCGTAAATTTGTATTCAATTTGGGCATAACCAGTCTCTTTCAGTTTCTCTATGGTGCTTTCGGTGAGATTTCGTAACTCTTTTGAACATTTTTTTTTCATCAAACGGTCTCAAATCAAATATCCATAGCGGTAGTATTTTTTTGCATTTTCGTGAGCATTGTCATGGTATGTATACAGACAAACAAACGTAACACTGACGAAATTTTCATTGACCACGCCTTTAACGATCATTTTGAATCTTGGTTGTGGCTTTCATAACCAGAAGAGTGCCCATCGTTTTTCTTTGCGTTTGACGTTTCACACTAGCGCCTTCTGATGAAGATATTGCACAACGCAGTGTTTCGTGAAACATTTCCACCAGGTGGTGGTAGTGTAAAATGGGCGATGGATTTTCACGAAAATTGTTCTAGGCATTTCGTCTGTTTGTCTGTGGTATGTACCTCTCATGCATTTGTTGTTGTTGAAGTTACTCGCATTCTTCCGATCATAAAGTCTGTTCTCTAAGAGGTATTTTTTTTTTGCAGATCAACTAGACGTATACGCGTATATATAAAACTTTTATTATGCAGCTTTCGTCTTAAAAATAAGTTTAATTCCATTTTTCTTATGATCAACAGTTTTTCAACACTATCAAGGGATTTTTCCACCAGTCACGCACAATAAAAAGTATGACACTCTCATTATTTTTGATCACAACACTGGATCGCGTCTAAGTTTCAAATAGATACTATAGTAATTATGAATAATTTTTTTTTTTTTTTTTTTTTTTCAAAGTGATTACGGCGGTAGCACACTGTGCTTATGTTCTACACCGCACCCTTTCCCTACATTTGCTTCTAGGAGCCTCTATTTTTGTTTCAACACACAGAAGTACGTAGGCATATCGTGGCCCAAGTCGACACTGTTTTGGCCTGCGTTGAACAAAAATAGTTTTAATAAAAGTTTCCCCTTTTTTTCTTTTTGTCAATTGGTTTTTTGTAGTATGGTTCATGTATTTAGTTAGGTTCTTGTCAATTTGTCAGTTATTCGAATTAGATCTCCAAGGTCATTTAAGTTAAGTCATTCTGATCTGTTCTATCATAGCAGCTTTAGTCTTTATTGAAGTGTAGTTTTATTGGAAATATGCTGAATCTCGTTATTAAAAAGAGACGTCTGAAACTGTGTCCTGCTAGTTGTTCCGTCATGCACATACATCATGTCGTAATAATGCCTAGGAGATTAACAAAAACACGTGTGTTCGGTCAGATGTTCATTGCGTAGAAAGTCAAGGAAAATAGGTTTCTGTACTGTCAACCGGCGAAAAGCCTACGGGTGAATATTAAAAAATGAATAATAATTCTGTCTAGTGCATTGTTTCCTATCGGCCACTATTTTAGTCTAGTCCCAACTGCAAGCTTTTTTTTCAATCTTAGCGTTAATTGTCTTCTAGGTACTTCTAGATAAATTCATCGAATCAGTCGAACCCTATGTTAAAATATAGTCGATTCTGTGTCAAATTGTTTTCTTGATTTCGCTAATCGTTTTCTACTTCTCTGTGTTCATCTCCTGTGTTCTTAAATTGTCATCGGTCCAAAACCCACAGAAACATGTAACTGAACTTCTGATATTTTTCTGTTGGTGTCTTAACACCATCTAACCATGTCAACCTAGTCATATACAAGTAACGTTATTCAGTTAATAAAAAGCAGTCAGTATTTGTCAAAAATGTCACGTCGAACGCATTGACGTCAACAATGCGTTTAAGTGTTCGCACGTTAGCTTCGAATCTATCAGCACAATTAAGTGCTGCAAATCTCCTTCCCACTATTAATTCTTCGGTCGATTTTAATTGCTTTATTTAAAGAAAAATTGTAAATGTAAAAATTCGAAAAAGCGACTATGACATTAATAAATTACTAATCAAAATCAACCGAGAAACGTGGGAAATAGAGCCCAAACAACATTTTGAAGTCAGCTGGCTGTTAAAGGTTCCAAAACCTGTCACTAATCCTATAATACTTTTATTAGGATTTGTAACGATCATCGAAACCTTCTCAAATCCAACCGACTTGGAACTATTGCTTGGGAATAGACTCTACTGAGCCCTGGCGGTTCCTCCGTGTTTATCGAGCATGTCTGATGCATATGATCAGCCATACTCCATCTGCAGCAGCCGGTTCGTGATGAACCGTTGGAGGCGCATTAAAGTGTTAAAAAGGTGATATGTTTCACTAAAGAACACTACATTACAATAATCAAAATGAAACTCCTTCACTTTAATACCGTCAACCCCTGCGAACTTGGCCAGGGAGATACTATAGTAATTATGAATAATCAAACAAAAATATCATGAAAACAACTTGTTTAATTCAGACGGTAGCCTTTACAATGAAATCAGCATCAAAATATAATTCTCGAAATAATTTACACAGAAAAAATTTTTTTTTGTTACTAAATGTAAAAATTGTAAAATGTTTGAAATGTCATAACTTTTTTGTTTATCAGTTTACCATCACCAAAATTTTATGGTAGATAGCTGATATAATGGGCCATTTTCCCTAAAAAATTGACGTTGGTAAAAAGATAGGGTTTTTGAGATATTTGAGTTTTTGTGACAAAGATCATATTTTTTTAAGGTAAAAAAAGATTTTTTTTTGCAGTGTATATTTTCTAAGGAATCATCATTTAGTTATCTAACTTTGCTGAAAAATTCATAACAATCGAACAATCCGTTTTTGCTGTACAGCTTTTAGAATATTTTTGAACTATTTTCGCATGCACCCTTTTGAAAAGTTAGTCGTGAGTGAATATGAAGGTTTGATATCGAAAAATGGCGATTTAGATGAAATTGAAAAACTGTGCAAAGTTTCAGATATTTTTGAAATGGTCGCTCAGGATCGACTGACATGACTCCGTGGAATTCCTCAACTGCATAACAGTCACATTCGACAAAAGTAGGCATTGAAGAAAATGGAGCTGAAAGTTTGCAACTTGTGTTAGTATGGAAAAGGATTGAAATTTCAAAAATTTGCCAAAAATTCAAAATTATTCCTTTTGCAATGAAATCTTCTACAGCACTTCTTCTATGCTGGGCAAAGATTTGTAAAAATAATTCGACCAAAATATGATTGGCGGTACGCTATGAAGCCAGTGTGTATTCCCAGTGTGACTGTTATGCGGTTACATTCGTGAATATTTGATAATGAGACAAAATGACTTGGTATTTATTTCACATTTTGTAGAACAAACTTGCCAAGTTCATTTGGGTAGATCAAAGTACTGATAATTTGGAGATGATCCCCGGTAATAACTCAATATTGACAAAAACTGCAAATGTTACAAATATGCAGTTATGGGCAGTGTAGCAATTCTTGAAGAAACATCAAAAGGAATACCGGAAGCAATTTCAAGAGGAATTCCTAAGGGAATCCCAAAACAGTTCCTGGAGGATTTCCTCTAAGCCTTGCATTGGAATTCCTGAAGGATTGCTAAGCAAAGTTTCTGGGGGAACCTTTGAAGAAATTTTAGAACAAGCTGTTCCAGAAAGAATTTACAGAAGGACTTCCCTAGTGAAGCACTGGAGAAATTCTTGGAGGAATCCCCGGTGGATTTTCTGGAGGAGTTCCTAGAGATATCCCTGGAGGATAAATAAATAGATTGTTGTTGTAAAAATTCACAAATTCATCATTTTAAGAATATGTTCATTTACCTACCGATGCTTCCAAAAAGAGCCTCGATCGAATCCAAAATTTAGCCCAAACGCCTAACTTGTGATGCCTTCGAAAGTTCGGATCCAACTGAAACCACTCACTTCATAACTCTAAATCAACGTTATCCTTCTATTTAAGCTGACCAGTAGACGACACGCTGGTTCGATTTGCAAAAGGAAAAGCATAATTTTCAATGTTCGAATAGTTTGCGACGGTCGCCCTCCTCCTCTCCAAGATTTCAGTGGTGGTGCGAACCTTCCGAGGCGGACGTCTTGCCGTACTGCTTCTCCCACCAGGCCACGTACTCCTCCTTGCGTTTCTCGCGACGGGCAAAGTACTCCGGGAACTGTGCCTTCTCCAGCGGGTGCCAATAGTCCAGCACCCAGTCCGGGGGAATGACCTCTCGCTCGAACGCAACACCACCGGGCGACATTGGGACTGGAATATGGGGGGAAATAAACGATGATAAAATTGAAGATTCTGAACATTCGCCAGAAACAGTGCATAAACTTACATTTCTTTGGCTGGAAGTGTTGAGTTTCGAACAGTTCGCGTTCGCCATCGGCCAGCAGCTGAGCGATTTTGGCCGGATCGCGTTCATTTTTGTGCTTGTCGAAACGCTCCCGCATTATCACGGCCTGGTAGCGGAAAATGTGTCTGAAATGAAACAAAACACCATCACAGTCCCGAATCATCAGATTCTCAATCTTCCGGTCGTCCGGTGTTTATTTTGATGAACACTCGTCCGTCTTGCTTCGTTCGGCAAAATTACATAAGCAAAGGATTCTCCACTTACCTGCGATCATACCAGGATTCCAGATTACGCAGGGATTTTTTGTACAGCGAACACACCCGCCGGGTGTGGGCAATCATCGCGGCCGTCTTGGCGGACATTTCGGTGGTTCTTCCCGATTAGAACGTGATGGGAAGTGAATTTTGTACCACTAGCTCGCAGCACTTTTTCGGATGCACAGTCCGTCCGTCGTCGTTTCGCTGAAAATCATCAGCACACAGCACCAGCCGTCAGACTTCGGAGATTTTGACGTTTCGGCACAATTCGGTGAGACGGCGGGCTACACTGAGCTAAATGATCGAGTTCGGTTCAGCGTAGCACCCAGGTGGCAAATTTCACACCGATTCCTATCCCTCGCTGCGTTCAGCTTTGTTGTTTATTTTGACGTGGACCCGTTTTGCGTCGGCTTTCCGAAAACAAAACCGGATTGCGACTAAACGGAAGCGCTTGTGATCAAAGTGAAGTTCTCCAGTAGAAATCGTGATACGATCCCACCATGACTGCCAATAAATATTCCATACTGCTTCCAACGTACAATGAAAGGGAAAATCTTCCCATCATCATCTGGTTGATTGTGAAGTACATGCAAGAAGCGTAAGTATTCTCGCGATAGAATCCGTCTAACTGCCACGTCCTAATGTTCTCTATTGATCCCTCCCACAGGAACATCGATTACGAAGTAATCGTCATCGACGACGGTAGCCCAGATGGAACTCTGGATGTCGCGAAAGAGCTTCAAAAGATATACGGAGAAAATCGAATCCTACTGCGACCGCGAGCGGCCAAACTGGGTCTCGGAACGGCCTACATCCACGGAATTGAACATGCAAACGGGAATTTCATCATCATTATGGATGCTGACCTGAGCCATCACGTAAGTTGGCACCCTCCGCTCGCTAACAGTAATCTAATTAAACTACCCTCCGCTCGCTAACAGTAATCTAATTAAACTACCCTCCGCACCAATTTCAGCCCAAATTCATTCCGCAGTTCATTGCCCTCCAGCAGTCGGGCAAGTACGACGTCGTTTCCGGGACTCGCTACCAGGGAGACGGTGGTGTCTACGGGTGGGACTTCAAGCGGAAGCTCATCTCCCGGGGAGCAAACTTCCTGTCGCAGCTGTTGCTCCGGCCGAACGCCTCGGATTTGACCGGATCATTCCGGTTGTACAAGAAGGATGTGCTCAAAGAGCTCATCTCCCGCTGCAAGTCCAAGGGCTACGTCTTCCAGATGGAGATGATTGTTCGGGCCCGGCAGTTGAACTACACCGTTGGCGAGGTGCCGATTTCCTTCGTGGATCGTGTCTACGGTCAGTCCAAGCTGGGAGGGTCGGAGATCGTTCAGTTCGCCAAGAATTTGCTGTATCTGTTTGCTACCACATAATATATTGAACAAATATGTGGGCTATATTTTGCATGCCATTAGCTGTAAATATTAATATTTTTCGATAACTGCAGTTTTATGAATTTCAACGTTATTTCAGTATGTATTTCCTTACTTGTTTCGTAACATTAAGTATCTTTCGGTCAAGCTCTCGGTCAAGATTGTGGTATCCCTATTCCCACTAATACGATGCTGAATTAGGCAGCAACGACGCCTGGAAGAAACGGAGTGCGAAGATACAGAATTGCTGTACCGTTCCCAAGAAGCACGGAAGTTCTACCAGAAGCTCAACGCATCCCGCAACGGCTTCGTGCCGCGAGCCGAAATGTGCAGGGAGAAGGATGGAGGCCTTTTGACGGATGGGCGTGAGGTGATCGAAAGATGCACGTCGATCAGCATCTGAATGGCGTGGAGAACGTAGGCATGGGAGACCACGGAAACGGAGGAAACGACGACGCCAGTGCAGCGGAGGACGGAAATAAACCAACTCGCACGCTGAGGAAGTTAAGGATGCCATTCACCAGCTCAAAACCAACAAAGCAGCTGGTTAGGATGGTATCGCAGCTGACCTCATCAAGAGGGGCCCAGAAAAGTTGGCCACCACTCTGCACCGGCTGATAGTCAGGATCTGGAAAACCGAACAGCTACCGGAGGAGTGGAAGGAAGGGGTAATCTGCCCCATTCACAAGAAAGTCGACCATTTGTAATGTGAGAACTTCAGAGCGATCACTATTTTGACAGCTGCCTACAAAATGAATGAGTTCGTGGGAAGTTATCAAGCTGGCTACATCGACGGCCGGTCAACAACGGACCAGATCTTAACCGTACGGGCAAATCCTCCAGAAATGCCGTGAATGCCAGATTCCAACGCATCACCTGTTCAAAGCGGCATACGACAGTATCGACCGAGCAGAGCTGTGGAAAATCATGGACGAAAACGGCTTTCCTGGGAAGCTGATTAGACTGATTAAAGCAACAACGCTAGACGGTGTGCAAAACTTCGTAAGGGTTTCGGGTGAACTATCCAGTTCAATCGAATGTCGCCGGGAATTGCGACAAGATGATGGACTCTCATGCCTACTCTTCAACATCGCTCTGGAAGGTGTGATGCGACGAGCCGGGCTCAACAGCCGGGGAACGATTTTCACAAAATCCGGTCAATTTGTGTGCTTTGCGGACGACATGGACATTATCCCCAGAACATTTGCAACGGTGGCAGAGCCCGCCTGAAACGCGAAGCAGCAAAGGTCGGACTGGTGGCGAATGCCTCAAAAACAAAGTACATGCTAGTAGGTGCAGGTGGATCCGAACAAGACCGGATTCGTCTGGGTAGCAGCGGTGGAAAGCATCATGCTCTTTACGGAAATTAACCAAAAACAAAGCCAAATTATTGCACTATTGCACACACACTCGCGATCCAACAGCGAACGGCTCTCGCTTCGTCCAATCGAAAACCAGAGCAAAACAAAATGTAAAATATGCGTAGACACAGCTTGGTTCGTGAACCAAGTCAAAGTTTGCTCACGTTTGGTTCATTGTAATTTTTCTGCCCGAAGAGGAACATAATTGGACAAATTATGATTATACTAGATAGGAATCATTACAACGAACGATATTGATAAAGCTTTCCGAAATATTATTTCATTAGAGAAATATTTGTCGTGATCTACTTGTTGCGTACAGTTTTAGTACGCTTTGATGTTGGTTGGAACTGGTAACCCTGATGCACGAGTGGAATGTATAAACGGCCGCACGAAGGCCGACGGTAGCGATAATTTTATGACTCGGCAGTGTCGTTTGGTTCGTCAGGAAGATAGGAACTGCACTCCGGTTAGGAGATACGTCTGTCCCGTGAACATTTACTACATTGTAAGTTTAATTAAGTGATATGTATGAATAAAATAACAATTAAATAAATTTGCAGTATTGGAGCTGCCTGAAGTAGAAGCTGCTACCGATGTGTGGTTTTTGTTCCGCGACAAGTCGTCCTGACACTACTGAAACACAAAAGCATCGGTGATGCGAACCACACGCTCGTGTTCCTGTCGGGCGATCGCGATCTTGCATCCGTGAAGAAGAGTTCGCGCCGCAGTGGATAGCGATGCGATAGCATTTTTTTGTGACTGCTAACTCGATACTCACGGTTTTCTAGCACTGCTGTGTAGTAACGTTACGATAGACGAAGATAAATTCGAGGTGGTGGAGGAATTCGTCTATCTTAGATCCTTACTGACGGCTGACAACATCGAAAGTCGTGAAATTCGAAGGCGCATCATGAGCCGGAGTCGAGCCTACTACGGGCTCCAGAAGAAGCTGTGGTCTAAAAGGATTGACACACACACACACACACACACACACACACACACACACACACACACACACACACACACACACACACACACACACACACACACACACACACACACACACACACACACACACACACAAGCTCCCGGTCCAGATGGGATCTCGAACGTAGCAGTTAGAACGGCGATATTCCGGACATGATCAGGATGGTGCTCCAAAAATGCCTGGATGAAAGCTACTTCCCAGACGGTTGGAAGGTTCAAAAGTTGGTGTATCTACCGAAACCAGGAAAGCCGCCGGGGGACCCAGGATCGTATAGACCGATCTGCCTGCTGGATACCCTAGGAAAACAGTTAGAGAAGGTCATCCTTAACAGGTTGACTTGACAGAATACGCCGAAAGTGAGAGGGGACTGTCAGCGATGCAATTCGGATTCCGTAAGGGAAAATCGACGGTGGATGCGATTCGGGTAGTCATCGAGAATGTCCAGAAGGCGTCCAAGAAAAAACGGAGAGGTGATCGATTCTGCGCTGTGGTAATGATAGACGTCAAAAATGCGTTTAACAGTGCCAGCTGGGAGGCTATCGCCGTAGCGCTACACAGTATGCGGGTTCCAGATTATCTGTGCCACATTTTACGGAGCTACTTCCAGAACAGGGTACTGGTGTATGAGACCAACGAAGGGCAGAGGTCTATAGAAGTAACGGTAGGTGTTCCACAAGGGTCCATACTAGGCCCAACGGTCTGGAATGCCATGTACAACGGCGTACTGTCGTTAAAACTTCCAAAAGGAGTCGTCATTGTGGGCTTCACAGACGACGTCGTGTTGACGGTAATGGGAGAGACTCTTGAAGAAGTTGAAATGCTGGCGACGGAATCAATGTCCACTGTTGAAAGAAGGATGACTGGGGTCAAGCTACAGATTGCCCATGACAAAACGGAGGTGCTTCTGGTCAGCAACTGTAAAGCAGCCCAAACGATGGAGATCGTAGTCGGAGAGCACGTAATCACATCGAAACGAGCTTTGAAGCATCTAGGAGTGATGGTCGATGATCGCTTAACTTCAAGGAGCATGTCGACTACGCCTGCGGAAAGGCGGCGAAGGCTGTCAATGCTATAGCGACGATCATGCCGAATGTCGGGGGACCACGAAGTAGTAAGAGGCGTCTTCTGGCGAGTGTAGCAGGCTCAATACTCAGGTATGGTGCCCCAGCATGGGCTGAAGCACTGAGTACGAAGCGGAATCGAAGAGCGCTAGACAGCGCATTCCGACTCATGGCCACTCGGGTCGCCAGCGCGTACAGAACCATTTCGACGGAGGCAGTATGTGTTATCGCGGGAATGATGCGCATTTGCATCACCATCGCCGAAGACGTGGAATGCTACCAACGCAGAAGTACCAGGAGCGTAAGAGATATCGTCAGAGCGAACTCGTTGGCTAATTGGCAGCAAGAGTGGGACAATTCGGCGAATGGCAGGTGGACTCTCCGGCTTATCCCTAGCGTGTCAGCGTGGGTGAATAGGAAGCATGGGGAGGTGAACTTCCATCTGACGCAGTTCCTGTCCGGCCATGGCTGCTTCAGGAAGTACCTGCACCGGTTTGGGCACGCTCTTTCGCCCTTTTGCCCGGAGTGTGTTAACGTGGAGGAGACACCGGAACATGTCGTTTTCGAATGCCCCTGGTTCGAAGAAATTCGCGTCTTGCTGCGCGGAGTGACAGTCGACAACATTGTCGAAGAGATGTGTCGCGATAATAGTACAGTCCCGATTCGTTCGTTGGCGGCTCGTTAGATGGGCTGTCTCGATGGTTGGATGTTCGCTGGTTAGGGCAAAACCCAACTAAAAAGCACTGTCAATGTCAAAATCGATGTCAAAATGAGTTTGACGTCTGACCGTCGTCGTATCGCAGCTCCTGTATACAGACCGTTTGCGCAAGTATGTGAGTATTTCTTGACGTATTTCTCGTCACTTGCGTGTGTCGAGAGCATTTTGAGCAGTTGTCAGTTGCCCCAACAAACGAACACGATTCGCTAATCGGGGCGCAGTCGTGACCCAACGAGCGAATCCTCACTGTACAAGATAAAGATTGTCGCTAGTGTAACCATTGTTCCGGCGCCGCAACATGTCAGGTACATATCTATCAAAGCTGAATGTGGATGTCTCGAAATCACTACACCGATTATGCAATAGAGTTAATAAACTATAGAGGACGAATGTCGCTGCTGTTCCCTTTGTTCTCGCTCGCAAACATGTCGGGTATCTATCTGTCAAACTGCATACTTTTTCGCTTTGACACTTATAGCCCGGCCTATCTCCGCCAGCAAGAGATGTTTCGGCAGCGACGCCAGCGACATTCTTCCTCTATAGTTTATTACCTCTATTGATTATGCTGATCATCGACGACAATCAGCGCGATTTGCATTGGGATCCCTAGTGTATCTCATTTGCCTCTCAATGTTTCTATCCCAACATTTGATTACATCCTAACATACTTTTTCGCACAAGCGGATATCAAGTTTCATTAAACTAAATGAACTATTTTTTCATTAATAGTTGTTAAACAATCAAATAAAAAAAATTAATTAATACTCGGTTCAGATTACTTGCAGCATCTACTTTAAGTGTAGTACGCACCTGAAAAGTACTGTGGAAAAGGATAGGACAAGAAACGGTCAAGAAATGATTTCGTTGTCAAAATTTCTTGAGCGGTCCGCAGCTGAAAAGAAATGAAAATTGTGTAACGCTCGTAACGCCTGCCGGGCAAATCAAATGGAGCTGTCACTTTTCCTTGCGGAAAAATGTTCCGCTCAATTATTCCCCAAGGAAAACGGACATTTCCTCCCATACTAATCAGTTGTCAAAATTCCTTTGGTAATTAGAGGGATTTTGTCTTGAGTGCTTTTCTTACCAGGTGCATACTAGGTTTTAGTATTGAAAATTCATAAGATTTTGTCAATATTGAAATCTAGAGCTCGATTTGAATAGGTCGTATGTGCTTTCGTCGATTTAAAAAACGATCAGTTTATTTTAGTTACTGTAGCAATATTAATTATTTTTCGTGTTTAGTAAGAAATCGGCTGTATGTATAAGTTTTGTTTAATTTCAACAGCTTTCGCTTCAATAAGCGAATCCAACAGATCGAGTTTAATATCGACGAAAGCACATACGACCTATTCAAATCGAGCTCCAGAAATATTCTATTTCAGTCGCTTTCACATGTTAGCCTTCCATCGCCAGCAGCTGATCGTGTAAACAAACCGTTTGACAGACGTGGTCCCGGGATGTTGCGGACAGCGACGAGAGCGACAATCTGTATCTTGTACTATAATATCTTTTGTCGCGATGAAAACACGTGGAACGCTGTCGACAGAGCAGCAACGAGGGTGCTGTCCGCGCTGCAGAGGAAGTGGCGCGAAGACCAGAGAGCGGCGGAACGCGATCCGGGTAGGCATGATCCACCGCCGGGGACATGTCTGAGTCGTCCGTAACGTGGCACCGGCTTTTGGTCGTCGGAGCGCCGGTGAACCGGAAGTCCACCACCAACCGGAATCGCCGGACCGACTTCGGCACCTTACTAGTCGGGATAGAAACATCGGTATCGGGAGAACTTCCACCGCCGGGGTTTTTCTCCGTCGGAGTATAGGCTAGGTCCACCGCCGGGGACTAGACCGAGTCTATCGCGAAGAAGCACCGGAATTTGGTCGTCGGGGCGCATGTGAACCGGAAGCCAGTCTCCAACCGGAATCACAGGAGAGACCTCGGCACCTGTCTGAAAAGAAACGGTTTCGGAAGATGTTTAACTGCCGGGGAACTCTTTGTCGGCGTAGGGTAGATCCACCGTCGGGGACTAGCGCGAAAAGCTGGAGTGCTACAACGGCACCGTTATTCTTCGGAGAAAGTTAGTATGATCCGAAGTACTTGCTGGTGGTTTTAGAATAACAAATTTGGTGTATGTTTGTACTAACTGTGTCGCTGAATGGCGATAGGTTAGGTACGAACACGAGAACGACTAGAATAACAAATTTAGAAGCGACAAAAAGTGGCGCATGGCCCTCCCCCCCCCCCCCCTGAAGAAGTCGCATATCAGTGGTACCAGGGGGATCGAGGCGTCAAGGTGTAGCAGAGTTTTTCCAATCGGTTTTCTCTGCTAGGGAGAACACACACACACACACACACACACACACACACACACACACACACACATGGGCGTGACCGTGGATGGAGAACGGCAGCCACGAATTATGTACCTATTATGAAGAATAATATTGATTCAGTTTTATTTGAATTTGATGTTATAGGGTCAAGTGGGGTAAGATGTAATTTTTCAAACTTTCATCGTTTTCAATGATAATTAGCCTCATTTGTTAGACTTTCATTAGTGGTAACAGCAACTAGACAATATTTTCTCGATACTTCAGCAAAACAATTCACTAAACTATTGCATTTTTATCGATTTTTAGCGATTTTAAAAACTGATTCGTAAAACGGAAGTGGTACAAAAAGAGCATCTGCCATGGGGTAAGATGCCATTTCATGAAAACATTCAAAAATTACGTCCATTAGTTTTTGGGCATTTCCGACTCCTGTGTTACTCTCCCCCCCTCCCTGCAAAACGATGATCGTAATATTTGAATGACCCCTAAAATGGAAAGCGTAGACATCAACAACCATGCGTCTCCATGTGTGCCTCAATCTCGTTGGAAACACTTGGCTGGTAATGAAATCACCAGAAAACCTTAATTACAAGCATGAAAAACCGGAAATTGCCAATTTTCATTGAGAAATCAAAAGATTTTCCGAGGGTTTGGCGGCTTAGCTTTTAGAAGAATGTTTAATGCAAACATATCTTACACCATTCACCTATAGTAATGATCAAGCCCCTAATCCTGGAGTGATTTCATGAGTTGGACCATTTTACCCCATTTTGGTATTTTGGGCTCTGCTCCCTGTAGGAATGATGAATGAATAAATTGATTATAAAAAAAATCGTTGAAACGTAACTGGGAGTTTGCATCAGTGTAGAGCCAGGAGTTGGATTCTAGAAAATCGTTTGACATGGCGTGGCGCCGACGGACGTGCTGGCCAGGCGAGAAAGGGATGGTGACGTATCTGAATGAAGAGGAAAAGAGAAAGATGCGTGCCCGAATGGAAAGAAGATCAGAGAAGAGAATGGGCTTGGATTTCAGATTTGAAAAGGAATTTGTGAAAGAAAGAAGTGCTTGTGAAGTGTTCAAAAAATAAAGTGAAGTAAGTTGATTTAAATTCAGTGTTTTGTTTATTTTCTACTGCGAAATCCTACACTCCCCTACATACTAAATAAATGAATAAAAGAGATCGTGCAGGGCTGGATTCAAGGGGCATGCAACTCTAATTTTTCAATACATACACGATTGGTATCCAGTTATCCGCGAGCGGTAATGGCGGCGGCGGGCACAAATAACCGATTCGAATTTTGACGTTTCATGGGGATCGCAATCGGTTGGCGCCACCAAACGGTGGGTGAAGGGGTGAGGAGGAGAATGAAACTGTTTTGACTTTCCCCCAAGAAACGTCAAAATCCGAACCGGTTGGATATGCCCGCCGCCGCCATGACCGCTCGCGGATAAGTGGATATTAACTGAATTTAAATTTTGAGTGTATCGATTGATAATTCACATCACTACAGTAACTGAAAAAATGGTGGAGCAAGAAAAACGACTCTTGGCGTTGACCGAGTTAACGGTCGATATTTTAAGTGTCCCGGTCGGATTGCTGCAGTTTTTTAAGGTAACTTACTTTAATCTTTTTCCTTTGCATTTTAACAACCGATATATCTCCACAGATAGAGTTTACGACGCATCAAAGCTGGTCAGCTTTTGTGACGCTCGCGTCCCGTGATCTTCCGGGGAAAAAGCTCCAGCACGCAGAAGTCCGACGTACCAGTAAACGGCACCTCGTTTGCACCACGGAAACGCTAGGAGCAAAAGCGAGGGGCGGATCACTTCCAAAACAACTGAATCGAAAATGCGTTTTGATGAAAATGCGTTACAAAATGCTCCAATGCGTTGAAAAATGCGTTTGAAAATGTAATGCGTTGAAAAATGCGCCAAAATATCCAATGCGTTGAAAAATGCACAGGAATGCATGGCGATTTTTTGGAGTTTTAACACAAAATTCGTTGAAAAATACGCCAATGCGTAGGAAAATGCGGGTAATTTATCAATGCGTATAAAAATGCGAGCATTCCACCAATGCGCATGAAAATGCGTGTTTTCTATCAATGCGTAGAAAAATGCGTGTTTTCTATCAATGCGTTAAAAAATGCAAGTTTTTTTTGTCAATGCGTGTAAAAATACGAACAATTTCATCAATGCGTTGAAAAGTGCATGCTGTAAAATTTTGACAGGTGTTGTTCAATTTTAGAAATGCGTACCTTAATACGCCAATGCGTAACAAAATGCGCCAATGCGTATGTCAATACGCAAGGCTGAATCGAAAATGCGCTAGTGATTCGCCCCTCGAGCAAAAGTTTACCAAATTTAACCAGAGGCAGGCCCCCACTCTTCTGGATCCACCGTATTTGAAGATCTCGCCCATTCGCCCGCCAAAGTTGCTGTTTCGCTTGGCCCGGATATGCTAACTCTGTCGGAAACCCGGAAAATTGCTTTTGGAATGATCCAAGCAATATCGATAGTTTCCGTTTAAAATATATACATACTCTTTTTTTAGCATGAAAATTAATCCTGAATTATTACCCCCACGTAACAACTTTTGTATGGGAAATTTTAAAATTTTGTATGAAGCGTAACACAGCGCTAGACACCCTCCCTCCCCCTTAGCGTTACGTAATATTTGAACGAACCCTTATCCGCGAGCGGTAATGGCGGCGGCGGGCACAAATAACCGATTCGAATTTTGACATTTCTTGGGGATCGCAATCGGTTGGCGCCACCGAACGGTGGGTGAAGGGGTGAGGAGGAGAATGGCACTGTTTTGACTTTCCCCCAATAAACGTCAAAATCCGAACCGGTTGGATATGCCCGCCGCCGCTCGCCGCTCGCGGATAAGTGGATTTATTTGTGAACACACATAATATGTAAGTGGTTGGCCAATAAAATGAAAAAGTAGAGACCTTCAATATTTATCTGCATTGCATATAGAAACTAAGAGGGGCTCGAAATCTGGTTCTATGTGCAGAGCCAATGAAATTTATGGGCGAAGCTTGATTGCAAAAATCTATGTGCGCTGCATATACAAAATAGATGCGGATTATTTTTAGTGTAATCCTGGAGTGATTCCATGAGTTGGACCATTTTACCCCATTTTGGTATTTTGGGCTCTGCTCCCCTACATACTAAATACATAAATGAGGGTTCGTTCAAATATTACGTAACGCTATGGGGGGAGGGAGGGGGTCCAGCCCTGCGTTACGCTTCATACAAAATCTTAAAATTTCCCATACAAAAGTTGTTACGTAGGGGAGGGAGGGGGTCTAAAATTGGCAAATTTTGCGTTACGTAATATTTGAATGAACCCTGAATGAAAGAGATCGTGCAGGGCTGGATTCAAGGGGCATGCAACTCTAATTTTTCAATACATATTGGCACGATTGGTATCCAATTATCCGCGAGCGGTAATGGCGGCGGCGGGCACAAATAACCGATTCGAATTTTGACTTTTCTTGGGGATCGCAAACGGTTGGCGCCACCAAACGGTGGATGAAGGGGTGAGGAATGAAACTGTTTTGACTTTCCCCCAAGAAACGTCAAAATTCGAACCGGTTGGATTTGCACGCCGCCGCCATTACTGCTCGCGGATAACTGGATACTCACAGAAAACATTGTTGTGTAATATTACCTCTGAACTGCTGCAACCCGATCAATACGTCGGTTGCATGAATATTACATCGGACGATGTACACATGGTCGGGGTTCTGCTAAACCGAACCAAAGACCATTTTTTGAAAAAATGAATTTTCTTTACCATTGGATGAAGAAATTGATGATCCTCCTTCCATGTAAAAATCCAGTAATTCTGACTGCTCTTCGTGGAGTAAATTCAAAATTTCTGTTTGGCAGAACATACAAAAAATAAAACTGCATCCAACCAGAGTGAACTGTAAACCATTTCATAGAATCAGCGAAATGTTTTAGTGTTGGTCCAGATGAAGAACATTTCAAGTTATGCTCATCGCTGTCAAATTTCTAACTTCCAACCGACTCATAGTAATAATCTGTGGGAGAATTGAACACGTTATTAGAAATACGGATGTTGGAGGATACAATTATGTTTCGATGGTGCTGATCGCCATGTTTCCAAATCACATTCAGCCAGACCGAACCAAGTCCACTGCATTTTTGAATCTATTTATTCTCAACAATACAAAAATCAACTGGTTTTAAATACCTGCGTTATGTCGACACACCTCATACTGATAATTTAACACAGAAGCCGTCATTGAACAACAAGGCTAATAAGAATATTAAAGCTTGAAAAAAAAAATCAAACACTTGGTTCGCTTTGGCTGATCGAAAAATGGCGTTTTCACGAAAATCATGCTAGAGAAGAATGTTTAGAACTTGATTCAGACTTAACGACTGACCTTCAGCTAAGTAAAATGACCTAGAGGTAACGTGCTTGGTTATCACTTAAAGGACCCAAGTTCGAATCTTTTTAATATTTTCGATTTTTTTTGTCTTAGTTCACTTTGGCAGATCATTTTCATGGTTTTCTTCGACCAGTATAAATTTGAAGTACACAAATTGCTCCATTTTCACATCTCAGGACCTCAGGACATGCAAAGACATCATTTTACATAATCACTCTTGCTCTGTGCCTGCACACGAGCCTGCACATGCACCGCCTATAAAAACATAGGTGGGAAGGGCTGAGCTGGGAGGGCTTCCGCCGTCATATTTCAAACAATTTTAAGACCTCCATGCTATTATAATATACGCGTCCTCTCTGATTCATGTAAAGAATTGTGAATGATATCGATTTCAACTTCATGGACAATGAAAAATCGAGTTTTTTTTTCACAATCCGAATGGTTTTCTATGAAACAAAGAAACACAGTCAGCCACACTGAACTATAAACCATATTCCAATGTTTTTGTTCAGCCAGAGTGAACTGAGTGCGAAGTACTGAAAAATTAAATGTAATTATATCAATGATTTGAAATAATTTACATGTATTCTTCGTCTCTGATGATTAATAAAGGCTTGTAAGCTACATGTGTGCGGAAAAGTTTCAAATTATCTTAGCTGTTGTTTATTTGTGAGTTGTTGAACTTTAAACTTAATTATCTCGGAATAAACTTTTTGGCGCTTAGTTCGGTTTAGCAGAACCCCGGCCACATAATAACAAAAGTTTTTACGTCAAAACGATGTAATCGTACATAGGAATCGTGATTACATTGATTATTTAGTACATCGGAATGAATTACATCGGGCGGGTTGCATTTATTTTTTGCTGTGGCTGTATTGATACAAATTTTGTTTTGTCGGTACAACGTCCTCATGCCGAACCCATTTCATCACACTTTTTTCATTCCTATCCCTCCAGCTTTAACGAAAAAAGTTTTCATGCTTTTTGACGTTTCCACCGCGTCCGCTTTCGCGGGGTTTGTTGTTTTTCTTCCTTTTGCTTGCTCGATCCGTCCCGCAACGACGTTACCTGTTCGCGTCCTGCCCGCCAAACACACCGTCTCACCTGGACGACCTGCTGAAGCAAACGCTCTGTCTATCGTTTTCGTCGTCAGCAAAAGCGCGATCGTTGCTTCCCGTCCCGTCCGTCCGTCCGTCACCGACAAGCAGCTAGTGTCCATCTCTCTATCGTTTGTTCCGCTTGCGTTTTCAAAACCTCGGCGCGGTGGCGATCGCGCGGATGCGTCATTTTTCGACATTTTTATTTTGATTTCCCATCATCATCGTCGTCGTCGTCATTCGCAGTGGAAACGTTCGTTCGATCGGTCGATCACAGTAGTGTAGTGTAGTGCAGTGGCCATCACCAGTCGGTAGTGCGTGTTCGTTTGTGGGAAAGTAGCAGCAGCAGCAGCAATCGCTGTTCGTTGCGGCCTGCCTTTTGGAATTATTGGGATTTGCCGTCGTGGAACTGCAGCAGCGAAAAGTGCCTCTGTCGCGAAACCTGAAACGATGTGAAATTTAGTGCCACGGTTGCAGTTCCAGAACCGAAAAAAGTATACCTGCCTGGATGCGGTGCGATTTTGGATGCGATTGGGTGCATTTAGAAGTGGATCGGAACATTCCCGATCTTGGAAGTGGATGTTTTGTGTTCGTACGTGCTTGTGAGTGTGTGTCGTGTATCGGGGGAAAAGGAGAGTCCTGTGAAAGGCAGGTGCATCCAGTCGTTGGCAACAACAGCAGCAGCACCCTGGAAACCCGATGATATCGAGTACCCTGTGATACGTGAAATTTCCGGGATCGCCATCGGCTACAGTGGAAGAAAAGTGGTGCACCCGTTACCGTTAGAAAGGTGAAAAATTGAAAACCGAAATCACTTTCGATACTTTGGTGGTTATTTACCAATAAGCAGCCGCCGGATTTTCCCTCGCGAATGAAATTACTTGGGGTAGAAACTCATCACAACACGGTGTCTTTGATCGGGGGGACATTGTTTGGGTATTGAGTTTAATTTCGATCGAAAGTTATGCTTTTCTGTTGCTTTCGCTTGTTTTCCCTTGTACACAGAGTTTCCCTTCGATTTCCTTCGAAAACCAACATCTTATGGACATATGGGAATAGTTTATTATTTGCTGTAATTTAACTGTTATTTGAATGTTTGTTTTTGAAACTTACACCTTCAGTCTCAGTTCCGAGTGGGATTATTTTGAAGTTTGTTCCAACATATATTTCGGATATATTTGAAAGAGTTTCTCCCGAAACATCGACAACAATTTATCCCGGAATCTCCAAAAGTTCCTCCAAGAATTTCTCCCATAGTTTTTATACCAAAATTTCTGCTGGTTTCTTATGGGATTTCTTACAATATTTTACACTCAGAGAGAAGAAACTCTCTGGAACTTCTGTTTTTTTTTGCGAGATTCTTCAAAAGTTAGTCCTGGGATTTCTTCAATTATTCCTCTATTTTTTCCTTGAAGATTTCTGAGCGCTTATGCTGAAGTATCTCTCGAGACTGGGCAGCAACATTTCGAGAGGATATAACTTCTTTTGGAAACATCAGCTTCTTTCGAAACTGAGGATCGTATTTTCTTCTTCTAGGAATAAATCGAGAGGAATTCTGGTAGAAATTACCGGACTAACTACAGAAGTTTCTTATGAAATTTCTCCAGCGACTCTTTCAACAGAATCTCGTGGGATTTCTCTTCGATAACCACCCTGATTTTTCTGGGATTGCCTCTGGTCTTACATACGATATTACTCTCAAAACTTTTCATCAGCATATTACAAAATTTCCCCTAGGGATTTCAGCATGAGTTCCTTCTGAGATTTCCTAGAATTTATCACATAGTTCTTCTGGAATTGGTCTCGGAGATCCGTCCGCAAATTCTCCCAACATTCCTCAGCGGACATCTTAGAATGAATCCACTAATTCCCCACAAGGAATTACTGAAGTTTCCTCTGTAAGTATCAGCAGGAAAAATTCGAACTCAGTGCAGTGAGAACTTTCGGGGAAACTCGGTTATTTTAGGAAAAACTCCTACATAAACCTCTGGACGGACTTTGGTGGAGATACTAGGAGAAATTCTAGAAAGAATCTGGAAAAATCTCTAATGTGAACCCCAGAAGAACTGTCGTAAGGAATCCCGAAAAAACTCAGGCGAAAATCCTGGGAAATTTGTAAGCTACCCCGACAGGGACTTCATAAGAATTCAGGCCAAACATTTCAATAGGTCCTATCTGCATTTGAGAGGCTCTCTTTGTTCACTTTCTCTTTCAATTATTGCAATGTAATGGTACACTTTTCAACTATTTTTGCAGTACCAATCAAAAGACGATTGTTTTGGCCATCGTTCAATGCAAGGAGACAATCATAATACAAATATTTGGCTTCTCATCGCGACGCTGAAGTTGTCATCGATTCCCTCCAAGAAGCGCAGAAATCTATTCAAGAGTATCAAAGAAAATGGAAAGTTAAGGTTAATCCTGCGAAGTCCCAAGCTATTTTCTTCACCCGCCGTAGAAGCCCTAGATTTCTACCTCAGAGTCTTGTCTCTTGCAATGGTGTGGACATTCCGTGGTCGCCAAATGTCGACTATCTAGGTGTAACGCTGGACCAGAAGCTGAAATTCGACTGCCATGTGACCAACTGCCTTAAAAAATGCGACAAACTCACTAGAATGTTGTATCCGCTGGTCAGAAGGGGCTCTCGCTTGGATTCCAACATCAAAATCCTGCTGTACAAAACCGTTTTTCGGCCTACGGTTTCGTATGGGTTTCCAGCTTGGTACGACTGCGCCAACGCTCACCGGAAGAAAGTACAAGTTAAGCAGAACCGCTTGCTCAAAATGATTCTGGATCTGAGCACCTTCCATCCAACTACAGATGTACATCGTCTTGCTGGAGTGGAGTTAATCGATGATTGGTTCCGGAGACTCATTCCCAAATTCCAACAGAGCTGCGCCTCATCTTTAAATCCTCTGTTACAAGAGTTGGCCGTATGAAAGACATGTGATATTAGAATTGAGCTTTTCTCTTCTATAATGTTTCCTACGCTATTTCAAAGGTTTTTTTGTCTGAAATTTTTCCTTTTTTGTCAAAATTGTTGCTAGTCGTTTGTTAGTTCTCATCAAAGAAGTGCTTGTTCTATGGCATTGTTGTAAGGAATCCCAAATCTCAATGTTCAACTCCTAAAAACTCATTGTATTCGTTAAGGTAGAAATAAATATTGAATTGAATTGAAAATAATACAAATAAACAGCTGAGATATTAACGAAAGAGAGGGAAACCAAAGAGAGGCTCTCTTCTGCATATATGACCTTTAGACATGTTTGGCCTGAATTATCATCAGAAACGCCTGCAATTCTGAGCAATTCTGGAAGAAATATTGAGAGAGAAAATGCTGTGCTGAAGAAACTCAGAAAAGCGCTTCTCTCTGGATGACCCCATGGTGAGAACTCCAGCAGAAATTTTGGGGTACTCCAGGATAACCTCCTGGAAAAATCCAGCAAAAATCTCTGAAGGTTTAGAGGATCATAGATCAAAATGAAATCCAGAAGACATGGATTTTTTTTTTGTATTTTCAATCTTGTGTTCAGACAGTCTTAAAATTGTTGCAATACCATCAAGAAGTTCATCATTTTCTCTAAAAAAATCTACATGAACTCCTACAGCGATGTATCCAGGGGTTTTACTAAAAAATTCTTCAATAATTCCGCCTAGAATTACAAGGTGGATTTATCCAGAAAATTTTCGACTGTTTTCCTAGGGATTTTTTTTTTTTTTGAGAAATCCTGCTAGGATTTCTCCATATATGTATACCTGCTTTGATTATTCCAGGAATTTCTGCTGGAGTTCCTCCAATTTTTTTTTCAGGAAATTTCTATAAGAACCCTATCAGATATTGCCCCTAAGAATGTTTCATGCATTCTTCCTGTGATACCCCAGTGATGCCTGCAGGAACTCCTGCTGGGATTCCACTAGAAATTTTTGTTTGTACTCCTGCAGGACTCTATCCAGTAATTTCTGCAGTAGTTCCAGTGATTTCTGTAGATATTTCTGCAATAATTCCTTTAGAATATACTCCGTGCATTCATCCATGAATAAATCTACGGAAGGTACAAATTAGCCAAATGGAATAGAACCTGCCTCTGGAGTCGATCTACTGAGGAATAAATCTGAGATTTTTTCTAAACATTTTTTTCAGAAATTCCTCTTAGGACTCCTATAGGAATCCTTCTATGAATTTCTTAAAATGATCCTTTATAAATGCCTTTATATAGAAATGCCTCTATTTCACTAGGGTTCCTCAATTGGATTTCCCAATTGGGTTTTTAAATAAAGAAAAAAAATCAATGATTTTCTATTTTTAAACGAAAGAGCACCTTTTTCTGAGCCACTATGATTTTTTTCAGATTTTTAGAACTTTATTTTGGTATCTAAAATCAATTTCAAAGAGATTTTTTGAAATCACCTTTTGACAGCTGCGCAACTGCTTGACAGATCCGCTCAGTACAAAATGCGACGAGGGGTGATTCGACAAATCGCTCCCATACAATTTTCAAATTGATTTTTAAATAGGTTCCCGGGTGTCGTGTCCGGACGGACACTGTGGCTTTCCGGGCCATTCCGCCGGCCGCAATTCTACTCAGACGAGGAAGGATGCAATGATGCAACCTACTCGTGTGAAATACTTTACAAGACTGACGTTTCATTTCATGCTGATCGCTTGCTTTGTTTTTTCGGTGGTGCATCACGGTTGCTGATGCTATATGCCCTACGTATCATTTTCTCAGTATCTCTCTCAACCCCTACATTCTCCCTCTGTTCTACTCTCCAGTGGATTAAGAAGTAAAAGAAAATGAAATAAATACAAAAGTTTTATATAACTCTCTTACAACAATATAAACCACATATACACTGAACATTATTGAACCACAACTTATAATTATCCTTATTAAAAAAACAATACAATCAATCATCACTATTGAAATCCTCTTAGTTTTTTTTGACACCTTTTTTAAATCTTTATTTTTTTAACCTTAGCTAAATTGTCATGCAAATATCTTTGTTTGTTTTTTTTTTATTTGCATGCTAAAATCCCATTTGGTGGTTAGATCCTTCTAAGGAAGCTTATGATCATCATCTTTATTATCATCCTTTCTTCTTCATAATCATAACTTATTTCACATTCTACATACTTCTTCCTAAATCTTATAGACGTATACATCTTTCATCCCATTTTTCATCATCACCATTATCATCATCATTCATTCTTTCATCCTGCATCCTACATCCAACCTCCTGCATCCTATATCCTTCATAATTCATCCTTCATCATCATTATTCTTCCTTTATATTTCATCATCATCATTGTCATTATTATCATTTTCACCCTTAACTTTTCATTCATCTTCCCTAACTCTTATTCATCCTTCGTCCCACATCCTACATTACAACACCCTTCATCCTTCATTATTCATCATTTATAATTTATCCATTTTTATTGTAACCATCATCATCATCATCATTCCTCCATTCATTCTTCATCCTGCATTAAACCTCCTACATCCTACATCCTCTATCATTCATCTTACACCTTACTTCAATAATCCTTAATCTTTCATACTTCATCCTACATCTTTCATCTATCATTCTCCATCATTAATTGTATTGCATTTATTTTACGAAACACTAATAATCTTTTATGAAGAAGATCATCATCACCTTTCATTGAAATCATCATAATCATTATCATCATCATCTTCAAACCATCATCTTTCATTCTACATCGTCATCCCACGTTCTACATCTTTCATCCTACACCTTTAATCCTACATTCTACTTCTTTCATTCTCCATCCTTCTTCCTAATTCCTTCATCTTTTATCTTTCATATTTCCTCCTACATCTTTCATCTTGCATTCTCCATCCTGCATTCTTTATTTTTTCATGCTTCATATTGTGAGTTTCTTTGGCTATTGGATTTGAAGGTCGATTCAACACCCTATTTCAAACACACTGTTTGAAGTGCCTCATCAATTGGGTTCTCCATGTTGTCTCTTTTGATCTATTTACCTATTTTTTTATGCGACCTTCTGCTGTCATCGTGGCAAAGCAAAAGGAGAGCGAAAAAAACAGTAAGCGAACCAGCACATGCTGCTCTGTCACTTTCGACAAATTCGACTGTAAAGCTAGGTGTGAAGGCAAAAACGGACGATTTTTTTGGAACTGTTCGTGGCACGAACGTTCCAAACCTTCGTGTTCGATAAGGAAATGCACGCACAATACTTCATCCTACATTTTTCGTTCATCCTCCGTCCTTCATCCTTCATCATCATCTAATCATCATCATTATCATAATCTCCATCATCATCATCCGTAATTCTTTATCCTTCATCCTACAGTCTTCATCATTCATCCTACATTCTACATTCTTCTTCCTTTGTCTTTCACCCTTCATCTTTCATCCTACATCTTACATCGTGCATCGTAAATCATAATCATCATCATCCTCGTCTCACATCCTACATCTGTCATGCAACATCCTACTTCTTTCATCCTCCATCCTTCTTCCTGCTTCGTTTATCCTTTATCTTTCATACTTCCTCCTACATCTTTCATCTTGCATCTTCCATCCTGCATCATTTATTTTTTATACCTCATACTACATTCTACATATTTTTTCGTTCATCCTCCATCCTTCATCATCATAATTATCATCCTTCATCATCATCATAATCATAACCATCATCATCATCATCATCATCATAATCTTTTAATTTTTTTTATCCTTCATCCTACAAACATTATCATTCATCCTACATTCTACATATTTCATCCTTTATCTTTCATCCTACATCCTTAATCATAATCGTCATCGTCATCATCATCCTCACCCTTCATCATACGTCCTACATCCTACATCCTAAATCCTTCATTACACATCCTACTTCCTTCATCCTCGATCCTTCTCCTTACTTCCTTCATTTTTCACCTTTCATACTTCCTCCTACATCTTTTATCCTCAATCATAGATCCTTCAATCCTTTATCCTTAATACTTCAACCTACATCTTCCATCCTCCATCCTTTATACTTAATTCTTCATCTACAAATTTGCGTTGACTGATTTCAGATCATCGCCGACGTTTCGGACAATAATCAAGAAAACACAAAACTTTTTAAGGGAAAACTATCGTGTCCCAAAATGTTCTTCTGTCTGCTACACTTCTGGGCTATCCATTTTGACCTGGTCCAGGAAATCCCCTTCTAGCATAGAGAAATACCTGCCAGTATTGACAACTTCTTCAACTGATTCATTCTTCATCCTTATTCATCATAATCATCTTTATCATCATCCTTCATAATCATCATCATCATTATAATCTTCATCATTATCTTCGATCCTTAATTCAATATTTTACTTCCTTCATCCTCCATTCTTAATTCTACATCATACATCATTCATGCTTCATACATTTTTTCGTAATCCTTCATATTTTATATATTATCCTACATTCTGTTGCAGCTTGCCCTCTCGGGGGAATTCGCTGCTAGCTTAGCCTTTCAGGGAAATCCTAGGGGAAATCACCATATCTGTTGCTGCTTGCCCTCTCAGGGGAATTCGCTGTTAACTTACCCTCTCGGGGGAATTCGCTTACCCTCTCAGGGGAATTCCCAAATCTGTTGCAGCTTATACTCTCGGGGGAATTCACTTACCCTCTCAGGGGAATTACTAAATTTGTTGCAGCTTACCCTCTCGGGGGAATTCGCTGTTAGCTTACCCTCTCGGAGGAATTCGCTGTTAGCTTACCCTCTCGGGGGAATTCGCTTACCCTCTCAGGGGAATTACCAAATCTGTTGCAGCTTACCCTCTCGGGGGAATTCGCTGTTAGCTTATCCTCTCGGGGGAATTCGCTAACCCTCTCAGGGGAATTACTAAATCTGTTGCAGCTTACCCACTCGGGGAAAATCGCTGTTAGCTTACCCTCTCGGGGGAATTCGCTAACCCTCTCAGGGGAATTACTAAATCTGTTGCAGCTTACCCACTCGGGGGAAATCGCTGTTAGCTTACCCTCTCGGGGGAACTCGCTTACCCTCTCAGGGGAATTACCAAATCTGTTGCAGCTTACCCTCTCGGGGGAATTCGCTGTTAGCTTACCCTCTCGGGGGAATTCGCTATCCCTCTCAGGGGAATTACTAAATCTGTTGCAGCTTACCCACTCGGGGAAAATCGCTGTTAGCTTACCCTCTCGGGGGAATTCGCTTACCCTCTCAGGGGAATTACCAAATCGGTTGCAGCTTACCCTCTCGGGGGAATTCACTGTTAGCTTACCCTCTCGGGGGAATTCGCTAACCCTCTCAGGGGAATTACTAAATCTGTTGCAGCTTACCCACTCGGGGAAAATCGCTGTTAGCTTACCCTCTCGGGGGAATTCGCTAACCCTCTCAGGGGAATTACTAAATCTGTTGCAGCTTACCCACTCGGGGAAAATCGCTGTTAGCTTACCCTCTCGGGGGAACTCGCTTACCCTCTCAGGGGAATTACCAAATCTGTTGCAGCTTACCCTCTCGGGGGAATTCGCTGTTAGCTTACCCTCTCGGGGGAATTCGCTATCCCTCTCAGGGGAATTACTAAATCTGTTGCAGCTTACCCACTCGGGGAAAATCGCTGTTAGCTTACCCTCTCGGGGGAATTCGCTTACCCTCTCAGGGGAATTACCAAATCGGTTGCAGCTTACCCTCTCGGGGGAATTCACTGTTAGCTTACCCTCTCAGGGGAATTACTAAATCTGTTGCAGCTTACCCACTCGGGGAAAATCGCTGTTAGCTTACCCTCTCGGGGGAATTCGCTAACCCTCTCAGGGGAATTACTAAATCTGTTGCAGCTTACCCACTCGGGGAAAATCGCTGTTAGCTTACCCTCTCGGGGGAATTCACTAACCCTCTCAGGGGAATTACTAAATCTGTTGCAGCTTACCCTCTCGGGGGCATTAATGTGACACAAAATTGTATTACCGCAGTACAAGTATTTAATGCACATAGACATGTTAATTTCATAGTTTATTTACGACTCCATCCGATGCACTCTATACAATCTATCCCTGAGACAAACAATATCTCACCATTACCTTATTACTTTTGATTGAGCAAATATCCAAGCAAATATCTTAACAGTATAGCGGGCCTCTCAACAAGGTTCAAAAACCCTGAACGAGACAAAATAAAAACCACAGTCGCAAGCGACAACTCAAACAACTAATTGATAAATATTGGAAAAATCAAAAGTCAAACCCAACAATCAAAACCAAAACATAATAAACAACCACCTATTTTTTTGCCTTTGCTATCAAAATAAAGTTCACAAAACATTTTCGTATCCCGTTCCAAAAAGCAACCTGGAACAAACAATCCTGCCAGAAGAACAACAGCGATTGCCAAATTGTTTCTCCAATAAAAATACGTCATCATAACTCTGCCTCTTGTTGCAAAAACATAAACAAAATCACAATCACAATCCAAACTCATCGTTCCACTACTCTCCGCACTCCTCCAACCAACAAATGAAACTACAAAGCTAACCTTTTCATAAACCAAGTCGCGCGATTCGTTTTGCGACGAAAAGAAAATCGACGTGCTTCTGGTATCCTGCTGCCACACAATAATGGAAAACCCTTGGGAAAAACACTTATTTTTACAGTTTATTTACTGGGAGCTTACCTACCGGCTGTGCCATTGTCGTGTCCGGACGGACACTGTGGCTTTCCGGGCCATTCCGCCGGCCGCAATTCTACTCAGACGAGGAAGGATGCAATGATGCAACCTACTCGTGTGAAATACTTTACAAGACTGACGTTTCATTTCATGCTGATCGCTTGCTTTGTTTTTTCGGTGGTGCATCACGGTTGCTGATGCTATATGCCCTACGTATCATTTTCTCAGTATCTCTCTCAACCCCTACAAAATTGATGAAAATTTGGATTTCGGCTCAGTTTGGCATGCAGATTCAGAATATGGAATTATCTCAACACCACTAGAGAAGCCAATTGGGAATCCTCATTGGGTTTTTACCTGGTTTACCTCTAATCGGAAAATCTCTTGATATTGTTTCTGAAATCCGTTTAGAATTTTTAATTTAATTTAAAAAATTCTTAATGGAAATTCTCCTGGAATTTATCAACCTATGTTTGCTGTGGTTCCTCCTGGAACTGCTCCAAATATTTCAGGAATTCTTCCATGGATTTCTCAAGGATTTTATCTGATATCCTGATTCAAAGATTACGATAGTAATTTCTTCAATGATTTTTGAGGAATTGCTCCAGGATTACTTCCAGGGATACATCTAGTGATTTCTTCTGAGATTGCATGTAGTAGGAATTCTTTCAGAAATAACTTAAGAGATTTTTTTTATTCTTCAATCGCTAAATCTAATTTACAGCTCTATTGTCCACTAGGGCACTGCGTGAGCGATTCCAATTGGAAGCTGTACATACACTTTGTACAGCGCCTAAATGTATTCTATTTTAATTGTACTATATCGAACTGGTTGCCGTTGCGCTGCTTTCACTATCTACCCTATCATGGTAGAATGATGAGCACGAGGATGTTGATGTGTGACTTGTTGGAAGGCAAGTGTGAATTTGAATCGGGCAAGTAAAACTGAGACTATAACAATATAACGTCTTTATTAGTTGAAGGTTTGAATCAGAATGAAGAACTTATTGAACACTACAAATGTCTTCAAAAACAAATGATTGCTATGATTGAACAATCTCAAGTTGTTTATACGATGGCGCTATCCAACACTCCTCCTCAACGTGAGTTGTTCCTCCATAATCAGGCCACACATCTTCCTGAGCAGTTCCAATCGGTTCTTGGATAACGGTTTTGTAAATAAATCTGCTAACATTGTTTCTGTTGGGTAGTACTTGAAACATACAATATCGCTTTGTTTGAGGTGCTTGGCAAAATGAAATCTTGTTGCAATATGTTTGGTTCTGTTGCTAAATTTTTCGTTGTTCAGCATTTGAAGGCAGCTCTGGTTGTCTTCGTTAATTGTGATGGATACATTTTCTCCTAAGTCTCTCAGCAAACGTTGCAGCCATAGTGCTTCTTGTGATGCCTCCGACAATGCAACAAGCTTTGTGTGGCTTCGTGGCCGTGCGGCTAGTGTCACCAAGCATTTAGTCGCATCGTGCTGAGGAGCGCGGGTTCGATTCCCGCCGCAGCTGTCAGGAAAAGTTTTCGGCATGCTAGTCCGTTGTCTAGTGTCGTACTTCCTTCAAAGAGCGAATTGCTCACTGGAAGCATTGAACGTGTCCGTGTCTTTTTTAAAAACAAACTCCGCCTCTGCAGTAGAAAGAGTTACGCACGTCTGCTTGCGGCACGCCCAAGATACAGTTCCACCGTTGTACTGGAAAATGTACCCGCTGTTGGACTTCCTATCCTCACGACATTCTGCCCAGTCAGTATCGGCATATCCTACAAGTCCGGAAGGTTCTTCAACATTGCTTAGGCGCAGCTTCATGTCGCAGGTCCCTTTCAAATAGCATACAACTCTCTTCAGTTCATTCCAGTTCTGCTGCGATGGATTTGCTGTCTTCCGGCTCAGTATTGATATTGATGCTGAAATATCCGGTCTTGATTTCACTGCCAAATAAAGAAGCTTTCCAACGATCTGTTGATACAGCTGATTGTCCGGGAGTGGATTTCCTTGATCAGCATGTTTCTCGTAACCAGGATCCAGCGGAATACTTGATGGCTTTGCTTCTTGGAGGCTGGCACATTGAACAACATCAGCTATGCACTTGCGTTGACTGATGAAGTAATCGCCGGTATCGTTACCACATCCAGTCCCAAATAACATTGAATATCTCCAAGGCTTTTAATTTCGAACTCGCTCTTCAAGGTTCTTTCCACGTAACTCCACTTGCCATTCACGCATTTCCGGTACAAGCATGGGTCAGCTTTGCCTTGTTGGTAACCAATGGACAGCAATACTTCGTGAAGCCGTTGATTCCAGGCACGGGCCGCCTGTTTCAATCCGTATAAGCTTTTCTTCAAGCAGCAAACCTTGTTTTCGGCTTTCTTGACTGAAAACCCAGGAGGTTGTTTCATGAATATCTCCTCCTCAAGTTGCCCATGGAGAAAAGCGGTCTTCACATCCAATTGTTTCACCATCATTTTTCTCTTGGCAGCCACGTCACACTCATCAGCGTCCGGAAAGTTGTTTGTCGAACGACGGGAGCAAAAACTTCATAGTAGTCTGTGCCATAACGTTGACTAAATGCTTGGGCCACTAATCCCGCCTTGTATCGTTGAACTTGTCCGTTCGAGTTGCGTTTCCGTGTGAAAACCCATTTGCAGCCAATAGCACGTTTCTCTGGGGGAAGGTCAACCAGTTCCCAAGTTTCATTCGACTCGATAGACTGCAATTCTTCCATTATTGCTTCTCGCCACTGTACCTTCTGCGGGCATGACAGTGCTTCACGGACGTTTCGTGGCTCCTCCTGAACTTCAGTTTCTACACTACAAGCATACTTATTAGTGTGGGACACCAAAATACATTTTACTCCTGTACACTTTTAGAGTTCCATTTTGGCCCCATATCAACTGTGCAAAATTTCAGCTCGATCGGAGAAACTATATTTTAGCGCCAGCCGTTTTAATTTTTCATACGATTTACTATGGGGAAAATCACTTTTTTAAAGAAAAATCACCACAGGTTGCCCCTTAACCCCTAAAAATATATCGATGAATGATTTCTGTTGGAAATTTTACGGGGAACAAACCCTCTGAAGACCGCAAAGCGATCGAAGGCATGTGGAAAAAGTTATTGACTGAAAACCGAATGACATGCCCACGCTGTTTAACACGTAAGGAATAACAATAAATAATAAAATCTCGTCATTTTATCGATCGGGTAAGGCTTAATAACTTTTTCCACGAATATCGCATCGCTTTGCGGTCTTCGGTGGTCTGATTCCTCGTGAAGTTTTCTACATAAATCATTCATCGACTTATTTTTAGGGATCAATGGTTGACCTCAAGCGATTTTTCTTTGAAGAGGTAAATTTTCCCCATAGTAAATCGTATGAAAAACTAAGAATGGCGGGCGCTAAAATATAGTTTCTTCGATCGATCTGAAATTTTGCACAGTTGATATGGGACCAAAATGGAGCTCAAAAAGTATACAGGAGTTGGAGTTTTTCCATTTTTTATATTTTCCCATATAAGCCGTGTACCAGGCTAATACTTATTTGGCATCTTACCTCTGGTAGATCGGGCTGATCGTCGCAACTGCTCGGTTTTATTATCCGCTTGAAGCTCCACAAAGGTGTCTTCACTGGATGTACTTGTGTTCGCATCATCAGAGAATTAGTATTCATCGTCAGAATCATTCGCAGCTCCACAGCCAAGTTGACGATCACCTTTAGGATCAGCATCAGGACTAGCTTCCAATGGCGCAAAATATAAACCGTTGTATACTTGCTATGATCGTCTATCAGTGTTAGGAAAACCCTCCTTCCTCCTGGAGTAGCAGTTCGCATGGGACCACAAACGTCACTGTGTACTAATTCCAGAATTTCGCTTGACTTGCTCTGGGATTCCTTCGGAAACGGGAGACGGTGCATTTTTCCTTGTATCAGTGGCATCTCGTAACCTCACTTTTTACCTGTTCAATGACCCTAAAACTTGTATTTGCGAAGAGTACAGGACCAGGATCAAATTGAAAATGGACGGAAACTACTATTCTCGCCATTTTCTACAAATTACAAGCCAATTTGTTAAGAAAATTCAAGAATTTACATTCGTTGAACAGGTAGATTTGAGGTTAGGGAATCGCCACTGCCTTGTATGCAAACTTCATATTCACTGCTGCAGTCGCAACTCTTGTACTTCACGCCGATCGCTAAATCGCACAACTTCTTCACAGCTTCACAATCACGGTGGCCGAAACGCTGATGCCACCCAGGTAACCACTAAGCATTTGAATAAGCCGTACAGCAGCCCGTATAATGCATTCAAACTGCTTGCTGTCCTACATAAGCAGTTAGAATGCATAACTGCCCAAGGGGAATGACATATCCTTTTCTAACCGGAATATCCGCATTTATCCTTTTCTAACCGTCGCTAACCGCGTCTAACTTCTGCTCACTTAGCAGCTCGCTTAGCAACGGTTAGCGACGGTTAGAAGCGGATAAATGCGGATATTCCGGTTAGAAAAGGATATGTCATTCCCCTTGTAACTGCCTTCAAATAGCATTGGCTGTGCTACGCAAAAGACATGTTTCACGCGTTACGTTTCGTGCGAGAATCAAACTTTTGCATCCAAAAATCGTTATGTAGTTAAATACATGCAAACATGCATATCAAACGATCAGATTTAAATAGAAGATTCATTTTATGCTTTCTGATTGGGAATTGGAACTTTGTACTTCGAATGAAATCAAGAAATACAGCGTAACGGGACACCATCGCAAAAAATGACGAATTTTGACCTAACGCTAAGAAAATTGCTACTTTATAGTAGCGGTTTTCAAAGTTTCAGGTACTATTTGAAGAATATAAGCAATTCTGTTCATTTCGATGCAAAAAGAATCATAATCGACAGCAGGTGCCCGGAAATATCATTCAAAACCCGCGGTGTAGAAGTGCGTGGAATGTGTCAAAAGCTTTTGATTGTTAATAAGCATTTCAACTGCTTGAGGGGTTTCCGATTGGGAGCTATCAGAATGCTTCAAAACTGCTCTTTAAGTGCCAAGAGCAAAGAGGATGGATGATATGTTATGCATTTCACAGCACATGTTGTCTTTCTGTTACAGGGCCAACGCTTCTGTTTACAAAGTTGTGCATCAGATTTGTTTCTTCGTTTTCCCTCACTCATTCATCAGCTCAGAAGCAAATATTGCTGGTTTGAATTGACTTCTTTAGCGTTGTTGAGATAATTCCATATTCGGAATCTTCATGCCAAACTGAGCCGAAATCCAAATTTTCATGAATTTTGGTGCCCGGGAACCTGTTTAAAAATCAATTTGAAGTTTGTATGGGAGCGATTTGTCGAATCACCCCTCGTCACATTTTGTACTGGGTGGTGCTGTCAAACAGTTACCCAGCTGTCAAAAGGTGATTTTGGAAAATCTCTTTGAAATTGATTTAAGGTACCAACATAACGTTCTAAAAATCTGCAAAAAAATCATAGTGGCTCAGAAAAAGGTGCTCTTTCGTATAAAATCAAAAAATCGTTACATTTTGCTTGATTTAAAAACCCAATTGGGGACTTGGTCATCAGAAAATTACTAATTTCCATTTCATCGGAAAATTCGTCCTGAAGAAATGGATGCTGTGGTGGATCATAAGATTATTCAAAAGAGGAATGCTCAACACACAATGAAATACTTCTTTGAAAACAAGTTTTGTGAAATGACTCTGCTGCTGCTGCTGCTGCTGCTGAGTCAAGATGCTACAGCTGTTCCGATGGCGTGCGTTAATTTTATCCCCAATATAAAGAATGCTTGGAAAACTATTCTTTATATTGGGGATAAAATCAACGCACGCCATTGGAACAGCTGTAGCATCGTGGATCAGCAGCAGAAGCAGATTGATAAGTGAATATGATTGAGTAATCTTCGGATCGTAAGTTCAAACACAAATCACTACTAAATCAACCAAAAAAATAACACCTAGCACCAGCTGGAGTCGGAGTGTTGTGGGAGGGCGAGGGAGCGGAGAAGCGGGCTGAGAGAACGACGCAAATCTATTTTTATTTTGTTTTGCCCGATGAGGCGTTACGCTTCTTTGACATTTTGTCACGACGTTCCTGAAGGTGTAGCACTAAGACAGCCCGTTATTTTGCCAAAACCTGCAGTGAGGTAGCACTATAGGCGTATATACGGCTAATTAGCATTAAACGCCTTGTCGAAAAGGCAACTATAATGCTGAAGGAGTGCTATTTTAAATGCTTACTGATTACTTGGGCATTCATGGATACAATGTTCTTCAGACGTAACCAATGATACGGATTGCTTCAACGTTTCCAAAACAAACAAGTTGTTTCCCTGTTTCGCTATGGCTCCAACGACTCCGTTTCATGGAATTTCCGAACCGTTTCGATCAAAGCTCACCGTGTAATCCTTCTGTACTAAACGCTTCACTGACATCAGGTTTGATTTCATTTCTGGTACAAACAACACCGCATCCATCGTAACCGTTCGCTTCTTACCAGCATGGTTCAGCAATTCAAGCTTTCCAGATCCACGGTCAGAGGACTTCACTTTGGTTTCGTTTGCTACCCAAATGTCTTCACGTACACCTTCATCAATTGAAACGGAAAAATTCCGGTAGTTTGCGATGTGGCACGTAGCACCTGAGTCCAGGATCCAACGTTCATCTTGAGCACCTGAATCTTCAACGCAGAATCCCCAATGCTCGTCATCGTCGACTTGATGCACATTGTTTTTCTCTGCTGAATATTGTTTTCGCTATTCTTTCTTCCGACATTCGCACTACGTGTCCAGCCCACTGAAGTCTGCCGTATTTTATACGTTTCACAATATTCGCATCTTCGTACACTTGGTACAACGCGTGATTCATGCGTCTGCGCCACACTTAATTTTCTTGTCTCCCACCGAGAATTGGCCGCAGCACTTTGCGCTCAAAAACTCCAAAAGCTTTTCGGTCTACCTCCTTTAACGTCCACGCTTCGTGACCGTAGAGGGCAACCGGAAGAATCAGCGTCTTATACAGAGCGAATTTTGTTTGCGTTTGCAAGTTACGGGACCTAAGCTGGCTATGCAATCCGTTAAAGGCCCTATTCGCAGCTGCATTCCCCTCACGCCTGACCTCCTAATCGCTTCTTCGAGTGCAATGTTGAACAATAAATTTGAAAGACCATCTCCCTGCTTCAATCCATCCAAGATCACAAACGACGTAGACACTTCGTCCGCAGACCGAATACTTGATTTTGATCCATGCAACGTTGCGCGTATCAGCCTAATTAGTTTCGCCGGAAAACCATGTTCTGACATTATCTGCCAAAGCTCGTTTCTTTTCACTAAATCGTACGCTGCTTCAAAATCAAAGAACAGATGGTGAGACTGCAAGTTATATTCCCGAAATTTATCTAGGATCATCCGCAGGATAAACATTTCATCCGTCGTTGATCGGATCCACGAAAACCAGCCTGGTATTCGCCGACGAAAGACTCCTCAAGAGGTCGCAGTCTGTTGAACAGGACACGCGACAGTATCTTATACGCCGAATTTAAAAGGGTAATCCCTCTATAATTGGCACACTCCAGTCTGTGTCCTTTCTTGTAGATTGGGCATATGAGGCCAACCAACCAACTGGTGGGCAATTCTTCATCCTCCCAAATCTTTATAATTATCTGGTGGATTGATTGATGTAGCTGCTCGGTCCGTTTAAGAAGTTCGACCGGGATCTCGTCCTTCCTAGCAGCCTTGCCGTTTTTCAGTTCCTTAAGGGCCTTTTTAACCTCATCCAGTGTTGGTGGTTCTACTGCTTAACCGTCATCCATTATGTTAATCCTGTTCCTGGCTGCTCATTTGCTGCTACCATTCAACAAATCGTCGAAGTGCTCCTTCCACCTAGCTGCCACCATTGTTTTGTCTGTCAGCAAATTTCCTTCCAGGTCATTGCACATGGCGGGCACTGGCGCAGTCTTGTGCCGCGTGCCATTGACAGTTACATAAAACCTCCGCACTTCGTTCCTGTCCATGCTTTCCTGCGCTTCAGCAATAACACTCTCTTCGTGTTACCGCTTTTTTCTGCGGTGGATTCGTTTCTCTTCTGCTCCATCTCCAGATCCGTTGGTCTCTCCTATCCTCTCGCTCTCGCTTCTGATGGTACTGTGCAGCAACCCCTTCGGCTGACAAGCGCTTGATATTAAAACGCATCGTCCTGTTGTTTCTTGAACTCGTGACGCTGGATAATCACGCCCGAATTTTTGCGGCTACAAGATAATGATCCGAGTCAATGTTCGGGCCTCTGTAGGACCTCACATCTATGACGTCCGAAAAATGTCGCCCGTCGATCAGCACGAGGTCTATCTGGGAGCAAGTGTCACCACTCGGGTGTCACCAGGTGTGTTTTCGGATATTCTTACGTGTAGGTACTGCTGATTGCCATCCCCCTAGCAGCAGTGAATGTCACAAGGCGAAGACCATTATCGTTGGCAACAGAATGATGGCTTTCCGTTCCAATGACAGGTCAAAAGAAACTTTCTCTGCCGATCTGCGCATTTGCATCTCCGATGACTATTTTGACATCTTGTTTTGGGCACTCTCCGTAGGCCTTATCAAGGCTCTTATAGAACTCATCCTTCATGTCATCGGGTTTGTCGTTCGTTGGCGCATAGATGCTGATCAGGCTGTATATTAAAAATTTGCCCTTCATCCTCAACACACAGATTTGGTCGTTTATCGGCTTCCCGATCACTATAAAGCCAACTCCGCGTTCTGCCTTATCGCCGCCGCTGTAGTAGATGTGGTACTTGAATGAAGTGTTAGCGATTGGATCCACCGCTCGGAATTCGCGTTCTCCAGTTTTGGGCCAGCGTATTTCCTGGATAGCAGCCACATTAACGCCGACATTCTGCAGTTCACCATTCAAAGTTCTCACGTTCCAAGATCCGACTTTCCAATCGTTGTCCTTTATTCGTTGCTGGGTCTGGGTATGTTGCCGTTGAATCAACCGTTTACTCTACTATTGATTTTCTGGGTGTTTGAAGGTTTTCAGCAGGCTACCTTACCGGGTCCGCGCTGCCTACATTGCGTTGAAGGGGCTGCCTTCTTAGGTATAGCTGACGCGATACAGCATTTCATACTCAGCCGCTGGATGCCAGAACAGACGCTGTTTGAGCCGCACTTCCTTGGTGAACAGACGCTCGGGTTGTACGTCCTCAATCTAGCTGAATTCAGAAGGACAACAGTGTCCTCCAGGCTGCACTACCAGCTGAGCACACAACTCTTAGCTGGCGGTCTTTGTCATCGCTTGACCCGTGGAAGCATAAGGTAGGAACTTGTGAGGACCACAGCTATGCTGGACGCTCTCCTTTTCGACTCACCGTTTTGCAGCGACAGCCGGCTGCCGAAAGACTAAATCATATCAAGGGATGCATAGCTCGCATCACTTACCAATGTGAAACCAGATCTTTGTAACTATCTATGCATTCCGACTAACAAACTTCCTTCCTGTGACAACCGTAGAAATGCGGACACACGGTCTCTAGTAACAACGGGTGTCACACTATCAGGTATCAGAAGGCCGGCTCCAGAGGCACGTTACCCTCCATTTGGGACATTTGTGCCATCGCCATATATATATATATATATATATATATATATATATATATATATATATATATATATATATATATATATATATATATATATATATATATATATATATATCGCCTATTTCATCATTTACTGAGGGAGAATGGGACAAGGGATTAGGAATGGGATTAGGAAAGGGAAAGGTGATGAAATAGGAAGGGGTGCCCTAGAAGAGAGAATGAACGCATAAGCGCATCGAGAGCTCATAGTCCGTACCACAACGGGTTTAATCAGTGTCCTGAAAAGGACATTGTTAAACGTATAAAGAGAGCCTATAACTCATTATTGGAGGTAGCTTATGACGTCATGCAACTTTCAATATGACATTGAAAGGCACGTCATCGAAAGCATCCTCAATATTCAAGAAATCAGGCAAGCAAAAACTACGTTTGAGCGAGTACTTTCTTGAAAACGTATACAACTTGTGTAAAAAAGTCATTGTGGACATCCCAAATTGGGAGGCATGTGAGTTCACATGAATAGGCATGTCAGCCAGACGAAAATCACAGATGTGATAAACGACAATGCATTTCAAGCATTTCAGAAAGAACGACGTAACCAGGAACTCATTCTCTCTTTACACAACGCACGCACCCTTTCGGGATAAAACTATGGAGTAATTTCACGCCATGAAAATACCCAATAGAAAACTACAAGAGTTCAAAACATGTTTGAAATACTCGAATCCCTATGAAGAAAAATAGGACAAATCCCCATTTGATCCTGGAGATTTGAAGTAAGCAGAGCTTTTTAGGGCTCACTAAATCGATTATATAGCTATAATTCTCGGGCGGAAGCTAGAGATTCGTAACTATACAACAGAATGGTTTATCCGAAGATATTTTGAACTAACTGATCAGAGTTCCATTCAGGAATACCTCTTGTGATCCGCACAGACCGCAGAAAACAACTTTCTTTCAAAGCAATGGTTATGGTATACCACAATGGAGGGCTTTGTAATAACAAAACCACAATGAAACTCTCTTGGAGTAGCAATAGAAGCGAGTTATCCATAAAATGTGGTTGCAGCCAATTAGTACAGGTTCCCCCATTTTTGAGCAGGGACGCCTGAATACGCAAAGTATGCGAAGGAACACTCAAAAGTGCAAAGAAGGTCGAATGAAGACTCCTCATCTGACACATGCCAATCAGTAAACTCATGACAAATTCTGCTCATGCAGAGTTGGGTTAGGCGCAATTCTATGTTAAGTTATTCATGAACTGTACTACCTAAGTAATCCATCAAACTGAAGCATCTCAAATTAATGTTTGAGCTACTTCAGATGATGTAATCATCGTAGCAATACTGCCAAATATCAGCGAAAAGATGCTGAATACAAGAGCTTGCTTGAAGGCATCCATACGGAAAGGTTGAAACATACTGTTAACGTTATTCTAAGATATAGCATGCGCGAGGCACGACACTTCATTTATAATGAAAGAGGCAAAACTGGGTTCACAAGGTAACCTATATAGAAGTTACCCTACGAAAATTAACTTTTTGAAGTAAAGGCACTTGGGCGCTGTGCACGCTTTTTACACTGAAAATTGATCTGAGGTTTCCTAGCCGTAGCCACTACCCAAACTAGACAGGATTACACTCTTCACAATCACAGCACAAAAAGGAAACATCAACGACAAACCAAATCGGTGTCAATTGAAAAACGCCAATGGCGAAAACTCTAATTCAGTAACAAATTTTGGAAACGACGTATAATCAATGCTGTAGCATTGATTATACGTCGTTTTCAAAATTTGTTAGTGAATTCGCCACGGGCTCCGTTTGTGGTTAGGATTTTATTAAACCCCCGTAACCATTCATTCCTTGGCACGGTAAGCATAAAGTCGCATAATACCATGAATTAGGGGTCACCTGTTTAGTGGACCATTACCACTAGATCAGGCGATCCGTAGTGTTATTCTTAGCCAATTGAGACAACCGCTACCGACACTACACAGCTAAGGTGATCTACCCACGTTACGGGTTAGATATAATAACCCAGAATGTCCCATAAATGTATAAAAATACTACACCTCATTAGTACAGAAGTAACCAGTCAATACCGAATTTACCTAATTCAATGTTCTACCATCAGAAACACCGTGTATATTAAATGTGAAATACAAAATATCTTCCCCAGGCAGTGTTCGTTCCGTGATGATTACCCTGTACAAATAGTGCTTCGTCGGAAACTACATGCACCAACCAACCAACAGCATTATCATACGCAGTGCGGGTTTTCGCTCACCTAACAACAAATGCATGTTAGGTGGCGAATTTTCGAGTGATTTGCGTGCAGTGTCGGTCGGTCGATAACCATATCGGCGGGCATAGCAAATGCAAAAAAAAAGAGCACAAAAAAGCACTATTGCAGCACCAGCGCAGCAACGAACGGTACGCGATCGAATGTCAATTCGCGGTTGTGTGGCAGTCGAAGTGCAATTACCGCCGTTCAATTAATGCCGATTCGGCCGAAAACCGTCCGCTGCTCGAGTCTGTCAGTGTCCGAAATCCAAATGTTCAAAGAGTGACCGCGTGCTTTGTCGTTGTCGTTTCCAGAGAGGTGCAACGTGAAAATAGGCAAAAGAAGAGCCAAGCCGAAAAAAGAAGAAGAAGTCTAATGGTTTGAAACTGGGGGAAGCAGCGTCGAGCAGCAGCAGCAGCAAAGCGGAAGTAGCTGTAGCGCCACCACCAACAAGCCGACAAGATGCCGTTCAAACTGAAGCTGAAAAAATCCCGGCACTACAATGTCATGTCGAAAAGTTTGTTCGTGATTTCCGTCGACCATCTAGGTGGGTAAATTAAAATAGGCTTTTTATAACAGTACCACTCACGACGACCATATTCCAGCCGGTCTCTGAGCAGAGACTCTGGTGCGCTATCATTGTGTGTAAAACTTCCACCACGAGCAAGCAATATGGGGGGCTTGCTCTTTGCCGCTCTTTGCACCGTAGAATATACCTTTAAGATATAAGTAGCAATTAGCATCTCTTTAAATTATACAGTTTTTTGGTCTACTCTGTTATCATTGCGTTGTGTGCTGATTTCGGATATGCAAGCATTCAAGAGGAGCTATGGCGTGGCCAAGCCAACCAGGGTGAGAGTTTTAAGCTGAGCTATAGACCTCTTTTTGATTTGCTTTTCCGTCTGCTTTTTAACCCAAAATCTTTTGATATCTAGGATTTTTTCGTTAAGATCTCTATTGCGTCATCGTTTGAAATGTTTTCATTTGGAGACCAAACGAAAAAATCGTTATTGATGCCTTTAATTTCATGTTTAAAATTTAAAATTACTCATAAGATCTTGATTCTACCATGGCCTGAAGTACAGAGATTTATGGATCTATAATCGATCTATCCATTTGAATTTCTTTCAGAAATTCCGCCTTGAAATATGAGAATATTACTTAAGAAACTTTAAAGAGTTGTACGATGCATTAAAAAAGGAATATCTACCTATTACCAAACTGTTTGCATAAAACTACAAAAAATAGTTTAGAAAATGTCCAGATACTCCTGAATTTTGTTAGTTCCCCTATCCTTTCAAAAATAAACAGGAATATAAGTGCTAATTAATTTATTTGGTATTTGTATTTCTCTTTAGTCGTGAGCAAACATTGTGGGCATGACATATAGCTGAGTCCGTTGGAGTTATTTGTTTCCAGCAAAACAACAGAGGAACCCCAATTTCAAGCTCTTCTTCTCTTCTTCTTTCTGGAAATCTTCACTGGGACAGAAACTGCATCCGAGCTCAGTATTCTACGTGTATTTCCTAGAAGTATCCAACCCAGAAACCTTTAGCATGAATTTGCTCTATAGTTGCGCATTATTTATTCGTGTGAAGAAAGGCTATTTTTAAGTACATTTTCAATTGATCGTTAAATATGAACTTTTTTCTAATCATTGATGGTATTTTAATGATTAAGTTAGCATGTATCACTACTAGATACTAGATGATTGTTCTTTCTATCCGCTTATTGTTGGGATTAATTCTGAAAAATATAATTTCACTAAATAGTTCCAACGAGAACACAAGTGGAACAACAAAACAATTATTGGATCGGATCGCTCATAACAACAATATCGGTGAGGGACAACCGACTGAAGCAGGCATTCGAATTCGTGTTCACGTATGTAGGCATTAGCCGTCACAATTTACCGAATACCATCGCAACGCTGGTCGTCGCTGTTGTCATCGTTGCTAATTTTGCATTCGTGCCGGCTTCCCTTTAGCCGGCCTGATACTCTGAACCAGTACCATAAATGAAATACTTGTTAGCTCGATACTGTGAGTTGGGGAGACATTGATTTGTCTTCTTCCTGGAATTGTGTCACAACTAAAAGACAATAACAACATCTTCGGCCAGAGGCCGCACAAACTGAACATTAATACTAACATTAGACAATGGACAACACATATAACACACCCAGTGACCCAGTGGAGAATTTAGCGTTTGACGACTGGTGCGGGAATCGAACCCACACTCCGAGGCTTACGAGACACCTAAACGACTGACGCCACTAACCGCTCGGTCACGAAACCCACTGGGGGTGAGCTTGGTGGTATAGTGGTTTTCTTCTCCATATTTCAGAGGGTTCTAATAGCCCTTTGTCGAAGAACCAAATGATAATATTGAAAATTGCCGGAAGGTTGTACCGTGGGTACACAGTCATGGATCACTTAGTGGTATTTTCGACCTTCAATATTCAATTAATAATAAAAGAAAACAAAAACTACGACTTTGAAAGCACCGTTGGCTATGTTTTGATTCGAACTTTTCATTACCGATCCATTTGAAGTATAATCGCAAGTCATTTCCGCGTAAAAAAGGAATATTTCACTGTTTACAAAATGCCCTATTATGGATCAGCTTCACAGAGTCCCACATATTATGGATCAATTTTTGCCATATTATGGATCAGTACAAAATTACTCAAAATTCCAACTCTAATAATAAATTTGCGTTTGCAAGGCTAAACTACGCAGTGTATTCATTATTTTACTGATGGAGTACCCGATTTTACAACAGGAATAAAGAGAAAACAATAAAAAGTCCCGAATCCATTTACTTCGATAGAGGTGCGCCACTAGGGTTCTGTGATGCTCCCCATTTTAAGTGTTATTATTACCACTCTGTGTTTCATGACACCTGGGTTTCAAGCTAACATGTTTTTTAATGATACTTTTGAGACTTTAAGGTAAGAATATTGTATCAAGAGCATTGAGTGGAACAAAAATCTATATTTGTTTAAAGTGATCCATAATAGCGTCAAACGATCAGTTTTTGGGTCACATTATGGATCACTGTTGAAAGTCACATTATTTTAGTATTTGAATCCCAGAATGAAACAAAACTTCATTTAATAGATACATACATATCTTATCCAACGTGTACGAGCGATTTTTATATCAAAATTGATGGATTTCGACACTTTTAGAGCTTACCGCTGCAGGAGTAGCTTCTTATGGAATTCGGCTGTTTACTGGCAGATGTCAGAGGACAACACTATCGTTGCATTAAAATACATTTGATTTTTAGATTGAACTCTTGTAAATGACTTTTTATCTCAGAAAACAAATAGGATCATGCTACAAAAATGAATTTCGTGCCGAAATATATGTTTTGAGCAAGATATTCGACTTTAAACATCAAAGTGATCCATAACTGTGTAGGGACGGTATAAGTGTTTCGAATCTTCTTTCTGTGCTCCACAGAATCATTTGAAGTTTTTCAATCAGCTTCAAGTGATATCGGCTACGAGTCATTTTAACAATCGGAGCGATGAAACGTTTTGCCTGTCTTGCTATAGAAGTGTTTTTTTTTTTCAATTGCCATCCACTTTTAAAGTATCCCAAGCTTTCAGTTCCATTCTAAGAGATGCAGCAGATTGTCCACGAAAGTGTTGTGACCCGTTAAAATGACGGGCCGATTCAAGTGTTGCTAGCATATCGACTTTTTCGTTACCATCAATTCCACAATGGCCAAGAACCCAGTATAAATTGTCTTGATTAAGACAAGACAGTTTTTGAAGTGATTGAATAAATACATTCCCAAACATGTTTAGAGGTACATGTCGCAGACTCCAAAGCATTCAGCGCTGCTTGAAATACAGTGAACCATTAGCCCATAGATATCGATCAGCTTACCCCAGGACCAGTCTCTTCTGCTCCTACATGATCATTCAGTCTTGAACATTTAATAGAATGCTTTCAATGGCGAAAAAGCAGAAGTTAAGATTTATACAGATATACCTAAATGTAAATTCAAACAATTATTTACCTGATTGATTACACCTTAATTGTGCCTTAAAGAGTTTTTTGGTGACACAAATAGTGAATACGTGTCGGAGGGGTATGACGCTGAGTAAAAGGTAAAATGAAACCATCTTTTAAAAGTAAATCGTATTTATTTCTGGAAGTTCTGCTATCGCTGCAAGAATCTTCTTCGAGAACAGTAGCTTGAGTACAGACGCAGTTACTTCAATAATAACTCAAACTGAAATCTCTTGATCCTCATGTATTTTAATTTAACTCGTATCGCAGTTTGTCAGATCGTACATCATCCTCCGGAAAACTATCTTCAGCCCAAATTCCAATAAAATAACAAGGCACACACCACTACTACTAATTATGATAATAAATAGAAAAGAAACCTTCTTCGGGCATTAATAAAAGTTCCGAAGTTCTTTTGGAATTCTTTCGAAAGTGCCTTCGATAATTTATTCGGTATTCTTTTTGAAAATTTCTTCTTCAACCGAAATTACTTTAAAAATCCCTTAACTAATTTTGGTTGCAATTCATTGGAAATTCCTTGGGTCATTCCTTTTGGATGACTTCTGCTCTTTACGTATTTTGGAATTACTTTTTGAAAAATTTCGGCATTTTTTTGGAACTTTTTTGGTGATCACAATGATTTGTGGAAATTCCTTAGGTAATTCCTTTGACATTTTCTCCGGTCGTTCCATCCATTGATTTTTTTTAATTCATAAGAGAGTACCTAATAGAACTTCCAAAGTAATAACAGACGGAACTCTGTAAGGAATTACCGGGGGTTCCATAGGATTTACCGAAGGAATTTTCAAAAGTGCCTGAGAAATTTATCAACGAATTGACTATTTTCAAAGTACTTTGGCAATTTTCACAGGGTAACTTTTAGAAAATTCGTCGAATCAATTTCCAATTCATAATGAAATTTCCAATCAATTCCAGTAGGAATTAGCAAAGTTGTTTCCAGAAGAATGTTGAAGAATTTCCTAAATAATTAACCATAGGATTTACTAAACGAATTGTAAAAAAACAAAAGAAGTTGCAGACGGGATTTCCTTAGAGTAATTTCCTTAGAAGAAATTTCTATAGGAGTTCATAAAGCCATTGCTGATGCATTTAGTACAAGAATTGAAGTTTTCAAAGGAATTGACTTAAAATCTTAATAAAATTGTCACAGAAATGCGAAGTTCTTGAAAACATCTTGAAAGCTTTCACCAAATGAATAGTGAACTTAATTTTAGATACAATAGCTAAGATAGTTCCCAAAAATTTGCCAACAAAAAACATAAAAATAAGATAGAATTTAGGAGGAATTCCCAAACGAGTTACCGAAGAAACTTTCAGAGTATATTTCGAACTGATTTTCAAAAAAACTCCTTAAGGATTTGGTGCATCAATTTTCAAAGTAATTATTGAAAAAAAATCGATGGAACTACTGGTCAGAACATACTTGACGCTTAGATAAAACCGAAATCTGTAAATAACATAAGTGCCACGAATTTCGAATTAAACTGTTCTTTCAATGTGGAACCTTCTTTTCTTTTGAGAATTTTTTATAAACAAGTAACATATGGTATAGCGCACTTGCTGGCTCTGTTTAGTGTGCCCAACAGCCCCTTTGGTTTTGCTGGTCACGCTTTGTAATGAGAATCGCGTTACGAAACGTTTCACAGCAAAATCAAATGGGTCTGTTGGGCGCACTAAACAAAGAAAAAAAAGAACGCTCCTAAGGCCAGTAGCATCATATAGTGGAAGAATTTCTAACTAAATTGTTTTTTGTGTTCAGGCTTTTGTTCTCTGAACCACATTGTTGAAAACAGAACAGGTTGGACTTGGGTCGGACGCAATCATCCTGGGGTTCAATAAACCGGGTACCTGATTATCCGAGGCTCAATTATTTTGCAAAAATGATGACTGATTCTCGAACTAAATTGTTTTCTATGAATGCTATGAGCAACTTTGCCGAAGACAATATCCTTCTAAAAGTGTAGAATTAGCAATAAGTTAAAATACACAAAAATAAAAACTAAACAAAAAGTATCCTTCTAAGCGGTCCAGAAGGCGAGGTATACGATGTTTACACTAAACTAGTAGCTCATAAAAACACCAGCGCCATGCAGTGAGTGATTCTCGAACTAAATTGTTTTCTACGTGAATGCTCTTAGTATTCTGATCAACTTTGCCGAAGACAGTATCCTTCTAAGTGGAGCAGAACGCGAGATATTCCTCAAGTACTGGCAAAATATAAATACTGCAGTTGTTATGCCCCTCCCAGGTGACCGATAAACTAGTTCTCGTCTATGCTGTATTCGCTACCAAGCGCACTAGTGGGATTGAGTCCCGTGGTCATTGGTGGAGACTTCAACGCCTGGGCGATTAGGTGTGGTAGCCGCTTGACTAACGCGAGAGTCTGGGATCTATCCGAAGCTATGGCTAGACTGAACGTGTATGTCGCGAACGTAGGTGACAGGAAAACAAACTGTAGGAACGGTGCAGAGTCCATCATTGATGTAAACCTTAGCTCGGACGGACTGGAGGGTCGACGATGGGTACACGCACAGTGACCATTTAGCGATTCGATACAGGGTGAAACACGAAGGAAGACGGTCACAGCCGAAAGTCATCGACCGTCATCGAGCATGGCTGACCTCCGCTTCGATGAGCCGGCATTTGTGGAGCGATTGCTTATGGAGGGTAACACCGACGATCTATCCAGTGATGATCTAGTCGGAACCCTAAGTGACGCCAGTGACGCCGCAATATCAAGGCGATCCCTACCCAGAAATGGACGCAAACCAGTATACTGGTGGTGTCCAGAAATCGCAGAACTACGCTGATCCTGCCTGAGAGCGCGCACCGATGAGGGTAGAATGGAGCGAAGTAAGGTGGCTAAACTGACACTGAAAAAGATATTAAGGCAATAGAGAAGTCTCTGAAGTTGAACAAGACTCCGGGTCCGGACGGTATCCCGACAGTAGCCATCAAGACGGTCATCGAGGCTAGCCCTGACATGTTCAGAATGGCTATGCAGTACAGATGTACCTAGATAGAGGCGAATTTCCGGAGAGGTGGAAAAGGCAAATATTGGTTCTACTGTCTAAACCCGGGAAGCCACCAGGCGACCCGTCGACAGACACAAATCCTAGGGCTAACGGCCGAGGAACGGGAATCCGCTATTTTGCGGTCGTCACGATGGACGTAAAGAATGCGTTCAACAGCATCATCTGGGCCTCCATCGAGTGCGCCATACACAACTTAGGAGTCCCGGTTAGCTGATGCCGGACACTGGAGAGCTACTTTCAGAATAGGTTACTAATCGGTGACACCGAGGAAGGCGAGAGAAGCAACAATATCACCGCGGGGTACTTCAGAGACTGGCATTATGGAACGCGGCAATGGTGTATTGAAGCTCAAACTTCCACCGAGCGTAAAGCTGATCGGTTTTGCCGATGATATTACCCTCGTGGTATACGGCGAGTCGATAGAGGAAGTGGAACTGTAAGGAACGCCCGCAATTGGCATAGTGGAAGACTCGATGAGGTCGCAACAGTTGGCACTCGCGCACCACAAAACTAAAGTGGTAGTGGTAAACAACCGTATGTGAACAACAGACAGTAGTGGTCACCACAGGCGGGTGAACAATCAACTCTAAGCGCTCACAGAAGCAACAGATCGACGAAAAGCTAAAATTTGGAGGCCACGTGGAATATGTCTGCAAAAGGGCAAGCATTTGCATTAAAATTCGTAGGTGGTACAGTTCTAGACCGCTGTTATGAGGGTTGCCTTCTTTCCATCCGAACCAAAGCACAAAGATTTGGGACTAATCTCTGACTCTTAGACACTGTCCTGGCCACGTCCTTGCGACTGCTGAGGGATGGATGGTTAGTTGGACACCTAAGAAAGATGTAGACAGCTCTACGATCTCTCAGGCCCTTGGTATCATGGGAAATTAGGTGTAAACCCCGAAGAATACATTTGGTAAACGTTAAGGCGCATTAAATATTATTTAATTATGTTGAGACAACTGCCTGAATAATTCATCTGGTTTGTTTTTCCATCTTGATCGCTCCAGAATAGAGTGGCCGAAAAGCTGGAATAGAAAACGGTATTAACATCTTCCATTGATCTTGTATCGACTTTTCGAACCCTCTAAGCAGAATTGAGGCTAAAACTTCAACCGGGCGTAAAGCTGATCGGCTGTGCCGATGATTTTATCTTCGTGGTATACGGCGAGTCGATAGAGAAAGTGGAACTGTAAGTAACGCACGTATTTGGCATAGTGAAGGACTGGATGAGGTCGAGACAGTTGGACTCGCGCACCACAATACTATCGACGATAAGCTAAAATTCGGAAGCCAGAAGGGTGTGTGCATTGCGAAAATGTCAATTCCTCGGAAATAGTCTCGAGTAAGCGTAAGCTGCTCACGACAGTAGCGGTCTCCATACTACGGTATGGCGCCGCTGCATGGTCGAATGCGCTAGTGGTCAATCGAAACGTGAAGCGACTCGAGAGTACCCACAGGTTGATGTGCCTCAGGGAGGTCAGCGAATACCGCACGGTCTCAAAGGACGCGGTGGTGCCAGAGGACGAAGAGTGCATCGAGCGACGCGGCATAAGAGGCGCGAGACCAGAACATCGTCTATGTTTAAGTGGCAAAGGGAATGGGATTTATCCGGCAAGGGTAGATGGACGAAGAGAATCCACGGCGAGGTGAACTTTCACTTGACACAATTGCTGTCAGGCCATGGGTGCTTTAGGTGGTATCAGCTCAGAATCGGACATGCACGCTCCACCGCATGTCCAGAATGCGCATACTGCGACGAGACTACGGAGCATGTGCTCTTTGAATGCCCACGCTTCGTGGATGCAAAGGTCGAGTATGCAGGAGATAGGGAAGTGGAACCATCTCGGCAGGGGTGCTATTTTGAGCACTTTTCTGCTATAACTCAGCCAATTCAGAACCAATTGACACAATTTTTGGAACGCGATGAGATACATATAGTATCTAGCCGTGCACAAAAGTTCAAGTCAATTGGTTTGGAATTGACTGAGTTATAGCGAAGAGTGCCCAAAATACCGGCCGCTGCCCAAGTGGTTCGCTACCCTATGCGGTAGAGATATTTCTCAGTAGAACATTCTTGGAAGGATGTGGACGGAGTGGACAAGTGGGAATTCGTTACTTCTACGGTCTCCCAATTCGTAGAAAAAACAGCAAGTTGAGCCCCATCCGGGAGCTTGAGTCCAACGGGTAGTCTATAGTACTAGTCAGAACCCAAGATTCCAACTTAAGGCGGTAGCTGGTGGAATACTAACCAATATAGAGTACTCATGTACGGTCCCAGCTTCTCAAAGTTATCCCTAACGTGCGTACCGCGAACCCGAGGAACCACCTGACCTTCTTCACAAACCCATCTCTCTTTCGGCTTATGCAGATGCCAATCCATAACACACTCGCGTTTGTGCCCACTAACTACAAGTGAGAGCGAATTTTTTTATGGCTATTTTTTGGCTTTCTACTCCGCAGAATCAGTACCTGTTCTGTGGCTTAGTTGATTAAAGCGCCGGTCTAGCGAATACGGAGTCGTGGGTTCGAATTCCACCAGAACGCGATTTTTTTTTCACAAATTTCATCTCTCAATTGTCAATTACCAACATTTCGTGCCTACTAATTACAAGTTTTTCCAGTATTTTCCCTAGATATTACTCCAAAAATGCAACACTGGCGAAAAATCCATTCGGAAATTCCGTTTTTGTATGTCGTATAGTACTTAGACGACAGCATGCACATGGGCTTTCGATGTTACTCTTCTCCTCGGTAATGCACACCTTTGCCATTGTATAGATCGAGAACAGATGACACATGCAAAACCCGTGCAGTGTGCTTCCCTTCCATATATTTCCATCAACTCAGCGTCAGGTTGGTGCGTGTGTGCGTTTGATAGGCTTACCAATGTATATAGGTTGATTTAATTTGATTCAATTTGCGCGTTGGATTTATGTATTCATCGGCGAGGCGTGGAATGTCGCATTCGCTGTTTGCTGGCAACAAGCTCGCGACTATTCCGGCAACATCATCGTCGGTCGTCCCATCCACGTACCGAGGTATTCAGTTATATTGCCTCTTGCGCGTCTGTTTCTCACTACTGCTGCCACATCCCACCAGCAGCAAGCAACAATGTTTTCAGATTGACCCCTAGACGTAACTTCGGTGCGCGGCGAAAGTCGTCATCAAACAGAATGCGAATAAAACATGGGAAAATAGAAACAGTTACCTATCACACGAAATTCCAGGGAGTGGTGCAAAGTGTAGTCGTTGGACTGCGAATATTAGACTCTTGATAGAACCTGCAGACTGGGTTTTTGTTTTGATGATAGCTTTCGTCACACTTAAACGCAGATGTATTTGAACAACCTTAAGTCCGATCCATGGGGGCAGTATACCCACTGGTGCGTACTCACGCTGGGTGAGCTCATCAATAAAAGATTACCTTTCGAGCCGGGGTGTGCCTGCCTGCTGCTCGCTCGTCCGGCGTAGAAAGTGCGTTCCGATCGAATCGGCGAAAAACAGGTCTTCATCAGGGTGTAAATCTACCACCAACAGAAATGATGCAATCCGATACTATTACATTGGTCCTGTCGGCTACGATTCAGTGCGTATCGGAACCTCGTCGCCGCCGTCGTGCCGGTGCATCGTGCCGCACCGACCGCTGAAAGCCAATTGAAACAGAAGAGAGTGAAATGGTGCTCAATGACACTTCTGGTTATGGGAGGCGCGTAAGTACTCTTCCGCACAACAACCTTCAAGACAGAATCATTATGAGATCGACCGATCAGCTTGCGATGCTGATGCGAAGATGGTGGCACGGCCAAGTCGAGGTGAACGAAACTGGAATCGGATCTTGGATCTCATCGTTCGTTGGCAATGCAATGGCGATGGGAAAGCAGTCGGTAGTGGTTTCGCTTTTATCTGGTTCTGTTAGATGACGCGGTGCGTCTAAAACGGACAGATGACTGAACTGTGGTCACTTGATGGTTTGCTGTCCCGTCCGCCACTAGACGCAGTAGTGTTTATTCGATGTCTGAAGACTGGTCTCACAACATAGCACAAACTGCGACTGGTTTGGATTCACACGATTCGCGAGCGGGAAATTTCTCTCCAGCTGATATGAATGAACACTGAACAGGCATGTTTAACATGCACACAATGTCGTCGAATGGGGTAGGCATCTTGTAAAAGCCAAATATATTATAGTCAATAGTTGAATAGGAGGCATGCAATGAGTTGCAATTTTGATTAAATTCAATTCACAAGAAGTGGTGTGTTTAATTTTGTGGATAAAAATATAATTGAAATGCAATGAGAAGAAAACTATCAACGACATAATTTTCTTGTACCATTTTTTCGAACCCTCTAAGCAGAATACCCAAGTCTTTGACGTTTCGTGGCCTTGTTGTTTACGATTCGGACTAGAGAAATTGTATCAGCTTACGGACTTAGAAGAATTTTTCATGCTTTTCATGGTTGGTTTGGTTTGGATCAAGTGGAAGACGATTTGTGGGCTCTTAGCAGAATGTGGACCTGGAGCCACACATCCATGGACCGAGCAAAATGGTGACAATTCCTATGTACAGCAGAGGTCACTCAGGCCTTAGTCTGATCGATAAGTAAGTTGATTTATTTCAAAATATGGGGTTTGCAAGCGTGGGATAGTGTGCTGATTTATGACTTGATGACGGCACGGTGGCACCCCTTCTGGAGGTGCTTCTTGGATTCCACAGGAATTGCAACCGAGATTCATGAAATCCTTTGCGGTTTTTCTACAAATTTATTACAGATCTCCTCCAGGAGTTTTACATATGTTGGATTCCCAGGGAGTTCTTGATGGTTCTCTGGGGTTCCTCAAGAAGTTTCTTGAGATTCCTAAAGTGATTCCTTCATCCTCCAGGAATTTCGTCCTAGATTCTCCTGAAAATTTATTTTGGAATGTCTTCAGAAGCTTTTTTTACTTCCAGAAGGTATTCCTAGAAATTCCAGCAATTTAACCCGGGATTTTTTCTCGGAGATTGCTTCAGTAATTCAAGATTTCTTCAGAATCTCCTGGTAAAAATTCTGTCGAAGATTCCTTCCAGGAATTCTATGCGAGATTCCTCCCCGCTTCCCTTCTGAAGTTTCTTCAGGAATTATTTATGAGATCCTTTCAGGAATCCTACAAGAACTTCTTTCAGTATTCCTCCCAAAACTACTTCTGGGATTGCTTCAAAAACTCCTTTCAGGATTCCCACGGCAATTCCAGTGGCAACTTCTTCCGGGATTTCTTCAAAAACTACTTCCACGATTTTTTCGGGAACTCATTCCGGGAGATCTTCTGGAACGCCATTAGGGATTACTCCGGGATTTTTTTTTTCTGGGCTTCAATCACGAACTGCTTCTGGAATTTCTTCAGGAACTCCTTCTTGGTTTTTTTTCGGAAACTTATTCTTGAATTCCTTTTGGAACTTTTTCTGCGAATCCTCTCGGAACTTATTCCGGAAGGTTCTTCTGGAATTATTTCAGATACTGCTTCAAGGATTTCTTTAGGCACTTTTTCCAGGATTCATCTAGGAACTCTTTTGTGGTTTCCTCCAAAAGTTCAGTTGGGAATTCTTTTAGATTAAACTTCTGTGATATCCCACGCTCCAATCATGTCCATCATATGTCACACAATTTTACATTCTTTTTTCGATCTGTGTACGATTACTTCAGGAGTTCCGTCCGGAATTGCTCGAAGATTCTGAGATCAACCAGGAGTTCCTTCTGGGATCTCTTCATATCATAACTTTTCTTTAACATCCCTAATATACCAACACCATACACAGACCGTAATGTAGGCAATACCGCATACTATTCGAATTGTATCCAGAATGGATGGTTAAGCGCGTCTTATGGTTATCGTTTATGCGGGATTTGCTTCCAAGATTTTCTTCTGAGATAGCATTAACAGTTCCTTCGAAATATACGGAATTATTCCATGAGTTCGTTCTAAAATTACTCCAGTATTTTGTTGTGAGATTCATCCAGGAAATCATTCCAGAATTCATTCAAGAAATTTTGAAGTTCTTGAATTCCAGATCCTCCAGAAATTTCTTCTGCAATGTTTGCAGATTTGTCTGCAATTCCTCTGGAAGTTGGTACTGGAATTCTTTCAGATATTCCTTATTCTATAGATTAACGGCTACGCAGTCGTAGTGTTCAAAAAACGAGTTTTAATATTCACCCGACGTTTCGACACGGGGATAGTGTCTTCCTCAGGGGGGAACTGTAATTAGTACTTGGCTTTAAACAGAGTTGTCTTTACAATATTTGTCTGATTACTTACATAAATATTAACGTTTTTGGTCAAATGTTTTGTCTAACTTTAACTGTCTCGTTTTGTGTCGTTTTTGGTACATGCTGTAAAGTGGGTGTGTACGACATACTCAGGTGTACTACACAGTATAAAGAATATTGACAGACACAACAAAATTAGAAGCGAAGACAATTTAGACGAAAGTTATATTATTCCGATAGGGCATTACAGCTACCAAAATGAAAGTTCCGAATAAGGGGGTATGCTAAAGAGGTAAAATTTGCGCCATTGCCAAAAAACCGTTAAACTGTTTCAGTGATTCCGAAGTGTAAGGTATTTTAAAGTTAGGTTTTTAAATGACTAAATTAATTTAAAAACACACCCACTTTACAGCATGTACCAAAAACGACACAAAACAAGACAGTTAAAGTTAGACAAAACATTTGACCAAAATCGTTAATATTTATGTAAGTAATCAGACAAATTTTGTAAAGACAACTCTGTTTAATGCCAACATCCTACTAGGGTTAAGAATTACAGAAGAATCTCCTCGAACAATGCCAGTGGGCGCTTTCGAAGGTGTAACCGTTGTTACAAGGTTCATAGCTGTTTTTAAATTCGTTACCGAACCTTAGCGATTACAGAACCATTGGGCTGCAACCTAGAGATAGAGCTAAACATGGCGTGCATCAAGTCACAGAGATGATGACGTCATAAAACTTAGCAGATGGCTGAAGGGTTCAAAAGACGTTTGGTGGTCGGCAATCGCGCACTTTAAAACAGGCGAGCGTGTAGATAAGACGTGCAAAGTATACTAGTAAAGTGTCCCAGTGATAAGGGCAATAATGAGGTGTACAACAATTATCCCGAATTTAGAACCATTTTTGTCTGTTTGTCATGTCGAAGGACCGCCACTGTTCCGCTGGCTTCAGGCCGTAAATACAAAGGAGGTTCGGACCCTGATAGTTCGAGACTTCGCCGATCAACGCCAGCTGTTCCGCCATTTTTCCGGTGGAGACACCGGACTCTCAACTTTCATTTTGGTAGTTGACTTAGCGATACTGTTTATTTTTTCGATAATATTTTTTGTCACTGACACCGTGATTTGGCCATGTTTCCCATGCAAACTTCAAGCTCGAGAGTACTCTTCGACTTAATCGATTTCGCCCAAATTTGAACGTAGCTTCTGGGAGTTAAAAACAACCGATTCAGAACGTAAGATTTCGATTTTTTTTGTCTGTTTTATAGGTGTGAGCCACCCTAGTGCAGACAGGGGGGCCAACTTTTCTGGGTCGATATTGATGAGTTTCGCTGCAATATCATTCTTCCCAGCTGCTTTGTTGATTCAGATCTGTTGAATAGCATCCTAAACTAAATGGCGGATTTAATATTATGTTTGCATCGTGCAACGTTCTGTCGGGTTCCATGCTGCAGCATTACCGCGTTGTTTTTCTTTGTTCCATTCATCCCGCCGTTCTTTCTCCAGGGCATTTTCTCCTTAACTCCCAAGGGGTATCCACAAGAAATTCAGACAAAGATTCAGAGGCGTCTCGTGATCAGCAGACTGACCTGTTCTACACTGAGAAAAAAATCCATTTAGATGTTATGTGTCAGCCTATATAGATTTTTGCAATTAGATTTCACAAATATACCATATATGCTAGACACATACATGAGGATGAACTCTTGGGTTATTGAAAATATGTGTGGCTCTTTTGAATATCATATATCCACGATTATACATTAGAGTGGGTCATCGTTTATATGGAAAAATGAAAAATTCAATGGTGTCCCATCAAATCAAAGCTTTTTTGCTCCCATTTCAGGACCCAAATAAGTGTGCAAAATTTGAGCACGATCGGTTATGTCTACGTTTTGCGCATCGCGTTTGAAGTTTGTATGGGGTTTTACATGGGAAAACACACTTTTTTGCATTTCTCTCATAACAAGCTTGAATTTTTCTAAAACCATGTAACGGATAAAGTAAAAACATAGTCTAGGGTGTCCTGAAAAACTTTGTCGAAGACCGCGAAGTGATCTGATGCTTATGAAAAAAGTTATAGCGTTGACATTGCTTGGCAAAACAGTATGATTTTGTTGCTATTGTTATTCCTTTACATGTTAAATCATAAACACATGCATGCGGCTCGTTGGTTATAACTATTTTTACAAGCATCGGATCGCTTTGCGGTCTTCAACAAAGTTTTTCAGAACATCATAGGCTTTCATTTTATAGTATCGGTTAAAAAGTTTCAGACAAACTTTTTCAACTTATGACAAAAATGCAAAAAAGTATGTTTTCCCATACAAAATCCCATACAAATTTCAATTGCAATGCGCAAAGTGTAGACGCAACCGATCGTTCTCAAATTTTGCACAGATACTCAGGACCCGAAACGGAACCAAAAAAGCTTTGATCTGAGGAAACGGTTCCGATGACCCACACTATTATACATCTCATATTGTGGGTCCGTTACGATTTATTTGTTTGATTTAATGTTTTCTAATTATTTATTGTTTCGTATTTCATGTAATCAAAAATTGTTGTATTTTTCAAAATTTATTCATTTCTGGCTTGATACATATTATCAATCACATAGAACACATCAATGAAAAACATGGTGGTAAATATCCACAGCGCACTGCCTCCACTGCGCTGTGGAGAGCGTTTTTGTCCGATTTGTCCACATCACTACTGTACTGCGTTCGGTGACTTCCGCCGTATCGTTTAGCTGCGAGGAGCCACCTGGATGATTTCACACCTGCTCGCTATAGTTTTGATCTCGGATTCAATGGTGTTCCAGTGAAATTCTCTAAGATTCAGGTTAAGATTCTGCAAATCCGAAGAGCTATATGCGTGGTGGCGGTTCCAACCGAATACAGGATCAATTGTGCTGTACAGCCGTTACACAGTTTGCAGTGGAGCTTTCGCCTATGTCCATCCGCTTTCAGCTTTGTCTATAATAGAAAGATTAGCATTGATAGCTTTTTGTTACAGTTATTCAATAGCATTTTAACTTACCATTCTCTGAAGACATAAAACTTTGCTTTGAATACCGCGCCACGTTTTCAGTTCGTTTGATCTTTTGTCTGATAAAATCAAAACAAAGTTCATTCTCAACAGAAATTCATCCCAGTTGCTCACACAATAAATTTATGTGTGAACTGTTATAGATTTCAACTATTGGATTTTAAACATAATTCAAAATGGAACAACTTTTCAATATTATGTGTGGGTTATATTAAGGATATATGTCATCCTAATAGTGTTTTTTTTTCCTCCCCTGTTGGGGAAATTAAGCCACTGCGTCCAATAGGCTAATCCTAATAGTGTACTGAATGAACTATTCCACAAGAGTATGTGTCGTAACATATAAAGAAAATCATTGGAATTCTTTGCGTGTACAGATTACAATTGTACTATAGAAAACACGTTTAGAGTTATTTGATACTACACTGCTAGTTTTTTGTTTGTTTTAGTAATATGATTTTTAACCTAAGCTTATTTTTACCTTCTTGTTTGTTTACCATTTTCTGAAAAATATCTTTCACATTTTCAACTTAAATAATTATGTAGAGAGCGTCGTTTACCTTTGCTTGTTTATGTATATACATATACACAAAGTCTTCAATTTATTCATTAACTTAGACATAATGATTACATCTTCGAAATAATCTTTTGAAGATCATGCCGAATCTGATGTTTTTTCTTGATATAAATCGAATTTAAGCAAAGTTCTGTGTATTTCAACAGATATTTGGGCGCTCTAATGCACATCTGAATGCGAATCAAATGCACCACTTCCGAAGTTAGGTATCTCGGACTTCCATTCCATTCCATTCCATTCCAAGAAAAAGCTATTTTCGGTGAAAGCCATTTTTTATATCATGGCCTCGAAGTTAAAGTTCAGAAACCGTTGCCAACGAACTATAGAGCACATTTGGCACCCCAAATTCCAAAATCGCGCGCGCTGGATGTAATGCATAACAAGCGCGCACTGCATTGCCTGAATGTCTCTGGCTGCGCAAGTTGTTCTCAGCCTACGTAGGACGAAAACCGAGACGCCCCAGATCAAGCTTTCATTCATTTCTGGTTTTGTTACACACATGTAAACTTTTCATTGGAGAAGCTCTTCGCGTTTAGATGTGTGACTTTTGGCTCTAGAGCATGCTAACAATCATTAACACACATTTGAGAACCTGATCGGCAAGCATAGTTAACAAAGAATTTTTATACTATGAAATCAATGTTCGGTATTCCATATTTTTGTTGTAGTTATTGTTAAATAATCCTGTATTTCCCAACAACGATACAGCATACAATTTTTAGCACTCTAAAACAGAAAATTTTTAACATGATTTTTAAGACTTTAGTCGATTGCGCTTAGCGTGCGTGTACGCGTGAGAAGTAGGCGGGAAGTGAAAAATGGAAAGAAACGTTGACAACGCTGCTGCTGGTTCAAGACGACTAGAGAACGTATGAGCGACAGAGTGGAGTGAAATGAATTCGCATGAACACTGCCAGTCGGAGGCAAAAAAGCGAGGAAACTGTTGGTCTGGCAACAACATTCTACGTTCGCATGAATCGGGGAACTGGTGGCCTGTGGTTTCGAAGAGTCAAGCAAGAGAGAGAGCTGTGCAAGGTTGGCTCTCGCATGCTCTTGCTGTATGGTTTTTGCCGGTGGATGGCTTGGAGTCGTCTTTCGTTCTCCATAAGCCGGGAACGATGTTTGCACCTTGTGTGCAAGTTGTTATGGGGTATGTGCGGTGGGGGTTTTAAATTTAATTTACTCTTTTGCTAAAGGTATCTACTTGAAGATTATTTTACAAGTTTTATTCTCAGCCTATACCCGTTCCAAGAACAGGTCGAACATGTGGACGAGGCGCCTCTGCAAAGATTCTACAAGGAGCATTAGAAATTCCCCATAGATTACAATATGATGCTCTGCAGGTATTTTACTATACATTTCGTTAGAAATTTCAACATTTAAGAAGCACGTTTCAAAAAGTATCATTTCAAAGAAGTAGCAAGTTGTTTGTGTTTTCCTTAAAAATAATCAAAAAAGGAAAAAAAAATTGAATAATTTGAAGAATAACCTCGATGGGATCAATCCATTTGTCTTGTGATCTTGCTTTGCAATCTAGACTTTCGAAATTACGAGACGCTATAGTCATTCATTTCAACATTACTGTTCTCGTTTGTCAGGACAAACAAGGTAATAACCAAACCATAGAACTGTCAACGCGCTTAGTAGTCTAAGCCCATCTTAGTCACGTGGTACACAATGTCTCATCTTAGTCAACACTTAAGCACAATCGCCTGTTTCCAACACACATTTCAACATCCGTGTCCAATACCGTACCCTCCGGGGGGCTTTTCAGAGCAACAACAGCAGTAGTTCTAATTAGTAGTCACAAGCATCATCAGCCACTTTATCCCCCGGTGCGGGGGCTGGGTGCCATATTCGGACGGTTTGAGCGTTTATTCGATAACAGGCGGCACCAACGCTGCCCGTCGGAACTCTGTAATGCTCCTTACATGGCTCTGAGTCATCATCGCCGCTGTCAGCCTTCAGGTGAAGGGGGAATTCCTTCCCACACGACCACCACAGCTAAGCTTCTCGCGGAATGATGGGCATGGGGAATCTTGAACGCCCCTGTCGGATTCCTCTCGCTCGCGCCATTGAAAGATGATCAATCCCCTGCCTAGACGTTTGTTCTATCCCACAACACCGCCCGCGGTCAGTTTGATCGCGACTATCACAACGACGACGACAACGGATGGCGCGCGGTTGTATCGTAGTGCTTGTGCGTGATATCTCCGCGCCGTGAACTCACTGTAATCGACAACGAAGACCCTGCAAACATTCCTCACCAGTAAATGAACTGATAAGCGCCATCAGTGGTATCTACGCTGAATAACCTCCGACAAGCCTAGACTGGTCTGAGAAGCATTCCAGCGGGCTGAGGTTGTGAATGAGAACGAAACTTGCCTCAGCACTTTACAGGGTGCCCAGAGTTAAAAGTCTGCTCGAGCACCGTGTGGTGGAAAGCTATATTTTGTACCTACACTTGAGGTTGAGACGCATCTTAAACAACACTTACTAGAACACCAACAATCAACACTGGTAACCCTATCAACGGTATCAACCTTGTACGGAATGTGTAACTGTTGTCGTTGCCGCTGTTGCGTTGTCTTGCTGTTGCCGACGACACTCTCGCGTTAGTCCAGTCATTCTTCGACGGGTAGGGGGCGTAGTGTTTGGGCTGTAGTTCGTCTCTAAGTACCCAGCCTAAGCCTTTATCGATGCCGAGCAGCTTATCTCTTCCAAGAGCGGCATTGCGTAGCATCATAAAAAAACGTGGGTGTTTACCCAGACAAAACTGTAAAATATTCCCCGGAATGCGTACGACGACGTCCACCCTCGTTCCAGACTTAGTCTAATTCGGGCGCTCGGTGCAGTACTAGCTGATAAGGCCGAACCTCGGTTATTGCGCGTCTTGTGTGCGATTTAAAACACCTTAAAAAACAGGTTCTTCAATCAGGTCGGTACCTGCGACGGAAACGCGGTCTTTTGTGCATTTTTCGGTGTCCTCATATGCAGACAAAACAGTGTCAAGTTAACCCGATGATTGGCAATGGAAACGCAGTGTGACTTCGAAGGCGAAAGGAAGAAATGTGATACAGTGGAAAAGCCAGGCGCTAAAAGTATGAGGCTGGACCTAACGGTGATACCTTTGAGTAAGTTATACACCAGTGCAAAATCGGATATTGAGCCGGATTAACGTCGTTTGGAATTGTATCCGTGTCGGTGTCTGACTGTCTGCTGTTGTTTCGTTGACGCGTAAAAGTTCACACAGGATTAAGGTGTCAGTTTTATTCCTGTCCCTTTCAAAGACAGTTTACCTCTATAACGCCGTAAGTTGTGTGTCATATGAGAAAAACTCTGATGCCAATTGTGATCGTAAGAAGCCTTTGAAAATCTCTCGTTAAGAATTCAAATACAAATACTGATCCGCACGTTCCATTGAGTATCGGATTATAGTTATTGTACTTCGTGCAAGTAGGATTGTCTTTACTTGGAGTCGATTGATGGAATGGTAATTGGTGGTGTAAGAATCAGCAAGTCAAATTATAACTCACGTCGATATTTTTCACCCGCTCACGTGATGATGCATACTAAAATTCTTTACGATTGAATCACGGCGTGAAACATTGATTTGATTAGATTTGTTTTATTGGTGAGCGAATCCTGGAATAAATTTTGTTTCATTTACAACAAGTTGTGAAAGTGAAATCCGTTATCAATAATGTTCGGCATTTGTTTATTGTTTATGAATGCCACTGGTTCGATAAGTAATACCCATCAGCATACGCGTTTCCGCACATCAATCTTCAGGTTGGGCTTTGAGTACAATATCACCATAGCAAGGGGCTCCAGTTAGCCCCGCTATTTTTTCTTTATATTGATTCAGTCGATAACATATTCGGATGTGATTTTTTCAACTTTTTTTGGATTGTGTATCATTGTGATTGCTGCATAAAATTGCGTTAACCTTCATAAGGCAGTGGAAACCATATTGCCACCTAGGTATCAGTAGGTCGGCTCCAGAGATACGTTCTCTTCCATTTGGGAAATTTGTGCCATCGCCATGAATTCAATATCTACCTGAGGGAGAAGGGAAGGAAAAAAGGAAGGGCCAGGGAAGAGGATAGGTAGGGGAATAGGATCGTCATACAAGCATAAGTGTACTACAATAAATTAACACAGCGTCCTGTAAAGAGCACTGTTACGGCAGTTCGCACCGATCCCTCATAACTACGCCAACGTCGGAGCGCCCCTCGGAAGATTGTCACAGTGACAACTGAAGTTGTCATCGATGGCATATGAGAATGGGAGAGAAACAATATGAACAGGGAAGAATGATCTATGCATGGTAGTGAAGTGGACCACATTTGTGAATTTGGCGAAGTTTGATAATTATTTTTCACGTAATTTGCTTATTTTAAATATTGAAAAATCGTAAGTTTAATATGAATTAATTGAATTTAATGAAACTTATCCTAATGTTATTGCTTAGGTGGCAAACCGCCAAATCGTATTCTATACATATATCCTATCACTGGAAGATTGATTCTGAGTTGAGGTTAAAAAACCGTGAGTTGCTGAATTGGAACTAAAATCATGAATTATATTTAATAGATGCATTATGAACTTTTTGTAGCTCACTGTACAATCGGACTCAGCTAGGATATTTATGATAACTTGTTGGGATTGAAAGGGATCTAGAGATACCGATGTAAGTAGTTGCGTAAGAAACAATATCAAGATTCTAATAAATTTTAATAGCTTTTAGCTCTACACCCACAAATCAAGGTGTTTGATCAAAGGACTTCTCAAACCCTACCTCCCAACAAGCACTGTAATAACGCATAAAGCGTAAAGAGAGCCTATAGCTTTTTACCACAGCGGGTGAAGAACAACAGAACATCCTGAAGATTCAGGTGTCTGAAGTCAATTTCACTTAATAAGTGCTTACCGAGAGTACTCGGAAACGTAGTTACGCAAAACAGGACAGTTACATATCAAATGATACGAAGTTCCATAATCGGATTCACAGCTATCACATACAAATGGACCAGCTTGCTGAATATTCGCCATGTGATAACTGAGTCGGTAGCGGCCAGTCAATACTTTGACCAGCATGCTGCATTTCTGCTTTGACAGATATGTTAGATACTACGCCACCAATTTTGTTTGACGACATGACTCAAAACTATTCCAATATTGTTTGTGCTGAGTGGCAGCGCAGGTGTCAAGCTGAAGCTCAACCCAACACTTCGCTATCGCAATAGCTGGCTCAGACCCAATGAAGTCATGTGATACTCCAGTGTGAGCTAACTCATCAGCCGTTTCATTTCCAGCGATGGAATAATGGCTAGGCACCCATACAAAGTGAACAGCATTTGCTGAATTCAGCTCCTCGATTTGAGTTCGACAAGCGAAACTTCGACCTAGAGTTGGCCGAAGCGAGTGCTTTAATAGCAGCCTGGCTGCTATCTGAACAGTCATATACTTTGCCCACGTGTTGCTGAAGTGCTGATTGCACTTCGCACATAAGAGCAAAGATTTCAGCCTGAAAACGTTGCAGTGTCTGGTAGACAGTGTCTACCAGTGATGTAGCCTTAGCTGACGAGAGTGGACACCAGCACTTGCTCGACCTTCGAAAAGGGAGCTATCAGTGCAATATACGATGCCGTCTGAAATACTTCCCTTCAGATAACCAGATGTCCATTCTTCCCTGGAAGGGAATTTCGTGGAAAATGTCTTATATGGAAAATAAAATTACAAGCAATGGGACGTAATCATTGAAGTACTAGATTGAAAGTAGTGAGCTGGATTTTTGTATGGTGAGATGATCAATTCTCCATTCCTGCAATGAAATGGTGCAAACAGCGTGGGTATTATGATTTCTTGTCTATATTGATGCCGTTTGAGGAAAAGTTTGGGTAACTGTGTTGTTACATTATTTATTTCTTGCAACTTTAATCACACAGTTACCCAAACTTTTGCTCAAACGGCATCAAATTAGACAAGAAATCATAACACCCACGCTGTTTGCACCATTTCATTGCAGAAATGGAGAAATGATCATCTCACCATACGAAAATCGAGCTCACTACTTTCAATCTAGTACTTCACTGATTGCGTCCTATTGTAAGATCACTTGGAGCAAGGAAAACATTGTCCCAATCCACCAAAAGTGGAATCAACGAGATGTGTGTTGATCTGCGATTTACAGGAGTTTTCTCAAACCGAGTACCGATAGGTGGTAAGTGCAAGAAAGTGCTTCTTGTTTAAAATGAATGTGTAGTGGGGAAACGTCAAAGAGAACTTCGAGCGCTGCCGTGGGAGTTGAAGAGAATGCTCCAGACATCGCCATCAACCACGTCCTTTGAAAATAGCCTTTTCATTGGATTCTTCTCACTTCGCCCTTTTGTCACCACACAAGACATCCACAAGTTAATGTTGGCCGAACAACAGTTGTGTAAATTTATTTGATATACTTGGGTTCGAGGGCATTACTCGAAGGTCATACAAGCTTTCTTCATTTTGAACTCAATGTGAGGTGTCCAGGAAAGCTTGAAATCAAGAATAACTCCAACGTACTTTACCTGTTCAGTGTTCACTTCATATTGACTTCAGAATCGAAGAGACGCAAAGGTCGAACGCCATTATGGTTTTGCCTTTCCGTCAAAAGAACAATAGATGTTTTACTCGGGTTTACCGAAAGGCCATATTGGCGACACCACCCCTCAACTACCTGAAGGGCGCTTTGCATCAGGTGGAAAAGGATGCTGATGCACATTACGACTAACATTGTACGTAGTCGTCGGCATAACCATTGAGTTGCCTCAACAGCGTATCTGATACGAGAATTCAAAAAAAGCGTTGATAAGACTCCCCCTTGGGACCACCCACAAACACTCAATTTCCTAATCGCTGCTTGACGCAGAGATGTCGGTTTTTGAGCATTTAAAAAGACACGGACACGTTCAATGCTTCCAGTGAGCTATACGCTCATTGAAGGAGGCACGACACTAGACAACGGACTAGCATGCAACGCCCAGTAGCACAGCCGAAAACTTTTCTTGGCAGCTGTGGCGGGAATCGAACCCGCGCTCCCTAGCACGATGCGACTAAATGCTTGGTGACACTAGCCGCACGACCACGAAGCCACAAATTTGATAAATCCAATTGGAAATCATTGAAGATATACCATGACTCCGTGCGGCTTCCAATGTGGCATCGCAAGGCACGTTGTAAAAAGCACCCTCGATATCTAAGAAAACACCCAAAACAAGATTGCTTTTGAGTGAATGCTTTCTCAATATCGTAAACAACCTTGTGTAAAAGAGTCACGGTGGACTTTCCAGATTGGTAAGCATGTTGGTTCACATGAAGAGGCACGTTAGCCAGATGAACATCACGGATGTGATAATCGACAATGCGTTCTAAGCATTTCAGAAGAAACGAGGTCAAACTGATAGGTCTGAAACTCTTTGCTTCTTCATACGACGCACGACCCACTTTCGGAATAAACTTCACAGTAATATCCCGCCAGGATTTGGGAATATACCCTGTAGCAAAACTGCAAACAAGTATTTTTTTTTTTCAAAACATGTTTGAAATGATCAAATCCCTTCTGAAGCAAAATAGGATAAATCCCATCTGCCCCAGGAGATTTGAAAGGACCAAAGCTATGAAGTGCCCACTCAATCGATTCTATAGTTACGATACTCCGAGCCGAAGCCAGGGAATCGTAACTGTTCAACCGACTGGCTAAAAATCTCGTTAATACAGATAAAAAAAAAAAGGATTTGGGAATATACCCTATAGCAAAACTGCGAACAAGTAGTTTTTTTTTTTTCAAAACATGTTTGATATAAATAAATCCCTTCTGAAGCAGAATAGGATATATCCCATCTGCATCAGGAGATTTGAAAGGAGTAAAGCTATTTAGTGTCCACTCAATCGATTCTATAGTTATGATACTCCGAGCCGAAGCTAAAGAATCATAACTGCAAGAAATGATGAAGACGGATGAACCTGATATCCGATGGTGTAATATCCACACATCCAGGGAAGTGTGTACTGAATAAACATTCCAAAACTGATGATGATTAACCTGGGCTTGTTAGAGGGATATCTGTAAGTAAAAAGAAAATTGGGTTAAGTACTGTTCTTTTGAATTCCACTAAGAGTTTGCATCCTTTGACAGATACGTATTTCGACCTCAACTGTAAGGTCGTCTTCAGTGTCTTGTACTTGTCGAGTCAAGTCAAGATGCAAATTCTTAGTGGAATTCAAAGGAACAGTACTTAACCCGATTTTATTTTTACTTATTCCAAAACTTCCTCATCAGAGGAAGTGAAGTCGCCATTTGGCAAACGTAGTTCGTTCACTTGGAAATCCTTAGATTTGGCAAGGATTTCGTTCAACTGACTGACTTTACTCAAACTGGAAACATTTGTACAAAGGTTTTTCCAGCCGAATGATTCAGCAGACCGAAGTGCTTTCTGGTAGGCCTTGCGAGCTGTCCTGAAAGCCTCCGATCTAGCCGAACGTCGTCTGTTCCAACTCTTTCTACATTGTTTCCTGAGCTTGGCCAGAACAGAGTTCCACCAAGGTGAACCACCTTGTGGTCTTCACAGACCGTAGAGGGCAAGCATCTTCAAAAGCTTCCATGATGAAGGCCGTGGTAGTATCAACGGCATCATCTAAATCACATGGAGTGTCAATGGATGGTAAGTATCCATGAAATTTGGCCGCAACCAAATCGGTGAAGACCGATTCCCCGGTTGACCGGGAATTCCTGAAACGCAAAAACGGGTGTCCCACCAGTAGTGGTCAATGTAGAAGAGAACCAAACTCATGCATGCGGCACATCAGATAGCGGCTTCTTCAATAATGTGAAGAGTAGTCAGCAAGAAAATAGTATCAGACCACTATACTATACTATACAATACTAAATGTCGAATTCGTATATTCGCACCGCCTGCACCACTTTACCACCGGGTGTAGCAAACTTGCACCGAAACCGTTCGTTTATTCGCAGGTACTGTTCTGTTTTGACACCCGATCGCCACCGGTGCAAGAAAATGCTGCACCGTGTTTGAGCTCGGTGTAGTAGGTAGCAAACTAGATTTACCAATACTTGCTTATCGCTGTACCGTAAACCGGGGTCAAATTGATCTCCGGGTTGAAATTGATCAGACGTTTTTCTGTTAGATAAAGTATGTTTTAAATAGTTTCCATATATGTATCGTTTAGTATAGGATTCCTACATCACAATACTTGGAAGGAAACTATATAGAGTATGCTTAAACTAACTGAAAAACGTCTGATCAATTTCGACCCGGAGATCAATTTGACCCCGGTTTACGGTACTTGTCGCGTGGTTTTGTTTTGGTAGGAATGTTGATTTTTCTTCGGTAATGCGTAAACATTCCTCTTGGATATTTATTTATTTTGAGATGTTTTGATTTTTATTGCATTATTTCTTTACGTTTTAATATTATTGACAAATAATATATTTAAACCATATCGATGACAATTGCGGCTTGCAATTATTGGGTAATACTAAAATTTAAAATTCAATTAATACTCAATGTTGCTAAATGAGAGCAAATGTGTCGAGGTTTATGAATAATCATTGTTCTTATAATGGTTTTCTTCCAGACTGATTGATCTCTTGAGTTTGAGAAAGTTAGAGTCAACCTGTAAAGTGTTTGTCCAAAATAAAAAGTAGTTAATGAAAACTTCTAAAGTTTTTTTTATATAAAGACGTAAAGAAGATTTCGTGTCTTCTACAATAAGTGTGCGGAAATAAAATAAGGATTGATCGCGCAGAAGATATCGAAACGATTAAATGCAACCGCGCACATCTAATAAGCGTTTTTGCATCACTTTGTGCGATATTTTTTCTTGCAAAATGTAATACCTTCTATAATTAAAAATATTGATTTTTTGTAGTACCGTAAAATGGGGTGTTAAGGGACGGAAAATTTTTTCGTCCCCATTAATTCATGAGTTCTACTTCTTAAAACTTTCAGGAAAAGCAGTCCGACCATTGTCTTGCTGCCTGCTACGCATATAGATTACAAAATTTGACGATTTTTGGAGAAATTGAAGATATTTAACAAAATGTGCGAATTTTGAAAAAACATGAAAATGGGGTGTTAAGGAACTTGAGGGGATAAATGTAAAAGTTCTTATATTTCAAAGAAAGATAAACTTTGATTATTTGTAAACATTGACTGAAATATTTCTTGTACATCGCCGAAAAAGATTATCATAGTCCTGAAGGTGCGGGAACAGTTTCATTGTCATCTACCTTTGCATATGATTTTTTTTTGTTAAAGCCTCGAAATCTGAAAAAAATACCGCCAATTGTACCTGATTGGCTTCAATTTTCAACAAACACATTATTCACAGTTACTATTTAGAGTAACCAAATTGAATAGTTCAGACTGACCAACAGATTGTAAACTAAGGATGAGTATTGACAGTTTTTTGTTCACTTAAAATCTCTTTTATATTGAAATGTTTTATATGCAAGCAACATTAGATGGTCCAATGTGTAAACTGTGTATTCGATGCTGATATTCGACTCTGGAGCAACGCTGATAGGACATATTTTAGATGATGAGATATTTTAACAGCCATGCGTCATCTTCACAAATACTTGCTTTTGCAAGAGTTACTGACAGTCTGGTTTACATAATACATATATGGAACAAGTGAGCATATTCCACATTTTCAAAAAGCTGTCACGTTTTAACGCCAATAATTAATAATATTTCGAAAAGAAAACAGATAGAAAATCTATTTTGAAAAATACGCCTTCGTTAAAACATAACATAACACCTAAAGAGCACAAACTTCTGTAAAGAGGGGACTACAGTGGCATTGAGTATAAACATTTGATCAATTTTCTTATTATATGTATCAATCTAACACTTGTTTTTAAAGATCTATATTGTATTAGTTGAATTTATCATCCATAGCAACTGTTGGGACGCTTATGACCCAAAATGAAATCCGTAATATGTCATTCAGGAAAGTTACTGTTATACAATGAATCAATTTCCTCAAAACTTAGTGATACAAATAAAAAAATTCAACCCCTAACACCCCACCAGTTTACAAAATTAGACTTTTTCCTCAAAAATTGTCCGTGTTCGAAAACCACCTTTGTAACATCAAATATTTTACCCTAGTTTCGTTTGAAATTAGTTGTAGAACACCTTACGATTGCTCACATATTTTTCCTAATAATATTTCCGTCCTTACAAATGAATGTTTCAATGATAGCGAAATTGAGAAAAACCAATGCCGTTATATTTTTGATGTCTAGTGTCCAGTAAAATGCGTATTTTTATGAGTGATAACCCTTATAGTATACCTTAATTTCCAACACACATTTGAAGCGAATTTGGAAATAGTGAATCAATTTTTAAACGGTTTGGCGATTTTTCAAAGTAGTATGTAAAGATGAATCCCTTAACACCCCTTGAGTTCTTAACACCCCATTTTACGGTACATTGAAAACTATAGATATGATGCATATTCAATAACATTAGTTTTTAATATGTGATCAATATTTTTCTTTTAATGTTATAGTTTGCCGTTTGTATTCCAATTCCGTATCAAATATGGAAAACGCCCAAGAAGCCTCCATATTCAATGAAACTGAAAAATGCTTTTTTTTATCTAAATTTAGTGCTAAAACGGAAAATAATTATTTACACCCTAGTGCAGATTTTTTATGTAGGTAAATATGTTTAAACCTGTTTAAACCATTTTATAAACGAAAATTGTTTGATAAACGTTTAGTTTAGTGCTTTTTATTATCAGTACATAAGGTCGATACACATATTGATTTCTTTATTTGTCTCATCGCTCTTTGGCTGGTCGAGGGAAGTGATAAAAATAAAATTAATCAGAAAAATATTATAAACTCATCGGATTTGTTCAAGGATGTTTAGAAGAACCCGATATTTTAATAAATATATTTTATCCAAATGATTGTAAAGTATCAACATTTTCAATATTTTTTCCCAAGATTGATCCTAACTTTTGATTTATCTTTTCATGTTCACATTGATTATTAAACTTTTGAAACTGTTATTTTTTTAACTTGAGATAAATAGCCACAATTTTTTGTGCAACGCGCGGAAGTCATGAAATGTTTTGTTTTTTTTTATCCGCCATTGTTTTGGTTGGCGCTCTCACTAACACCATCATAAGCTGTCAAAAACTTGCACCGAAACCGTTGGTTTATCCGGTGTCAATTGCTACACCGGTGCAGTGCACCGTCGGGAATAAACGAATTCGACATAAATTTACATGCGATTTGTGCAGTAGTGTGCGTGTTAGACAAACGTCAAATCAAAATCCATCATGGCCGAGAGTGTCGCGCGCGGTTCTACCAACAGGTGGCAGTGTGCTCATGAAAAAGACACCGGGCAAAAGTTGTTGATTAATTTCCTTCAAGAGTTATATCAATTCGCAGCTTCTTTTGGAAAACTGATTAACAGTAAGCAAGTAATTAGTCTCATTAAGGACAATCGGTATAGTCCAGAACTGGTTCGGGGTGTCCATCGACAATTATTGCTGGTGAATTACTGGGGTAATCTTTCAATTCGACAAATTGGACACCCTACACAATCTTCAGGGTGTCAAGTGCCTGAAAAACCAGGAATATTCAGGAAATTTTATTTAACAAACCTGGAACACTCAGGGAATAGCGTGAAAGTAAAACATTGGGTCGTATGAATAAAAAGTAGCGAATTTTTCAACCTGTAGGACCTACTCAGAAATAGAGTCACAGAGTTTACTTTATCGTGGGAATGAATAAAAAAGTCCATCTAGAAAATCGGCTACAACGATTTTTCCAGAAATTCCGTCAGGGTTTCTTTCTGGAAATTATTTGGAAATAATATACCTCTTGAAATTCCTCCCAGAGTTTTTTTTTTACAAGATTTCTTCCGTATTTTTTCACTTCAATTGTCCTGGTATTCCTTTTTGAATTTCTTGCGAAGATTCTTCTACGGATTCCTACTAGCATTTTCCAAAATTCGAATATTTCTTTCCGGGATTTTTTTCTTGAGAATCTTCCAGGATCCCGGAATTTCGATCGATTTCTTCTGGATTTTTTTTATATACAGAATTTCTTCAGAAGTTCCCCAGTATTGCTCCCACAGTACCCGTGGGTTTCTTCCAGAGATCCCGAGATCTCCACAAGAATTTATCTCAAGATATACCGCAGATGTTGTCGAGGAATTTCTGTTAGAGTTTCTCTAGGTATTCCTCTTGACAAAGTTATGCCTGGGATTTCTACTAAAGCTCCTCCATCCAAGGGTTCTAAGGAGTTTTTTCACAAATTTTCTGCTGGAAGTACTTCCGAAGTTTTTTCTGAGACTTCTTCAAGAAATTTCCGCTGGTATATTTTCCAAAGGTTCTCGCAGTGTTTCTTTTAAGATTTCTTTCGGAGTATCTCCCGGGACCTCTCTCTGAAGATTCCTTCCTGTCCTGGGATGTCTCTCAGAGTTTTTCAGAATTTATCTTGGACTTTCTCCTAAATTTTTTTGGAGAGTTTTCTGGGATTTCTGCAGGACCTACTGCTGCTATTTCTCATGGAGTTCGTCCCGTGATTTTTCGTTAGAATAGTTTTCAAAGCTTTACCTTGCAATTGATTATCTAATCTCTTGCTGTGATTAACCTAACATTATTTTTTTTTTACAGATTTTGTCGTGATTATTCCAGAGTTTTTCCCGGAATCTCTACCAGAAATTATTCCGAGATTCTGGATGCTCCTTTTTGGGATTTCATTAAAAATTACTCCCGGAATTGTTGCAGGATTTTTTCAGAGTTTTTTTTTTCGGAATGTCTCCTGGGATAATTTACGAGATTTGTTGTAAGAAATTTCCAGAGAAATATCTGGAGAAATCCCGGTCAACTTTTGCGAAAATCTTCGCAAATATTGGAATATTGGAGCAATCTCAAGAGGCACTTCGAGTCCTGAGAGAAGTTGGGACACCTCGGAAAAAAATCTGGGACTAATCCCAACTCTGAAAACCTCCCTAGAAGAACTTCTGCTGAAATCCCGAGAGATAGTGATGGAAAACAATCCCGAAACAACTAAAAGACAATCCTGGATGAACTTAGGAAAATTGTTAGAAAGATGTCTGGGAGGAATCTAGCTAGAAACTTTTGAAGAAAGCCTGGGGATACATACTCTAACAGAGAGCTCGTGAAAAACCTCGAAAAAGTTGAAATCGTAAAAAAAACGGAAGGAGCTATTGATGGAACCTCTGGATATACTTGGGAAAACTAGAGAAAGCCTGAATAGAAAAAAATCTTCAATTTCAAGCAAAAACTCGGCGAGAAACTGGAAATTAATTTGAAAGAGGTATTCCGGAATTTAAGGGAGATTTTATGGGAGAATTCAAGAACTCAATTCCAAGTTTATATTCAAAATTGTGTATGGAATTTAACGGACATATAGTTTGTGGAATTACAGATTGAACTCTTGTTTTTTTTCCTGTTTTTTAGAATATTTGGATGTTATTGTAGGTGGAAATGTCAAAACAATTTCTTACAATTAACCCTCTGGGGAAAAAAATAAAAATATTTCTTAACCTATTTTCTATTATATTCGCAAATGTTTTGTGGAACAACAGTTCTTGAAAGAATTCATCGATTTGGTGGACTCTATTGAATAATAAATGCGCATTTTTCCATAAAATTTTAATAAAGTACAAAAATTTTACAAAATTTGGGACAATTTTTGAATTACACCAGTGTCCCGATTTGGTCAGCTCATGTTCAGAATAGCCCCATCTTTCCCAAATTTTGGCCATTGATACACAACCAAATAATCTATTTACAGTAAAAATTGAGAATTTGATTTGATACTTTTTTACCAAAAAGTTAGAGTTAGTTGTTCACTTTTTGAAAAGTGAACATTTTACCTGTCCCGATCATTTTGTCTATACCCTATATTTTTCGGACACCTCTCCAGTTGTGGTTTTTCTGAAATTTCGCCAAAAATATGACCTGGAACCTTAGCAGGATTTCAATTCACCTGAAGTCCTCAGGGAATTCTGTAGTCAATAAGAGAACTTTTATTTAGTGATAGAGTCACTACATGTAGCATAATACAGGTTGAAACTTTTCGAAGATTTTTTGGTGAATTCCTGTTGATTCTCAGAAAATAATCTGAAGAAATTAATAAAAAAAACTCCAAATGCTAGACTTTACAAATAGTGAATATCTGATAGATTGACACTGTGCTGCGAAAGTTGAACAAAAGGGAAAGGAATTTTTCTACGCGTTTCTGTTCTAGCGATGAACATGTGAATAGATAGGAGAGATAGGTCGGTCCATTTTACCTAAACGGGTTTTTACCCATCCAACACTCCCCTTACTCGTATCGATCAGCTGATTGATTTGCTGCGTTATCGAGTGAGCATCACGCATCACCTTTTGCTACTCCCTTCTTATCTGTAAGGCCATTGGTCTCTTCCACATTATTATACGCGCAGTTTTGTCTTAATCAATCATAGCGATGACTGCTTGCCGCGCTGAGTTGTTATCAAGCATAAACAAACGAAACCTCCTATGCATATACTCTTCTATACGACGGTCTCTACAATAAAGCGGATTGCCATGTGTCATTGCTGCCACGGTGTTGAATATGAATGCCTATAAAGTAATTAAGCTTAGGAATGTTATCTCATTTCCATTTCATATATAGTAAAGCAAGTGTCCCGGCTCAGCAGGTGTGACAACCGTATTTGAATAGTTCCTTCGTTTTCTCCCTCTTTTTTGCAGATTCGTCCACCAAGATAGACTGCACCCTCAGTTCTGAAAGCACCGGTCAGGAGTGCCTGGAGAATGTCTGCCAACGGATATCGATCAACCAGCCGGAGTTCTTCGGTTTGCGGTATGAAGTCAAAGGCAGCACTACCGGCGAAATGCGGTGGGTGGATCTGGATCGACCGATTAGCCGGCAACTGGAAAAGTTTTCCGCCAACATGAAGGTGCTATATCTGAGGGTCATGTACTACGTTCTGTCCGGTGTTAGTTTGGTCCAGGACGAATGTACCCGGAACTACTACTTTCTGCAGCTGAAGCATGATGTGATCGAAGGTAGGATAAACTGTGATCCAAAGCAGGCAGTAATTTTGGCGAACTATAGTCGACAAGCTGAGTATGGGAATCATCAGGACCGACAGACGGTAGATTATCTAAAACCGTTATTGTCCTTTCCGAAAGAGATGATTGAAGCGGATTTATTGGAAAAATTGACTGAGGAGGTGATACGACAAGCTTATGACCTGCATAATGTGACGCATGGAGCGGCGGAAAGTTTGTACATTACCGCTTGCCAACAGTTAGATGGGTATGGTCAGGAAACGTTTGCTGCCAAAGACGACCATGGGAGGGATGTCACGTTGGGAATCTCAGTTTCGGGAATTATTGTGGCCAGCGATTCGAATAAGTTCTATCCATGGCGAGATATTAAGAATGTACTCAACCACAAAAAGTATTTCAACATAGAATGTTCGGATGCTAGCGAGAATGTTAGATTTACGGTAGCGGACTCAACGACTGGGTCGTACATCTGGAGGCTGTGCGCAATGCAACATCGGTTCTTTGCTCGGTTCGAAAAGAACCAGACGCAAGCGAGTCAGCTGAATTTGAATCTGTTTCAAAACGAAAATTTGAACGACAGTAGAGACGACTTGCTGAGTGAAAGTCAGTATCATATATCCTCCTCAGCAATGAATCATATAATGGGTTCAGCAAACTGGCAAAGCAATAACGAACTTGCTGCGCAATCGGCTGCGAACGTATGGAACAATTCCGGACCATCGATGGGGATGGTAGTTGAATCGCAACCTTCCCCTCTAGTTGCTTCCAGCACAAATATCGGTAGCATAGGTAACCTAAATAACAATAGTCTTATAAATTCCAATGCCAACGTAATGCAGTCTCGATCGTCACTGCAAACATCCACTCTGGATATAAATCTTAACTCCTCATCTTCAGTGCCATTGGAATATTCGAATCACAGTTCAAACTGGGCAATAAACCCGGCCGGTTCGAACGCATCACTGATCAATCGTGCACAAAGCTCATCCTGTCTAGATTTAAGCAATAACAACGTTAGTCAAGATCGAGAGCGGCTTAAAGCGCTACTACCAACTTACCGACCTGCTCCGGACTACGAAACTGCTATGCAGCAAAAGATGCGAAACAGCACCAACGACGTCCGTTTAAGTAACGGTAATTTGTTGCATTTATCTGCCTCACAAATGTTGGCTCAGGATCATAATAATCTAGAATACAACATCACCGGAAGCCAACCGGATGTGTCTTACTTCAACCAGACGATTCAGCATCAACCCACAATTCATCAGCAGCCATACCCGGATGTAACTCATCACACAACGACCCACATGATTGGCCCTCACTACTCGGATGCTTCCGATTACGGGCTCACTCAGCGATTCAAAATGATGAGATTAGTCAAACCACCTCCACCTTATCCCGCCAATCGCCTGAGTTCTACATCCACTCCGGATCTGGCATCTCATAGAGCTCTTCTAGGATACCGCGGTGCTCACGTTTCTGGATCTAGTCCTGATCTTGTATCAACTCGTCCACTCATGAATCATGCTCAACTCGTGCAAATGTCCCAAAACAATCAGATCTTCTACCCCGGCAACGCCCATCAACTACGACACTCGCAAAACATTGTCCCGCATGGAACGTACGAAAACCTAAACTTTGTTGAACCGACAAAGCGCGGAATGCATTCTAGTACTCAAGGCGTTATCTATTATATGCCACAGGAACCAATGTTTATGCCGGAAGGTGCGCAATTCCACAATGGCGCCATTGGCGTCAATCCCAAAGCTCACCTAAATCGTTCATCCCAGCATATCAACGGATCCATTGAGCCGATCTATGAAAATGTTCCCCTGCCTTGGAAAAACGAAAACGAATCCATTGAAATTCGAAATCGAACATCCAGTGTACAATCCGCCCCGGGAGTATCCCGTCTCAGTCAGGAACCCCAAATTGCTGTCGCTCAACAACCCGCCTTCTTCGTTCCGGAGAAGCATCCTCCACCCCGCCATTCAAAACCCGCTCCGGAAACATCGGAACCCGCGATAGTCCACCAGGACCACTTCACAATCCCGTCCAACCAACCTCCCCCGCCTCAAACCGTTCAACAAGTCACCCAAAAGCCCCCCACTCCAACTCCCCCACATCCGGAAGTTATAAACCGATCCCATTCCACGAACGTACTCGACTCTTCCGCGTATTCCACCTTCGGACCGGACTCCACCAACACCGCAACGCACAACTCCACCGCCATCATTGCCATCGCGAACAATTCCACCAGTCAGCAAAACCATCACTCGCACGGAGGCAGCAGCAGTCACAACGATTCCGGGATCAGCTCCGTGGCCACATACTCGTCGCACGTGACCACCAACAACTCGCTGACATCCACCTCAACCACTTCGGCCAGCAGTTCGGTCAAGGAAACCAAGCGGCGAAAGATCTGGGCCATCCTTGGCGGTCGCTCGAAAAAATCATCCGACCAGCAGAAAAGTGCCACCCTCGGGCGGGAGAAAGACCGCAAGAACAAGGCAGCGGCGGCGGCAGCAAGCGGCTCGGCCAGCGGCGGAGGCAGTGCCAACAGTTCCCTGAGCGAAGGCCAGATCAAACACCGTTGGTCGACGGGGACGCCCCGACAGCAACCGCTACCGGCCAACATCAGCAAGGAGAAGTTGGTGAGTGTTTGTTTAGGTGGAAATTTCAAAAATGTACAGGGGGTGGCCAAAATGTTTGGGATAGGCAACTTTTTTTTCTTACAAAACATTTAACATGCTGTAACTTAACTTTTCATAGAGCATTTTCATCCATATAAAGGAAAATGAGTCAAATTTACAATACCGCACAAAAAATACTAAATGTGCTCTTCCTTTAATCTAAATGGGCTCTAATATATCTTATTAGAGATATCTTGAGTACAGTAGTAGAAAATCTTTGGATATCAAAAATATTATTTAATGACATAGATGTGAAAAAAATACATTTTTTCGAGAAAAATCCTAAAAGTGACAATCCATCATAACTTTTTTCAACGTTTGAAAAGTACCTATGTTTTAAAGAATTTTCAAGCATAAATATATTGTTGATAAACGTTCAAAAGTTCATCCTATTCGGTTCACTGGCCTCCGAAATCAGACAGCTCAAAAATTAGTTGTCTAAAAAATTGTGTTTTACGAAAACGGTTCTAGCTTCGCGAAAGATTAACTAATCGAGCTCAAATTTGTACCAATGATGCACATATAATAGGTTGACAAACAGTCAAAACTTAAGAATTTTTGATGCACTATATGAAAAGTTACAGCATTTGAACTTTTTTGTGAGCGAAAAAAAAGTTGCCTATCCCAAACAATTTGGCCACTCCCTGTATATTTAGATTAAGATAAAATTGAGTGTATCTCTTAGTAGCTAAATAGGCATATTGAAACCAGAACATATATTGGCATGTAGCATGTATGTACATTGCAACACTGGGTGCTATATTTTTCTTAGGATACTCCATATTTTGACGTTCCACTACCATCAAAAATGAATCATGCAGTAAATTGCAGAATTATTTACTGCTTCAGTCATAGTTTAAGTCTGGAACATTGCATAAATAACTTGTTGCTACCACAATCACATGCATTTTCTAAGTTATCATGTGCCGGGCACGTAATTCAATAACTTTTTTTACTGTTAGAGCAATTGTCAATTGAACTTATTATGGACTGGAGCAAATTCAAGTACTACATTATAAGTTCATTTCTGATCTATTCAGCTGATTTATATTCACTTGAAAGACCTTTTAAAAATACTTTGAACGAACATTCAGGCCTGTAGTCGCAGTTGAGAAAATTTATGATTCTTCTCAGTAATGTTCTGGACAAAAAGATCACTTATTTATCATATCATGTGGTGCCTTATTTCGTATTTAAAATCATAAACTTCCCATCCACCACTCTTCATCCCGCAGTGTTCACTGCTAGAAACGAAACTCGCCGATCCTCAGCTTTACTGCGAATTCGAGCGGATACCGAAGCGAGTGGATAATGCCAAATATGATTGTGCTCTGGCGGAGGAAAACAAGAGCCGAAACTTCGATCCCAACTTCCTGCCGTACGACAATAACCGCGTTCGGTTAACTCCAACCCGGGACAATCGAATGGGATACGTGAACGCTTCGCACATTACTGTGAGTCGGTTTAATAGATGGGACATAACTCAAATGAATCCTAACATTTTTGATCGTTTTTCTCCACAGAGCACTGTGGGTAATAAGCAGAGGTTCTACATCGTAGCTGAGAGTCCGAACGATACGTCAACGACGAATACCTTCTGGCAGTGTGTCTGGGAGGCGGATGTGTACCTCCTGATACAGCTATCAAGTGAACTGAACTATATTCCACAGACTAGTGAGCGTTGTTTAGAGTATGGGCAGGTATGGGACTATAAGTTTTTAAATGTGGTCATTGCACGTTAACTAATATCTGATTTTTCCAATTTCAGTACCAAGTTTGGCGGGAGTTCTCGCAGGAATCGGATCGCTGTACCACCTCCAAGTTGCGTGTGTATCATACGCAAAGTCGACGCTATAGATCTGTGTGGCACATTTCGTACAACGAGTGGGGCGATCAAAACTGTCCCAGCAGCGTGGGACACTTTTTAGGTGAGTTATTTCTTTCAACTTTAAAATTAAACTATGTTGTTCAATTTTCTTGAGAAGATCTTTGGTGGATTCAGGTACATATCATGAAAGTATCATAGACATGCCTTCATGAAAACACAGCTTTGAAAACTTTATCAATAATTTAAAGTTCTTCTTTTAAGTACAAACCTGCAATAGATGTTTAACTGACATTATGTGCAAACATTGGATCTCATTATATAAGTCATAAATGGTCAAAATTTCATTGCATTTGGTTCATTGATTCCGGACTTCCGGAAATATATCAGCTCAAAGTTAGCTATCGGTAATTATATCTTTTTCTAGATTGTTTATAACTTCGTTCCAAATTTCAACCAATGATACACAACTAATCAAGTTACATTGAAAATTTGAGAATATTTGATGTAATTTTAGATAAGTTAGAGTTGCTTGATAATTTTTGAAAAATGAAAATGTTCCCCTGTTCCTCATGACATACTTTTGTCGAATTCGTTTTTGAACCTGGGTTGGAACTGGATTGGCGGAAAATGTGTAAACAAGCAAACAAGCAAACGTCAAACAAAATTCAACACAAGTGAATCTGAGTCGGGTTGATGTTGTAACTGTGATCTGATCCATTAGTTATATATATATATATATATATATATATATATATATATATATATATATATATATATATATATATATATATATATATATATATATATATATATATATATATATATATATATATATATATATATATATATATCTTAATCTCATACTTCCCGTTCTGACTTCATTTTTTATAACTATATTTCGCTTTGTCGATGATCACGATGAGCAAAATATATGTTTTTTTTTTTTTTTTTTTTTGTCTGTATTAACGAGATTTTTAACCCTAGGCTAGTTCATCTCGGGACCCACGTTTTACTTCCCTTCCGAAGGAAGAACCCACATTTTGTGAGTATGTCGGGAGTGGGATTCGATCCCAGGTCCTCGGCGTGATAGTCAAGTGTTCTAACCACCACACCAGGTCCGCTCCCATATATGTTTTTTTTTTCTTCTATTATTTACAGATCCCTTATTGCAATGACCTAATTTTTGGTGGATGCATGCAAACTCCATTCGCCAGACTTTTTTTCAAAGCTTTTTAACAAACTTCTTCCAAGATTTTTTATGACTTCCTCACCGAGAATTGTAATATATTTCTGATATTTTTGGTTGATGCCTTATACTTTCTTGGTGTATAGTCAGCTGGTTGAATTCCAAACTTTGTAGCAAAATCCATAAAAAAGGTCATTGTAATGCTTTGGCAGATTACTGTCAAGATTATATCCGTGCTGTCATATTAAAATCAGAGCTAGTTAGTCAAGGTTCCTCGATTTCAGCGCCCCTTCATTGGTACATTCTCATGAATGGATTCCTGGAGGAACCTTTGAAGGAATGACTTGAGCAATTCCTGAGGAAACTGCTGGAACAACTTCTGAAGGAGTCCATGAAAAACTTTTGAAGAAATCCCTGCTAAAATGTCTGAACTAATTCTAGGAATATTGAAAAAGTCCATAAAGATATTTCCGAAAGTATCTCTGAAGAAATTTCAGAAGGAAATTAAAAAAAAACTGAAAAAAAATCCTAAATGAATTCATGAAAGAACTTCTGAAAAGCACGAGTATTTTCAGAATCCATATATGGATTTTCTTAAGAAATTTCAAGAGGAATAGCTGAACAAAAACACCTGGAAACCTCTGCTGAAATACCTAAACTTGAGATATTTTTGAAAAACAAAAACCCTGTAGAAATCCTCCATAAAAATCCAAAACATTTTTTTAAGGAATTCCTGGAGAAATCGATAGAGAAATTCCTAGAAGTATGCTTGAAGAAAATCCTGGATAAATTTCTGAGAATACACATGGAGGAATATCCGGCGGAATTTCTGATGAATTCTCTGTGTGATTTTCTGCAGAAATCTCCGCACGAATGTCTTCCAGCATTTGCGTAAAAATCTCTGAAAGAATTTGTGGAAAAAAAATCTGAAGGAATCCTTGGACAATTTTCTAAGACTTTCTTAAGGAATCTTTGGGACAATGTCTGGAAAAGAAATGTCTTGAAGAAATATCTAAAGGATTGTGAAGAAATCTTGGAAATTTTCTTAACCCTCTAATACCCAAATTTTTGATTTTGATTTAAATATCATTTTCGGTCATCTAATATCGATTTAAACATGTTCTGGAAGATGATTCTTTTTAATTCTCGATTTTGTGAATTTTGGTATGAAAATTGTTAAAATATTTTTA